>NC_054477.1:126301632-126658394 GCF_017639515.1 Carcharodon carcharias
AATAAGGACCCATCTGAAAGAACATATAGTTTGTAATAACAGCTCCCAATTTGGAAACGTCCAAAGAAATTGGCGAGACAGGAAATTTGAAAATGAAAAGTAATTTGTCTCTATTGTGAAAAATGGCAGAGGTAAAGTTAAAGACACTCCTCAAGTTAGTAAAAGAGGAAGCCCGGAGGATAAATTTGGTTTGAGGGGACTGACATGCTATTTTTGCCATTAAAAAAGATACATGAATTCTGAGTGTTGGAATTTGAAAAACATATCTCTGCAGGAAATACTGTCCTAAAGTTCACAACAAGAAAATCGTTTCTCTCACGCTCATTGATAAAGTATATCGGGTAACAGAAAGCTATAGAGGTTTTCTGTTTGAGGGTAATGTGTTCCCACATTTGTCTGGCAAGACTGGTAAATAAATTTTGATCCTTAGAGATACAGGAGTGACACAGTCACTGATGCTAGCAGGTGACATGAAGTTCCCTTCCAGGTAGTTCACTGAATGCGAAGGTATTAATTCAGGGCATGCATGCAAATTATATACCAATTCCCTTGTATAGGGTTGATTTAAAATGTGACTTAGTTACTGGCCCTGTTACCATTTGTGTAGTTTCCATTGAAGGTGTGGAGTATTTGCTAAGAAATAATTTGGCTGAGAATAAGGTATTAACATCTCCACTGGTTTCAGAAGAGCCAACCAAGGCTGCTGGAACTGAGGTTTTGCAGGAAATATTTCTAGACCTATTCCCTGATTGTGTTGTGGCTAGGTCCTAGGATCATAGGTCTAAACAAGATCAGGCGGAGTCATTTGCAGAGGACCATTTGAACATTTGTTGGCTGAAACTTTCTTTAAGGACTTGGATGGGGATGTTGGTGTTAAAGGTTTGAAGGCTAACAATGGTGAAGATCTTCCTTGGTTGCGGCACAACAGACTCTTGGTTTGAGGAGCTGGTCTCAGATGGCATGTTCTGATGCAGACACCGAAAAGGCCCCTCAGTGGTATTATGTCAAGGATGACATTTTGATGAAGAAGTGGAGACCTTCCCAGAGGCCAGCTGAAGAGGATTAGGCTGTAGTCTATAACGTTGTTGTCCCTCCTTGTTACCAGTGTGCGATTTTAAGAATTGCCCACGAGATTCCTGTTGTAGATCACTTGGATATTTGAAAGACTCAGTCTAGCATAATGGTGCATTTTTATTGGCTAAAATTGAATGAAGATGTAGTTGATTATTGTAAGATATTTCATATATGTCAGATGGTTAGGAAGCCACAGCCTTCAATGAAGCCAGCTCCATTATTATTGATATCTGTGTTTGATGAACCATTTATTTAGGTTCTTGTGGATTGTGTTGGACCCCTGTCAGTGCACAAATAGAAATAAATGAGAATTAAAAGATAGCCATTACAGAGACATGGCTATAAGGTGGCCAAATCTGAGACCTGAATATTTAAGAGTATTTGATGTTTCAGGAGGATGGGAAGAAACGAAGATGAGGTGGGGTGGCTCTGTTAATAAAAAATGAGATCTGTACAGAATGGGAAATGACCTTGGTTCAGATGATCATGATGTAGAATTAGTTTGTCTGGAGCTAAGAAATAGCAAAGGGAAGAAGTGACTGGTGGGAGTAGTTTATAGCTTCGTAACAATAACAGCATTATAATCAGGTGAACAAATCAAGAAATAATGCGGGTTTGTAAGAAAGGTAGTGCAATAAACGTGTGATTTTAATTTTCATATAGATTGAACAAATCAAAATTGATAAATGTAGCATGGAGGATGTATTCATAGAGAGTATGCAAGATAGTTTCTTAGAACAATACATTCTGGAACCAATCAGGGAGCAGACTATTTTAGACCTACTAATGTGCAGTGAGACAGGAGTAATTAATGACCTCATAATTTTCTCGATAGGCAAGAGTGATCATAACAAGTTAGAATCTCATATTCATTTTGAGGATGAGAAATGTGGGTTTAAAACTAATGTCATAAACTTAAATAAATACAATTGCAAGAGTATGAAGACAGAGTTGGCTAAAGTGCAATGGGAAAATAAGTTAAAAGGTAAGACTGTAGAGAAGCAGTCATAGAGATTTAAGGAGGTATAACTTTGCGCAAAGATATATTCTATTTAGGAAGAAAGACTCTACGAGAAGGATGCACCATTTGTGGTTAAATAAGTAAGTTAAGGATGGTATCAAATTGAAAGAAAAAATGCACAAGACTATGAAGATTGGTGGTAAGCCAGGCTGGGAAAATTTTAGAAATCAGCAAAGGTTGACCAAAAGGAAATAAAGAGGGAAAAGTTAGAGTATGGGAGAAAACTAGCAAGAAATATAAAAAACAGACAGTAAAAACTTCATCAAACATATAAAAAAGAAAGGAATAGCTGCACCAGCTTCAGCAGGCAATATTTAACACAGAGTTGATTATCATGACGCAAACCATCACCTTGAGAGAGAAGGCTGCCACATTATTTAAAGTGTTGTTTCCTTAGAGGATGAGACTGGGGAATTAATAATAGGGAACAAGGAAATGGCAGAGGCTTTAAACAAGTACTTAGAACCTGTCTTCACAGTAGAAGACACAAAAAACATCCCTAGAATAGTAGAGGATCAAGAGGGAAAAAGGAAGGAGGAGCTTAGAACAATCATGGTCAGCAGAGAAAAAAATATGGCATCAAGGGCTGACAGGTCCCATGGATCTGATGACCCGCATCCTAGGGTCTTAAAAGAAGTGGTTACAGAGATAGTGGATGCAATGGCTTCAGAGGACCACCTGTCTTCATTTGCACCTGCATCACACCCGCTCTCTGAACCTGGCACCAGCGCAGATACAAGCACCTCAATGGGCGTTAGATCTTCAGCTAGAATGTGGAAGTACAGCAATAAGGGCACTTCAAACTTGCCTGAGGAGCAGGGCGCTAGAAGTCATAGGACTGCTGGAGACCAGGACAATGCTGAGTCGAAGGTAGATGATGAGCCTCTGAAGTCGTCCATTAGGCAGCAGATGCTGGATGTCCAACAGGATGTGCAGGAGGATCTGGCAAAGATCCATGAGGTCTCTGTTGTGGAGGAGTCCATGTGGAGCATCAGCACTGTGTTGACCCTCATGGCCGAGCGCAATGCCTCCTCCATTGAGAGGGTGGCGACTCTCATGGAGCGGCAGCTCCAGGGGCAGGATCAGGAGTTCCTAGGGGTTGCACTCTGACCTGCAAGCCCTCACACAGGCAATGACCTCAGGTGCTCAGTGTCATTGTGGGAGATGAATGAGGCACCCAGTATCCCAGCTAGGTACGTGTCCATCAATAGTGAGCAGGGAGGTCCAGAATGACCTCATGAGGGCATACAAGCAACTTGTCGTTTCCGTGGGTGCTTCTTGGCGCGCTCCAGATGACGGCAGCAGCTCCTCCACCCGTGGCATCTGATGAGCCTGCGATGATCGGGGACATGCCAGCCGCGACACTGGCCACTCCCTCCCAGGTGGAGCCAGCACAAGCTCCACTGGCTAGAGGATGACCATCAAGGCTATCAAGCCCAACAAGACACCAGAGTCAGCAGGCTGTCTCCAATGCCGCTGCCAACAAGGCGGTGGGGAGGGTGCGGAGGTGGGGGTGGTGGGGTGTGGGGGGTGGGGGGGGGGGAGTAGGGGGGTGGCACCAAGACATAGCACTCACAAATGTAGGTTTAAGGCACCGTGAGCACAGATGAGACTGTTCACGGATGATTTTCTGTTCTGGAATGTTTTGTTTATTCCTACTGGTCTGGGAATGAAGACCAGAGAACATTATGTTGATTTGTTTGGATCGTGAAAATGAAATAAACTTAGATTTTGTCGTAATGGCCTGAGTTTTCATCTTATCATTTTTTTGGTGCAGGGTACCCCAGTTTGTAACGCTGGACATGAGTGGCTCCAAACTTTATTTCACGGGTACTGAGTAGACTCTAGGTTCAAATGAAAGGGTAATTTCAGACACCAAGGATGGAGGCGGCAGCTCTGGCACAAGTTGGAAGCAGGTCTTTGGCAGCTGAAGGAGCGTTGGATCAAGGTGTCCCTGGTGTCCTTGCCACCCTGAAGGATACAGAGGTCTGCCTCCAAGCCCTCAATGTTCTCCTCACCATGCTCCTCTTTTGACTCACTACTGGATTCCTCCTCTGTGACCTGTGGAACTGCGTCAAGATCCTTTTCCTCCAGTGAGTCCCCCCTTACCTATGTCAGATTATGGCAAGCGCAGCATGCAACCACCATCAGCAACACCTGCTCTGGGGGGTATTGTAGTGCTTCCCCTGAATGGCCCAGGCATAGGAAACGCATCTTCAGAAGACCTATGGTCCTCTATATCACCGCCCTCTTATAATGCTGCTCTGCCTCTGTTCTTGGGTGGCCTCATTAGCCACCTTTCCAAGGGATAGCCCTTGTTGCCCAGCGCCCACCCATCCAGTAGAGCTGGATCACTGAATAGCCTCGACACCTGGAAGTGTTTCAGGATATAAGAGTCATGGGAGCTGTCAGGTTACCTTTCAAAGGTTTGCACAATCTGCATCCTGTGGTCATACGCTATCTGGACGTTCATTGAGTGGAATCCCTTCCTGTTGACAAAGGCACCCAGCTGACCCACTGGCACCTTGATAGCCACATGTGTGCTGTCGATTGCACCCTGGTTGCAGGAGAACCCAGCAATCGCTGCAAAGCCTCTGGCTCACTCAGCCTGGCTGGCTTCATCCATACAGAAATGAATAAATGTCATTACTTGCCTGAACAGAGCATCAGTCACCAACTTGAAGCAACAGTGGACAGCTGATTGGGACACTCCACAAAGATCCCCCACTGACCCCTGGAAAGAGCCGGAAGCGTGGAACTTGAGGGCCATTGTGACCTTCCGAGCCACTGGCATGGGGCTTCCACACACACAGTTAGAGGTGATCTCAGGCCCAATCATCTGACAAATGGAGGTCACAGTCTCCCTGGGGAGGGGGAGCCTCCTTCGGCATTGCACCTCGAACATATTGAGGTAACTGCACCATTGCCTATAAACCCTGACAGCAGGATAGTGGCGTCTTCCGTGGCCCCTTCTGCCTTGGACTACCTGCTGATCCTTCATCCCTTGTGCCTCTCCTCCCATAGGTCGCTTCCCTGGAAGCTGCATTGGGACATCTGGCTTCCTCTCCCTTCTGCCACTCTCTTCCTCCACAGAGGTGGTGCTTCTAGTGGAGACCACAATTCCCATTACCAGGGTAACAGAGGATTGCCTGATACCTGGAAGGGTTTATACGAACAAAATTCTCCGGGGGCCTTGGAAACACCAAGGAGTCCTGAAATGAAGCTTGAAAATGCTAAGAATGAAGCTCCGACCAGAGATGAAACTGTCAAGTACCAAAAAGCAACCAGCAGCAAACTATCTCCTGAACCCCTCACTACTGACACTAGCAATGCTGCTGACCCTTTTTATCCTGCCCTGGGAGGACAGTGCACGAAGAGGATCCTGGGACAGGCAGTCAGCAGCACCTAGAGGAGAGGGTGCAAGGAGGACCCTGGGACAGGCAGTCATCAGGACCTAGAGGATCTAGTCTATCTAGAGGATCTAGCATCTAGTCTATACTCAGGCAGGACTAAAAGTAAAATAAAAGCAAGGGTCCATATTCTATTTAGCTAAAATATGTCTTCAGAGCTCAGTCCCGTGATTTGTGCATCCTGCGCTATGTGGGAAACCCTAGACGCTCCTGGCGGCCTGAATGACCATGTGTGCAGGAGCTGCCTCCGAATGAAGCAACTGGAGCTCCGGGTTTTGGAGTTTGAGTGGCAGCTGGAGGCACCACGGCGCATTCACAAGGCTGAGAGGCTCGTGGATAGCACATTTCAGGACGTAGTCACTCTGCAGCTTAAGGAAGTGCAAGCAGAGAGGGAATGGGTGACCGCCAGACAGTAGAAGAGGACCAGACGGGAGGGAATCCCCCGAGTGCTTCTCACCCACAAAGAGTTTTTCGGCCTTGGAAAACAGTGAGAGTGACGGCTGCTCTGTGGAGGCCAACCAGAGCCAAGGCCATGGCACTGTGCATGGTCCAGCAGCTCACAGGGGGAGGAAGAAGTGTGGAAGAGCAATAGTGGTAGAGGATTCATTAGGGGAGTAGACAGGCACTTCTGTGGCCACAGACATGATTCCAGGATGGTAATGATGCCTCCCTGGTGCCAGGGTCAAGGATGTCATGGAACGGCTGCAGGGCATTCTGAAGGGGGAGGGTGAACAGCCAGAGGTCGTGGTCCATGTTGGGACCAATGACATATGAAGATAGAGAAATGAAGACCTGCAAGCAGACTTTAGGGAGTTAGCTAGTAATTTGAAAAGCAGAACTTCAAAGATGAGTATAGGAACAGAAGGATAGAGCAGATGAATGCGTGGCTGGAGAGATGGTGCAGGAGGAAGGGCCTTAGATTCCTGAGGCATTGAGACCATTTTTGGGGAAGGTAGGACCTGTACAAGTTGAGCGGGTTACATCTGAACAGGAACGGGACCAACATCCTCGCGGGGAGGTTTGCTAAAGCTGTTGGGGCAGATTTAAACAAAATTAGCAGGGAGATGGGAACCTGAAAAGTAGTTCAGAGAGGGGAAAAGCTGAGATAGAATTAGAAGTTAAAACACAAGAAAGCGAGTCAGGAAGGCAGAGGAAACATAGGCAAGATAAGAAAGAAGTGACTTGGGCAAGGCTAAATGGAATATATTTTAATGCAAGGAGCTTGAGGAAAATGACAGACAAGCTGAGTGCACAGATAGACACGTGGGAGTATGATACCATAACTATGACTAAGATTTGGCTAAAAGATGGGCAGGGTTGGCAGCTCAATATTCCTGGTTATAGGGTATTCAGACGAGATAGAGAGGGGGATGGAAGAGGAGGGGGGTAACAATATTGATCAGGGAATCAATTATAGCAGTGAATATAGCAGGATCAATTATCCTGGAAGGATCATGAAATGATGCCATATGAGTAGAAGTAAAAAACACAGAAGGGACAAGCATACTGTTGGATGTGTGCTATAGGTCCCCAAACAGTCAGGGAGAGATAGTGGATCAAATATGTAATCAAATTTCAGAGAAGTGTGAGAATAATATGACAGTAGTAGTTGGGGATTTTAACAACCCAGATATTAACTGGGATAGTTTTAATGTGCAAGGTTGGGAGGGAGCAAAATTCTTAAGTTGAACCCAGGAGAACTTTTTTAGCCAGTACGTAGAAAACTCAACAAGGGATGGGATAGTTCTGGACCTAATGTTTGGAAATGAGCCCATGCAGATGGAATGCTTATCGGTAGGGGAGCATTTTGGAGATAGTGACCATAACTCAGTTAGATTTAGGATAGTTATGAAAAAGGGTAAGATTGGGCTGGGAATAAAAGTTCTAAACTGCAGAAAGGCTAATTTTACTTAGATGAGATAAAAATTTGGCCCAAATGGACTGGGAGCAGCTACTTGCAGATAAAACTGTATCAGAGCAGTGGGAGTCATTCAAGGAGGAACTAGCGAGAGTACAGGGCAAACATGTTCCCGTAAAAACTTATGGTAGATACCAAGGGTGTGCAGTTCTGGTCACCACATTATAGGAAGGATGTGATTTCACTGGAGAGGGTGCAGGGGAGATTTATCAGGATGCTGCCTGGGCTGGAGGGTCTGAGCTATGAGGAAAGATTGGATAAGCTGGGGTTGTTTTCCTTGGAGCAGCAAAGGTTGAGAGGGAACCTGAGAGAGGTGTATAAGATTATGAGGAACATAGATAGGGTGGATAGGAAGGTACTTTTTCCATTAGTAGAGGGGTCAATAACCAGGAGGCATAGATTTAAGGTAAGAGGTAGAAGGTTAAGAGGGGAGTTGGAGAGAATTTTTTTCACCCAGAGGGTGTTGGGAGTCTGGAATTTGGTGCCTGGAAGGGTGGTTGAGTCAGAAACTCTTGTAACATTTAAGAAGTATTTAGATATTCACTTGAGTTGCCAAAGCCTCCAGGGCTATGGGCCAAGCACTAGAAAATAGGATTAGTGTAGTAAGATCTTTGTTGACTGGCGTGGACATGATGGGCCGAATGGCCTCCTTTTGCACTGTAAATGTCTATGAGTCTATGGATGAGGTTTTGCAAAATGTGGGCTGCCCGCTTGCTGGTTTTGTGCATATGATGAGCACAAAATTGCACAGGCAACATAAAATCGGGTTCATTTGGCTTTAAGTGGCCTTTTAATTGATGGCGGGCATGGCTCCAACACCCATGTGCACCCGCCGACCTAAAAATTGCATGTGTGTGGGATGACATCGGGTCGCTCACCTGACATCTCTCGTGCTATTTTATGCCTGATTGGGTCGGGCACGCACCCACACATAGAAATTTTACCTATAGAAACATAGAAAAATAGAAGCAGGAGTAGCTCACTCGCCCCTTTGAGCCTGCTGCACCATTCAGTATGGTCATTGCTAATCCTTTATCTCAATTCCATACTCCCGCTCTCTCCCTTGATGCCTATAGAGTCTAGAAATCTATCTATTTCCTTCTTAAATATATTCAGTGACTTGGCCTTCACAGCCCTCTGTGGTAGAGAATGCCACAGGTTCACCACCCTCTGAGTGAAGAAGTTTCTTCTCATCTCAGTCCTAAATGACCACCCTGTAACCTGAGTTTGTGAGCCCTTGTTCTAGACACCCCAATAGCCAGGGGAAACATCATCCCTGCATCCAGTCTGTCCAGCCCTGTCAGAATTTTATACGTTTCAATTAAATCCCCTCTCATTCTTCTAAACTCCAGTGAGTACAGGCCTCCCCATATGACAATCCTGCCATCCCCGCAATCAGTCTGGTGAAGCTTCACCACACGCCTTCTATAGCAAGTATATCCTTTCTTAGTTAAGGAGACCAAAACTGCACACAACACTCCAGGTGTGGTCTCACCAAGGCACAGTATAGCTGTAGTAAGACATCCTTGCTCCTGTACTGAAGTCGTCTTGCAATGAAGGCCAGCATGCCATTTGCCTTATTATGCATGCAGTGGCATAGTGGTATTGTTGGTGGACTAGTAATCCAGGGAACCAAGGTAGTGCTCTGGAATATTCACTCAGTTCTTTGAAGGTTCATGAGGCCTCGAAACGTCAACTCTTTTCTTCTCCACCGATGCTGCCAGACCTGCTGAGTTTTTCCAGGTAATTCTGTTTTTGTTTTGGATTTCCAGCATCCGCAGTTTTTTGTTTTTATCTCTGGGGACCCAGGTTTAAATCCTGCCATGGCACATGGTAGAATTTGAATTCAATAAAACCATTGTTGATTGTTGTAAAAACCCATCTGGTTCACTAATGTTCCTTTAGGGAAGGAAATCTGCTGTCTTTATCTGGTCTGGCCTACATGTGACTCCAGATCCACAGCAATGTGGTTGACTCTTAAAATGCCCTCTGAAATATTCTAGCAAGCCACTCAGTTGTATGAAACCTCAACAAAGCCTCAAAACTGGAAGGACCACCCAGCATCTGCCTAGGCACCAGAAACGACAATGGTAAACTCAGATAAAAGCAAAATACTGCAGATGCTGGAAATCTGAAACAAGAACAAAAATTGCTGGAAAAACTCAGCAGGTCTGACAGCATCTGTGGAGAGAAAGACAGAGTTAATGTTTCGAGTCCAGATTACCCTTCTTCAGAACTAAAGAGAAGTAGAAATGTGGTGAAACATATACTGTATTGGGGTGGGGGGGGGGAACAGATGAAGCTTGATAGAAGGCCAGTGATAGGTGGAGGCAAAGGAGCGATTGCAAAAGATGTCATAAACAAGAGGTCGAAGAGCTGTTGATGGTGGTGATACTGGCTGAAGGAGGTGCTAATGGTGACATTAAGAGTAGAAAGCAGGATGAGCAAGTGACAGATGGCCCTAGTGGGGACGGTGTGGGAGAAAAGATCAAAATAGGTAAAAGGTGGGGATAAAACAATGAATGGAAATAAATTTTAAAAATAATAATAGAAATAGATGGGAAAAAATGTATATATAAAAATTAAAATATAAATATTTGAAAAAAGGGGATCAAAAAGGGGTGAGGATGAAGGAGAGAGTTCATGACCTGAAGTTGTTGAACTCACTGTTAAGTCCAGAAGGCTATAAAGTGCCTAGTCGAAAGATGAGATGCTGTTCCTCCAGTTTGCGTTGAGCTTCACTGGAACATTGCAGCAGGCCGAGGATGGACATGTGGGCAAAAGAGCAGGACGGTGTGTTGAAATGGCAAGCGACAGGAAGGTCTGGGTCATGCTTGCGGACAGACCGAAGATGTTCTGCAAAGCAGTCACCCAGTCTGCATTTGGTCTCTCCAATGTAGAGGAAACCGCATTGTGAGCAGTGAATGCAATAGACCAAATTGAGGGAAATGCAAGTGAAATGCTGCTTCACTTGAAAGGAGTGTTTGGACCCTTGGACAGTGAGGAGGGTGGAAGTAAAGGGGCAGGTGTTGCACCTTCTGTGATTGCATGAGAAGGTGCCATGGGAGGGGGTTGAGGTGTAGCGGGTGATGGAGGAGTAGACCAGGGTGTCCCGGAGGGAATGGTCCCTACAGAATGCTGGCAGGGGGGCTGAAGGGAAGATGTGTTTGGTGGTGGCATCATGCTGGAGTTGGCGGAAATGGCGGAGGATGACCCTTTGAATGTGGAGGCTGGTGGGGTGAAAATTGAGGACAAGGGGGATCCTATCATGGTTCTTGGAGGGAGAGGAAGGTGCGAGGGCAGGGGCATGGGAGTTGGGTCGGACACGGTTGAGGGCCCTGTCAACCAGCGTGGGTGGAAGACCTTGGTTAAAGCAGAAGGAAGACATGTCAGAGGAACTGTTTTGGAAAGTGGCATCATCGGAACAGATGTGAAGGAGGCAAAGGAACTGAGAGAATGAGATGGAGTCCTTACAGGAAGCGGGGTGTGAGGAGCTGTAGTCGAGGTAGCTGTGGGAGTCGGTAGGCTTGTAATGGATATTGGTGGACAGTCTATCACCAGAAATTGAGACAGAGAGGTCAAGGAAGGGAAGTGTCAGTGATGGACCATGTGAAAGTGATGGAGGGGTGGACATTGGAAGCAAAATCAATAAATTTTTCCAGGTCCAGAGGAGAGCATGAAGTGGCACCGAAACAGTCATTGATGTACCAGAGAAAGAGTTGTGGGAGGGGGCCTGAGTAGGACTGGAACAACGGATGTTCCACATACCCCATAAAGAGACAGGCATAGCTGGGGCCCATGTGGGTACCCATAGCCACACCTTTTATTTGGAGGAAGTGAGACGAGTTTAAGGAGAAATTGTTCAGTGAGAGAACAAGTTCAGGCAGACAGAGGAGAGTGGTGGCGGATGGGGATTGTTTGGGCTTCTGTTCAAGGAAGAAGCGGAGAGCCCGTAGACCATCCGAGTGGGGGCTGGAGGTGTAGAGGGATTGGATGTCCGTGGTGAAGAGGAGGCGGTTGGGGCCAGGGAACTGGAAATTGTTGATATGATGTAGGGCATCAGAGGAATTGCGGATGTAGGTGGGAAAAGACTGGACAAGGGGAGAGAGAACAGAGTCAAGATAAGAAATGAGTTCCTCATTTCAGCCTTGTCAACCCTGCAAAGTCTGTGGGCCAGTGCCCAAATTTGGAGGGCTGTCTCACAGACTAGTCCTTAGACACCTTCGACACCCGTGACCACTACCATCCGGAAGGACAAGGGCAGCAGTAGATGGGAACACCATCACCTGGAAGTTCCCCTCTAAGTCACTTCTGGCTTGGAAATATATCGCCATTCCTTCACTGTCGCAGGGTCAAAATCCTTTCTCCCTTTATAACTCCCTTACTAACAGTCAATGGGTGTACCTACACCACAGGGGCTGCAGTGGTTCAAGAAGGCAGCTCACCACCGCCTTCTCAAGGGCAACAAGGGATGGGCAATAAATGCTGGCCCAGCCAGCGAAGCCCACCTCCCGTGAATGAATTTTTAAAAATGCTTGCTTTCAGTGATTAGTGTACAAGGACACCCAGTTCCCCTTGAACATCAACATTTCCCAATCTATCATCATTTAAATAATACTCTCTCATTCTGTTTTTCTTACCAAAGTGGATAACTTCACATTTATCCATGCATCTGCCATGTATTTACCCACTCACTCAACTTGTCTAAATCATCTTGAAATCTCCTAACATCTTCTTCACCACTCACATTCCCACCTAGTTTTGTGTCGTCAGCAAACATGGAAATATTACATTTGGTTCCCTCATCAAACTCATTGAGATATATTGTGAATAGTTGTGGCTGAAGCACTGATCCCTTGCGGTACCCCACTAGTCTGCCATTTCGAAAAAGACCCATTTATTCCTATTCTCTGTTTCCTGTCTGCTAAACAATTCTCAATCCATGCCAATATAATACCCCCAACCCCATGTGCTTTAATTTTACACACTAAGCTCTTATGTGGGACTTTATCAAAAGCTTTCTGAAAATCCAAATACTCCACATCCACTGGTTCCCCTTTATCTATTCTTGTTATGTCCTCAAAAAACTCCTGTAGGTTTGTCAAACATGATTTCCCTTTCATAAATCCATATTGACTTTGCCTAATCCTGTTGATATTTTCTAAGTGACCTGTTATCACATCCTTTATAATAGACTCTAGCATTTTCCTTACCACTGATGTTAGGCTAGCCAATCTATAATTCCCTGTTTTTCCCTTGCAACTTTTTTAAATAGTAGAGTTAAATTTTCCACCCTTCAATCTGCCGGGTGTGTGGCAGAATCTACAGAATTTTGGAATATGACAACCAACGCACCCACTATTTCCATGGCCACCTCCTTTAGTACCCTGGGATGTAGATTATCAGGCCATGGGGATTTATCGCCTTTCAGTCCCATTAATTCCTCCTTCTCAGTAAACCTTTGGTTCTCTAGTATTTCTGGGAAGATATTTGTGTCTTCCTCCGTGAAGACAGAACTAAAGTAGTTAATTACTCTGCCGTACCCTTGTTCTCTATTATAAATCCTCCTGTAAGGGACCTACTTTTGTTTTCACTGATTTTTTTCTTCTTACATACATGAGCCTCTCCTGTTGCTGTTTAAATGTCAGCGGTGGTGGTATGAGACCCTTAAATAGGCATTAATTGCCTTTAGTGGAATATATTTTTCCTGGACTCTTTTTAACACCATTTTAAATGTTTTCCATTATTGTTGTGCATTGCTGTTTGCTAATATTTTGCCCATTTTATTTTCCCCAAGTTCAAATCTCAGCCCCTTAAAGTCAAGATTTCTCCAATCAGTTATCCTGGTTTTCGTCATTCTTATGTCCTTCTCTATCATTGTCTTGATCATTGTTGCCCAACTGTTCACTAAGTTTTCCTTCTCTTATTTTCTCTGGTTCATTCCCTATTGTAAATCTAAATAGTGTACCTCCCCTAGTTGTCCTAATTACATATTGGGTTAAAAATGAAACTATTCCCTGGTCGCCTTTACTAACAACTTTTTGTCCAATTAATATCGCGGTCATTCAAAACCCCATGTAATTATTATTCTTTGTTTTTTCATCAATTATCTAACTTGTCTACATACTTTTCCTCTACCTGCTTTCCACTAGTAGGTGTTTGTAGACCACTTCTGTTTCTGTGACTGATCCTTTATTATCTTTTAATTCCATCCATATGGATTCTATTTTTGTCTTGCTGATAGCTGTGTCCCTTCTTTCTCCTGCCAATATGTTATCTCCAATAAATAGAACTATTCCCCACCTCTGCCACCATTGGTGGCAGAAAAGAAAGCAGCAGCCTACAAAAGATATGTTTTTCAATGCCTGTCAAACATCCTGATATTTCAGACTCCTCTTGCAAGATTATGAGTGTGGGGTATCCCTTGTAATAAATCGGTGAGACTTGGCATGTTTGGTGTGAGTGTGTCTATGTGTGAGCATGTGTTTACATTGGGAGAACCTGCTACCATTTGGAGATCCACCAATAGTTACAATAGTATAACAGTTTATTTACTTAGAGTGCAACAGAATATTTATTTTGCAGTACAAACAGAATATTTATTTATAATATGTACAAGTCATGTTGGGAGAAGAATTGTTTGTTGTTAAGAACATGAGGATCGAAGAGGAGGATCTGGAGGAAATTCAGAGCCTTATATTGAAGGTTCATTGGGGAACAGCAGCAGTTGACAAGCAGGTAATCCACTGGATGAGGCTGAAACATTTCGGATGCTTCATGAGGAAGGTTGACAAGGACACTGTATGTTTGTGGAGATGTTCATAGTCCTTTTTTTGAAGAATGACGCATGGTCCATGGAGTGGCAATTCATCATGTCAGGGAAATCTTAAACAAGCTGGCATGATATGCATCTTAGAAAGTCCAGATAACCCCAGCTGGGCTCCTCTTTCAATCAAGTGGCAGCAAGCCTTGGCAGATCCAATGAGTAGAAAGATCATTCGCAGTGTTAAATTACAAGTTTGGGTGATCACTCACTCTTTCCACACAAGTGCAATAACAAGCACACCAGATTGGAATAGCTCTGCTGCTGGAAGAAAGAACTGGAGCCCCCAACCCGCACTGCTCAAGTTCCCCAACACCTGGACTTATTCATTCTCTGACCCTAAGGGCGGGATTTTCCACACCCGCCCGCCACTGGGATCTTCCAGTCCCGCCGCAAGTCAATGGATTTCTGGCTGGAGCGCTGCCTCGGCAGTCCCGCCCGCGATGGTGCTGGAAAATCCCGGCCAAAGAGTGGCTGTGTTTACTTGTGCTTATTGATAAGCTAATGCAGCCCATAGACAGCAGCCAGGTTATATTGGTTGAATACTTGTTCCCAGTGATGGGGCAGGTTTTTCTTCTAAACCAACTGTTTTGTAGTATTCACAGCACGCTCTATGTCCTCAGCCACTGCCCTTCAAATATCCCTGATCAACTTGTCCCAAGGGATGGGGTGAACAAGGAGATGAAACACAACTGCTGCTTGCTGAGTTGTATGAGGCCAAAGTGTTGATAGCTTGTGGATCCTGATATTTCACTTCCAGATGAGGAATTGACTCCAAATGAACCCTCAGCATGTTAATTATCTGTGAGACCTGGTGCCAAAGTTCTCAGCCTCATCTCATAAAGTTGGTTTTTACGAGTCGAGCAGCTGCACAGAAATAGATAAGCTGTTGGTCAGGTAGATTTTCGAAGACCATGAGCAGCAGGTTGCTCAGTTGGTTGTGGGCCAAGCACTTGGAAATTAGTTCTGCAATCTGATGACACTTTTGAAGGAGTACTGATGTATTATGGTGCATAGCGGTGTCTCAATGCTGAGATCTTAGACCTGTATATTCAAACATGAACCATTTATTGTTAATCTTTAACTATTTACAGATCCAAGGGATGGCCATGTATGGAACTCCATGCACACTGATTCCAGAGTGTTCTTTATTGACTGTTCTCTCAGACTATTACCCATGTGACTCTGTACATCCTGAGCAGTGCTATTCTCCAGTCCCACATTAACTCTTGTTCAGCTGATCACCTTTACATTACAGTGGCATGCAGACACATCATACAACATCATACAACAACTGACATATCAGGGTTCCAGAATCTCTAACCACTCCTGTTGCTGTTTCAAACTGGCACCTTCGTATGATAACTTAATTGGATAGCATGGTATAGACAGTGTCCAGGGTCATCTGTCAAGGTGGAAGCAATTAGCCTGCACAGTGCAGCATCAGTCCTCCAAGCAGGGTCCTCACGATATTTCCAGGTAATCCCTTGCTGACATTGAGCTTCATCGAGTAAACTCTAGGGTATTATGTAGAACCCTCTGTCGTTCATGGTCTTCACTTGAAGTGATTTCAGTCCATGATCTCTGACCACGCTCCACCACCACCCCCATCCTGTTTCCTATTCTTTGCATGTTTCAGTTTTTCTCCTATGTTTGCTTTCTGACAGAAACACATCTGCTCTCGGCACATCTATTGTTACTTTGTTTCTTGTCGATCATCATTGCTTTCAGCTTTGTATGATAAACATCTGTCACTCAATCTCTCCTGCCTTTCACACTTTCTTCCCATAAGTTAGAAATAATCACACTTTTAATTCAAAATGTTGGAGCTTCATCGAGTGTATTTCTTGCTGCTCTTCGTGTGGCCTGTAGACTGATACATTCTTATTCGAAACATGACTACAGTTCGACAGTGAATGTGGCACCCCAGGACATATATTCATATAACAATTAATTACTAGCTCTTTCTTTAGAAAATATATAATTCCTTTATATCAATATAACTGTTCCAATTGTTAACATTTTTTCTAAACTAAAGAAAATTAATAATCGATTTTTATAAGTAAATTGAACCCCTTAAAAATCTTTTATAGATTGTTTTCTTTTCTCAGAAAAACATTATTTACAGTATTGCTTAGGTGATATAATGTGCCTCCATCATGTGGACTTGGCGTTTATCGTGATGATGTTGTGCATGCTGTTCTTGGTGTTGTAGGAGTTGTGCTTGATGTTGCCAATGTTGTTTCACTTGCTTGTGACATTGATGTTGGACCACTTGTTAGTGATGCTGGTGGTGTTGTCTTGCTCATTAGTGATGTTGCTGGCGTTGTTGATGATCTTTTCTGCTTTTCCAGCTCAGATGTAGGTCAAATATGGACTGTTCCTTCTCATTTGTTTACCTGTTTCGGTCTCAATGATGTGAAGTTTTAGCTTCACCAAAAATGTTTCTGGGTTCCAGGTTTTCATCATTGGATCCTATATATGTACAGTTTGTCCTTTCCACAATTCAGGCAGGGATTATCAAGCTCGTTGAAGTATTGACCTTCTTCTACCTGTGGTTCAGTGGGTTGTTGTCTGATTTCGGGTAGAATTAACCATGCATGTTGGTGTCAGGCATCCTGGCGGGCATGAGTGGGAAGGCTAAAATCGGATTTGTGACATTGTGAAACCAGTTTGCAATCATCTGCTTCACCCGTCAATGGTGGGCCGCATTCCCCGCCACCGCATGTCGGGAAGTTCATTTTAATACATCTGCATATCATTATAAGCCCTGCTTGCTGGAATCATTCCCTTTGCGCTGGATCATCTGGATTTGTCAGCATGTTTCACCACACCATTTATAAGGGGTGCACCTGGCAAGCTGCGCTTCGAGGGGAACTCGGAGGTGAGTGCACAGTCTCGCGAGGGTCACCTGTTGGATCTCAAGGTTGAGGCGCCGTGCATTCAGGCATGGGCACAGGCAAGTCACATTTTCATAGCTGGCTGGCAGTGCCATGCTAGGGCAAGGGCAACACTGCGGTTGAGGCTGGTTGGGCGGTGTGGGGTGGCGAGGGCTGCACTGCAGTTGATGGTAGTGCACAAGCACGTGTAAGGGGGTGAGGTGGTGGGGTGGGGGAGCGAAGCAGCCACACATTAGGGAAACCTTGTATAAAGGGACCATTCCTCTGCAGCTGAGACGGTTCAGGTGCAGCTACATTGGCATGCTTGGAGTCGGGCCTTAAGCTTATCAGTCCACTCAAGCAACGCAGAAGCCTGAAAAGTGCCACCAAACTCGCCAGAGCTTTTTGCCCCTTGGGCACAGACTGCGAACCAATGAGCATTTTAGTGGACTGCAGAAAAATTGGACGGCTGGGCACATTGTACAATCTCTTTGTGAAAGCTGGCCATGGAGCAGTCACTGTTGGAGGCACTCACAGGCCCTCGCAATCTCATCATTCAGACTTGGACCAGTCTCCCCCATGGTTCAAGCTAACAGTGCAGCTTGCAGTGCAGGATAGGAGAATGCCTTCACCTGAGCTGAGAGCACAACATGCAGTCCAATGGGCAAAGCTGCTGCCAATCAGTCAGGTGGAATGGGAAGGAGGTGGGTGGGGTTTCAGGCAACTACGTAGTGCACTAAACCTTGGCCATCCAAGTGGTGGCTAGCACTCTGTGATGCATTAAGGGACCTTCAGACTTAACCTAGAGAAGTTTTTTAGTAAATCCAAGCTAACCCACACGTCTCTCTCTTTCATCCTGTACGAGGAGAACATCAGGAGCATGGAGCCTGGTGACCTACGCTGTACGCCTCATGGCTTATAGACAGCAGAGATGAAGGAGAAGAGAGCAACAGAGGTGTCTGGTTGGGCAGAGAGAGGAGCAGTATCCTCAGGAAGAAGGGACGGATGGGCTCCAGTGCATGCCGCTAAAGAGCCACAGTGAGTCATCACTTGTTGGCACCTAGCTAGACCCAGGGTCCATAGGTGGTGTTTGTCATTTCTGCAGAGGAGAATAAGAACCAGTGTTGCCAAAGGCTGCGGATGTCCAGGGATCTAGTCAATCACATCTGCCAGCTGCTGCAGGATTTGGCGCCACGGGAACATGGAGGGCATCCACTGCCAGTGGCCATGAAAGTTACCGCAGTGCTCAATTTCTATGCCAGTGACTCCTTTCAGGACTCCACAGGTAACCTCTGTGGAATATCTTAAGCCTCCACACACAAATGCATCCAAGAGGCCACAGATGCCATCTTCACGAAGGCACACAACTTTGTGCATCTCCCAGGATCAGGAAAACCAGGAGGCAAGAGCATTGGGATTTTCCCAGATCTCAGGTTTTCTATGGGCGCAGGGTGCCATTGACTACACTGATGTGGTGCTCAGATCTCCATGGCAACAAGCAGTCAACTACATCAACTGCAAGGGCTTCCACTCACTGAATGTTCAGCTGGTGTGCGACCAACGCAAATGCATCCTGCAGGTCGACGCACGGTATCTGCAACTCCCAGATTCTGAGGTAGTCTCAGATCCCTGATGTCTTCCAGGGACCAAGGGCTATCCACAAAGGACGTGGCTAATGGCACCAGTGTTGTGGCCTTAGAGTGCAGCAGACAAGGCATAATGAGCCTCATCCTGCAACTTGCACCTTGGTGGAGCAAACCATCAGAATAATGAAAATGAGGTTCTGGTGCCTGGACCAGTCTGGTGCAGCTCTGCAATACAGTCCATAGAGGGTGTCACAAATCATCGTCACCTGCTGCCTCCTTCATAACCTGGCGCTGCAATGGTGAGAGGAGCTGGCTGAGGACAAGATGCGGGAGCTGCACGTCAGACTGGCTAGATGAGGTAGGCGCACCTGGGAGGCCCTCATAGCTGCTAGATTTGTGGAGGATGATGACAACGTGCAGTGAGGAGACACCATAGATCCTCACATTACATCTATGAATATTTGACTCCTGTCTGGCTGATGGCAGCTCACATACCCTCTGGGATAAGGCTCCTATCATGGAAACACAATGGCTCCCTTTAGACCCCACATTCCAGAAGGATGATGATGACATGTAGTGGGAACACTCGATAGATCCTCACACAGCTTATGTGAATGTCTGACTCCTGTCTGGCTGATGTCAGCTCACTTACGCACTGTAAACAGAGTCACATCATAGAGATGTAGCAGGGAAACCTTAACTTCTCTGGATCTTATGGCACCTTTCGTGAGTTGAATCTACAGGACCACACTGTCACCAGACATAGATGCTGATGAGATGGAGGCCAGCCGTACCTCAAATGTGCTGGGAACACACAGAATGACGGAGCTCTGTGCCGCTGGCCCAGGACATTCTGGCAGCAATGATAAGCCCAATTGAGTTGTTGAATGACTGATATGACCAGTGACAGTGAAGACACACTATCAGTGTGCTGGGAAGGTTGCACAAAGCCCAGGGAAGAGGCCCTGGATTGAGACACCTGCATTTATCTCGGGCAGGAACCAAGGCTTCACATCTGAAAGACACAAACACTGCTCATCAGAAGAAGGAGCCAGAGGCAAGGAGGCAATCTTGGGAGTTTAGTAATGAAGTGAACATTATGTACAAGTGATTAACACCCGTGTTCAGACTGTGCAACTACATCTTCTTAATGGCCAAGTTGGCTATTAACAGGTCCAGGCAGCGGGCGATCGACGGGGGAGTCCCGCCCGATTGTTTGTCCCTCTTCCGCGGCTACGTTCGCGGCCGGGTGTGCTTGGAGAGGGAGCACGCGGTGTCTGCCGGCACTCTCGAGGCCTTCCGTGCTCGGTGGGCACCGCAGGGACTGGGGTGCTTTATTGACCCCTTTTATCACATTTTGGTTTAAAGTTTGTAAGTTTCCTTTAAACCTTGCTCTTGGTTTTACAGCTGACCTGAATTAGGGGCTGTGCCTGATTTATCGCAATTTTGTTAATTTAGTTTAATTGTTTTGACTCTATAAGAGTTACATCTTCTTAATGGCCAAGTTGGCCATTAACAGGTCCAGGCAGCGGGCGATTGACGGGGGAGTCCCGCCCGATTGTTTATCCCTCTTCCGCGGCTACGTTCGCTGCTGGGTGTCCTTGGAGAGGGAGCACACGGTGTCTGCTGGCATTCTCGAGGCCTTCCGTGCCCGGTGGGCACCGCGGGGACTGGGGTGTTTTGTTGACCCCTTTAATCACATTTTGATTTAAAGTTTGTAAGTTTCCTTTAAACCTTGCTCTTGGTTTTACAGCTGACCTGAATTAGGGGCTGTGCCTGATTTATCCAATTTTGTTAATTTAGTTTAATTATTTTGACTCTATAAGAGTTACATCTTCTTAATGGCCAAGTTGGCTATTAACAGGTCCAGGCAGCGGGCGATCGACAGGGGAGTCCCGCACGATTGTTTGTCCCTCTTCCGCGGCTACGTTCGCAGCCGGGTATCCTTGGAGAGGGAGCACGCGGTGTCTGCCGGCACTCTCGAGGCCTTCCGTGCTCGGTGGGCACCGGGGGGACTGGGGTGCTTTATTGACCCCTTTTATCACATTTTGGTTTAAAGTTGTAAGTTTCCTTTAAACTTTGTTCTTGGTTTTACAGCTGACCTGAATTAGGGGATGTGCCTGATTTATACCAATTTTGTTAATTTAGTTTAATTGTTTTAACTCGAAAGAGTTACATCTTCTTAATTTTCCTAACCCTGCTGCTACGTCTTGGTGCTTCATGGATATCCACAGGCAGCCTGCTGACTGACACGCCCTGCCTGTGATGAGCTTAATTGGTGTCCTTTGGAGGTTTGAGACCTGGTGGGCTCCGGCCTGCTTTCAGGGTCCTGCCAGTTGGCAGTGGCACCCTTCTTGGCCTGTGGAGCTGGATTTGTTGGGGTCACAGGAAAAGGGGATTCGGTTGGGCCGGACACTCCCAGAGTCTCCTGAGTGGATGGCCCTGGGGTGTATACCTGCTGACCCTCCTCCCTATGGTTGCCCAAGGGCCCCTGGCTGACTCCTGGAGGAGAAGAGGAAGCTGGGGTGAGATCGAGCTGCCATGCATTGATACTATTGGAGGCCAACTATGGTGTCAGAGATGGAGTTCAGCCCATGCAGCAGTATGGGACCAATGTCCTGGTCCAAGGTCTCCTTGGCGGCCGCCATCCTACCAGTGTTGACCTTGGCATGCAGGTGCTATCACCTCAGACTGAAGGCAGACGGACTCTCCATCGTGCCTTGCAATCTGAGGAGTGAAGCAGACATCTCTTCTTGATGTTCTTGAGCTTGCCTTTGCAGCTCCAGCCCAGAGGCTCCTCATCTGACTCAGACTCAGCAGATTTCTGGCCTTTAACAGTCCTCCGAGTGCTGGAAACCTGGAAAGTCCATGCCGCTGCCTGCTGTGGATCAGACAGTGCGATATGCTCATTAGATTGTGAACCTGAAGCTACTCTAAAGCTTGGTCCCACCAAGGTGTGTGTCTCTGCACTGGTGGAGGGTGAAGTTGTGACAGGTCTTCAATTAGGATTTCAGCAGATTCCTCTTCTGAGGTGTCTTCGGGACTTGAGCCGAGGACCTGGCTCATGGACTCCCTTGACTGTGTCCCAGATGTGCCTGCTAAAGCAAGGAAATATAATTAGTGCATAGCAGGGGACTGTGGAACAGGACACATCACTCACAGCATGGTTGTCTGAGGGATGTTGTACTGCTGGATCCTCACTTGGTTGAGCACCACTGACCTCACCGTCAGCACAGGAATGGTCCAGATCTTCGCTGGCCAGCTGGATGGCTCTATTGTCAAAGTCCAAGAGAACCTTGATTTCAGGCATTCCTCCACCTGTCTGCGACCTCTCCCTTTTGTTATGTGCCAGCTTGTCCTGCATGAATTGAGATGGAGAGAGTATAAACAGGATGCCTGCCAAGCCAGATGATAAGTATGCCTGGCATGTGTGGGTAGTAAGTGGTCCCATTGGTTCCCACACAATGAATGTGTGTGTGAGAGGGAGAATGGTGACGCCCTTGAATTGGCAGTGAGTGAGATCCCTGAGGATGTGTGATGGGTTTGTGAATGTGTGAGTTGAGAGTGATAAGAAGAGTGACTTACATTCACCCTCCTTCAGCACTGGGTGGCTGTCCTCTTTTGCAGGGCGTTGGCACTGACCACTGCTACCACCCCTACCTGAAAACTTCGACAGAATTCTGTGCACAGTAGTGTTAATTTGCACTCAGCTGCGATATTCAGTGTTCGAAAGCAATTTTTAAGTAATTATTAGATATCTGAAATTAATCAATGAAGGAACTGATCTTAAACCACATCAGTTATGAACATTCATGGGCCAGCATGGTAGTGAACACATCTGCCTCCTAATTTCTGGTATCACGGAATAGAGATTTGGTTAGGTGGAAAATAAATATTAGGTAGAGTTCATACATAATTAGGACATTATACTTTAGAATTGAATAGATTTGTTAACAAGCAGAACAGGGCTACAAACTTTTTATCCATTTTTGCACACACAGGGACAGCTCTGAATTTAAAGACAGCTGACTTTATGTGTTTAGAAAGAAACCAGAATTTTAAGAAGCCTTTTTCAGCCAGAGGTACCAGATATTGACTAGTCTCAAGACTAGTGGGGCACCCCACCCCCTCCTATGCCCAATCCCCAAAGCCCCTCTCCCCTCCTACAACCCGATCCCCTAATCCTCACTCCTCTACCCATCATCCATACAATGGAACAACATTCCCCTGCCCCTTGGAGCAATATACCCCTCGTGCTTGGAGCAATATACCCCTCGTGCTTGGAGTAATATACCCCTCGTGCTTGGAGCAATATACACCTCATGCTTGGAGCAAAATCACCCACTTGAAGCAATATCCCCTCCTTTCCCCTTTGGGAACAATAGCCCCCCCTTGGGAGCATTATCGCCCCGCTTCCCCACCTTGGGAGCATTAACCCCTGCTGCTCCCACCCCCCCCCCCACCATCGGGAGTATTATCCTCCCCCACTCCTCCTTGGGTGCATTATCTTCCCCGCTCCCCTTGAGAGCATTATCCTCTCTCCCTCCCCTTGAGAGTATTATCCTTTGCTTCCTGGTGGAGCTAGAACCGGAAATGAGGTCAGAGGTCATAGGGCACAGTCTTCCAATGCTTGTGTATGGCACTGATTTTAAACTGAGAGAATAACACCTCAGAACTGAAAACTGGCACTGACAAACAGTGCTCTGGGACACAAATTTGAGTAAGTGAAATGTTTGCAAAGGAATCAGCTGACTGGTGCAGGAATTCTTTGAAGCTGTGCATGGATTAATTTTATGTTGTGATAAACTTGGGTTCAAAGAGACTGCATGGGTATTATAGACAACAAACACAGAAAATGCTGGAAAAACTCAGTGGATCTGGCAGCATCTGTGGAGAGAGAAACAGAGTTAATGTTTTGAGACAATATGACCCTTCATCAGAGATGAGGAGAAGTGTAATGTGATGAAATTTATACTGTTTATGGGGAGTGGGGCAGGTGGAGCTGGATAGAAGGCCAACGATAGGTGGAGGCAAAGGATGGATTGACAAAGGTGTCATGAACTAAAGGTCAAAGGGAGTGTAAATGGTAGTGGTTAGTACTAAAAAAGGTGCTGATAGTGGCATAAAGGTAAGAAAGCAGAATGTGATAATAACAGAACAAGGGTTGTATTGTGTGAAAGAACAACATGGAACAAGTAACAGATGGCCCTGTAGGGGATGGGGATGGGGTGGGGGGAGGGGGTTGTGATGGGGGAAAAAAAGGATAGAAAATGGGAGAGAAGGGGGATAAAAAAAAGGATAAAACCACAGATAAATGAATAAAAATAAAAATAAGTGAATAACAAATAAAAATGAATATAGAAAAAAGGGGATTAAAAAAAGGGGGTGTGGATGGAGGAGAGAATTCATGGTCTGAAAGTCCGGAAGGCTGTAAAGTGCCTAATCGGAAGATGAGGTGCTGTTCCTCCAGTTTGCATTGGGCTTCATTGGGCTTGCACTAACCACGACCATTAACACTCCCTTTGTCCTTTAGTTCATGACATCTTTGTCAATCCCTTCTTTGTCCCACCTATCGCTGGCCTTCTATCCAGCTCCATCTGCCCCACCCTCCTTAAACAGTATAAATTTCATCACATTCTCACTTCTCCTCATCTCTCGAGAAGGGTCATATGGACTCAAAACATTAACTCTGCCTTTCAGGGCCAGGTCTTCTGTGCAGCACTCTTGGTCAAGAAGCACTGAGAGGTGTGCACACGGCTTCACTTTAAATATGGCACCCGGCACGAGGAAGTGGCGAGGTGATGGTGTGGCGGGTGAATCGGAGGCTGCTTGCCAGCAAAATGGCATGTTTCCTGGGAATGCTTGATAAATGAGGTGGCGTTGGGACAATTCAACGTAAAAAGCTGCCAATGCGGCTGGTGGCTGAAATGTTCTTCTTCCCGCCTGCTACCGCACTTAGTGCAAATCTGGGACGATTCTGCCCCTCCTCCTGGTGACTTGGAGGGAGTATCTTGCTTGGCAGAGTTGTCTTATACTTCCTGCTATTCAACAGCGCTGCAGGAGACTTCCCCAGAGAAACAACACAGATCATGTTCACAGAACCACCAAGTTGCCACATTGTCCAATTATAGAAACAATACATATTAAAATGTGGACACATGAGGACATATGTTTCATAGAAAGCTGTCTCAAAGCTGGCTTGACTCCAGGAGATCCTTAAATCCTTTAATCTTCCCTTAAAATGTATATTAATGCATCAGGTCGGCAACAATCACACTGCTTGCTTGATGGCTTTAGTGAACGGTATTGGCAAATTGACAATTGGGTGTGTGGCTGGAAGGGGTGGTGGGTGGGCAGTTGGGAGGAGGAAGGGAATGCAAAGTTTTGGCCAATCTTTCACAGAACTGAGTTGGGATTCAGATTCAGTCCTTTAAGGGGTGAAGTCAAATCCGATAACTGAGTGGCCATTAGTCGATGATAAGACAAGATTTTGATAAAATTCCATACCAAAGATCTTGTTTGGAGCTTTTAGGAGTGGCTTTCAGCGCTGGGACCACCCATACATTACCAAAAATTTCATGGAGGTCTTAAAACCAGTGTAGATGCCTGATTTAGATGTTGAAATAAGATTTCTGCCTGTTTTCTGTTGGAGCACTGGTTACACATTTCAAGGCCTACTCGAAAATGTGAGTGGTCATATTAACCTATGCTACCCAGTGAGAAAATCAATGTAAAGTAAAATTCAGTATGTTGTCAAATCACCGTTTGACTCAATCCCACCAGTTATCTGCCAGTGGGGTTAGGATAACATGACCTGCAAAATAAACAACAGATATTTGACGGCAACAGTCAACGTTTGCACAGATGTAATCTTTTTTAAATAAGATATAGATATACACACACATACATATATGTATAATAAACTGGAAAAGTCTTAAGCATAAACGGGGATACATTTCCACTAAATTTCATTGAATTTTTAACACATTTATTTTAGAAAGTTCCCTTACAAATGTTGTGCTATGCTAAATAATAAACACAGTCAAAAAGAAATACATTATATTTTCCTTGTAATTGATTAACTGCTGAAACATATCAAAAGACTGAAAATATTTCATTTAACAGTAAATCGTTTATTGATGCAGTACTCAACTCTGGATGTTTTGCCAGATTAACTGCTGCATAATTGAAATATAATATTCTTGAAAACAAGGAAATTAGTTGCATCAAAAGACCTATAGTTAATACAGAATGATCTATTTTTCCAAAAAGCTATGTTAGACAAAAATATTCTCAATTCAAAAACAATAATTTGAAATTTGTATTTTTTGGAATTATTGTGAGAAACAAATGCAAATTTGACATATTTTTGCAAATTAAAGAATTGTTTCCTTACAGACTGAACTTGATTAATGTAGTCACACCTTTATCTTATTTGTGTGTTGCTTTACTTAAACATATGCATTCTTATCAAATTGCTTTGGAGGGATCCCTGCATTCTTCGTTGATCTCATGTCTTCATTGTGTACCATTGTCCGGGAAGAAAAAAGGGATGCTGTAGCACTGTAGCCATAACCCACTCTGAAAGAAAGGTTCATGAAGTTAATACATTCAATAATCAATTCAATTCCATATTAAATCTCTTGAGTTAAATTTATTTATAGAATTCTATTTCAAATATCTTGTTTTGACTGTGCTCTTACACTGATACTGATTAGATCCATCATAATGATGTTGGCAAATTTACAATGCTTGTTCCTGGTTCCTTGATAGAAAAACCTCATCAAAATTGACATCTGTCATTTTGAAAATGGTAGTATTTCTGAACTTTATTTCTTCCTGTTTCTCTCCCTTTCCAAAGGCACTCTCATGCTACAGTGCCAGCCACCCCTCCAGTTTATCACCAATGTGAATTCAAGATACTTTTGGCAGGTTAGTTACCACAGTGGGTATCAAATCCAAGGAAATTCCTGACCTCATATATGTGTGCACTAACATCAGAAGTATTTGGGTAGTGATCAGGAGGTAGAAACCCTGACTGATGCTTTTTATTTGTCCCTCAACAAGCAGCACTGAAGTCATTCAAGTGCCCCTGAATTCCTTCAGGTCTGTACTTATCACCTCTGGGCTCTCTGAAAAAATGATCACTTACCTGCTGTCCTGTAGTGTTACTCCTTTTTTGTTGGTTTGCTCTCACAATGATCTCTTTGACTCCCAATGTAGATTTCTGGCACTATTTCCCTGTGATTCTCACTGACTCCCCAGCCCTGTGGAGCCAGGGGTACTGGAGTGGCAAATTGTTGTGGGTGGGGAGGGGGGTGTTGTGTTAATTCTGTTGATTGAGGTTGAACACATATAAAGAGACACAAATACACAGGGAGCAGAGTGGGGTCAGGAGATTTATAGCTGTAATATTTTACTCTCTGAATAAACCTATTTCCAGTAAAGATTGGCTCTGGTTTCTTCTTTTATTAACTGGTGAAGGGGGCCTACTGGAGGTGTGAAGGTGTTTTGATACTCCTGCTGATTTAAAGGACGTACTCCTGAGCAGGCTTGATGCCTGTTTGGAACAGCCTTAAATAATCATTGCAAGTATTGAGGTAAGTCCAGCTAATCAGCTCGAGTTTACACACTGACAGGTTTGGCAGGAACATCAGCATAGACTCCCCTGGAGCCCATTTAGTAATATCACAACTTCAGATTCAAGGATACGTAGGGTCCTCGAAGTTGCTGTGCTGTTGGGGTTCAATTGCAGCAAATCTTTTAGCATTTGCCTCTATTCAGATTGCAAGGTCTGGACCAATATTCTCTGTGAAATGTGCAGTAGTAAAATGGCAACCAAATCTTTGCTCTTAACAACCACTTTGGCATCTTGCAAAATGTCAAGCATCACTGTATTGTTTTTTATTCGTTCATGTGATGTGAGCATTGCTGGCTAGGCCAGCATTTATTGCTCATCCTAATTGCCCTGGAGAAGGTGATGTTGAGCAGCCATCTTGAATGGCTGCAGTTCATATGGTGTTGGTACACCCATGGCGCTGTTTGGAAGGGAGTTCCAGGATTTTCACCCAGCAACAGTGAAGGAGCAATGATATACTTCCAAGTCAGGTTGGTGTGTGGCTTGGCAGGTGGTGGTGGTGCTCCCATGCATCTGCCACCCTTGTCCTTCTACGTGGTAGAGGTTGTGGGTTTGGAAGGTGTTGTCAAAGGAGCCCTGGTGAGTTGCTGCAGTGGATCTTGTAGATTGTATACACTGCTGCCACTTGTGCATCAGCGGTGGAGCGAGTGAACGTTGAAGTACCAATCAAGTGGGTTGCTTTGTTCTGGATAGTGTCACACTTCTTGAACCACTGCAGCCCCTGTGGTGTAGCTAAATCCACAGTGCTGTCAGGGAGGAATTTCCGGGATTTTGACCCAGCGACAGTGAAGGACAGCAATGGTGAGCCAGAATGGTGAGTGACTTGGAGAACTTCCAGGTAGTGGTGTTCCCATGCATCTGCTGCCTTTGTCCTTCTAGGTGGTAGTGGTTGTGGGTTTGGGGATGATACCTAAAGAGCCTTGGTGAGTTCCTGCAGTGCATTTTATAGAGGATACACACTGCTGCCATTGTGCGTTGGTGGTGGAGGGAGTGAATTTTTGTGGAAGGAGTACCAATCAAGCAGATTGCTTTGTCCAGAATGGTGTCAAGCTTCTTGAGTGTTTTTGAAGCTGCAGACATCTAAGCAAGTGGAGATTATTCCATCACACTCCTGACTTGTGCCCTGTAAATAGTGAACAGGCTTTGGGGAGTCAGGCGGTGAGTTACAGAATTCATAGCCTCTGACCTGCTCTTGTAACCACAGTTTCAGCCCATGCCTGGATACTTTCCAGGTCTTGCTGCATTTGGACTGGGACTTCTTCAGTATCTGAGGAATCGCAAATGATACTGAATATTGTGCAATCATCAGCGAACATCCCCACTTCTGACCTTATGGTGGAAGGAAGGTCTTAATGAAGCAGCTGAAGATGGTTAGGCCTAGGATACTACCCTGAGGAAATCCTGCAGTGATGTCCTGGAACTGAGGTGACTGGCCTCCAACCACCACAACCATCTTCCTTTGTGCTAGGTATGACTCCAGCCAGCAGAGTTTTCTCCCTGATTCCCATTGACTCCAAGTTTGCTAGGCCTCCTTGATGCCATACTCGGTCAAATGCTGCCTTGATGTCAAGGGCAGTCACTGTCACCTCACTTCTGGAGTTCAGCTCTTTTGTCTACATTTGGACCAAGGCTGTATTGAGGTCGCGAGCTGAATAACTTTGGCAGAACCCAAACTGAGCTTCAGTAAGCTGGTTATTGCTAAATAAATGCCGCTTGATAGCACTGTTGATGACCCCTTCCATTACTTTATCGATGATCAAGAGTAGACTGATGGGGCGGTAATTGGCCAGGCTGCTTTTGGTGTACAGGATATACCCGGGCAATTTTCCACATAACCAGGTAGATGCCAGTGTTGTAGCTGTACTGGGACTGCTTGGCTAAGGGTGCAGGTAGTTCTGGAGCACAGGTCTTCAGACTATTGGTGGAGTGGAGTGTTGTCAGAGCCCATAGACTTTTGCAATACCCAGCGCCCTCAGCTGTTTCTTGATATCACATGGAATTAATCGAATTGGCTGAAGACTGGCATCTATGATGCTTTGGTGCTCAGGAAGAAACCAATATGGATCATCCACTCGGCACTTCTGGCTGAAGATTGTTGCAAATTTTTTAACCTTGTCTTTTGCACTGATGCACTAGGCTCCTCCATCATGGAGGATAGTGATATTTGTGGAGCCTCTTCCTCCAAATAGTTGTTTAATTTTCCACATTCACGACTGGATTTAGCAGGGTTGCAGAGCTTACTTATGATCCATTGATTGTGGCATGCTGTTCTTGCTGTTTTGCATGCAAGTAGTCCTGTGCTATAGCTTCACCAGGTTGACACTTCATTTTTTGGTATGTCTGGTGTAGCTCCTGGCATGCCCTCCTGCACTCTTCATTCAACCGAGGCTGGTCTCCCAGCTTGATCGTAATTTTAGAGTTGGGGCTATGCCAGGCTATGAGGTTACAGCTTGTGGTGTTTTGAATTCTGCTACTGCTGATGGGCTACAGCACCCCATGCCCAATTTTGAGTCACTAGATCTGATCGAAATCTATCCCATTAAGCATGTGGTAATGCCACACAACATGATGGAAGGTATCCTCAATGTGAAGACGGGACATCATCACTACAAGGACTGTGCGGTGGCCTCTCCTACCAATAATGTCATGGACAGATGCATCTGTGACAGGTAGATTGATGAGGACTAGGTCAAGTAGGTTTTTCCTCTTGTTGGTTCCCTCATCACCTGCCACAGACCCAGTCTAGCAGCTATGTCCTTTAGGACTCAGCCAGCTCAGTCAGTAGCTACTGAGCCGCTCTTGATGATGGACATTGAAGTCTCCCACCGAGAGTACATTCTGTGTTGTTGCCACGCTCAGTGCTTCCTCCAAGTGGTATTCAACGTACCTCAATTTTAAAATTGTCAACCTTATTTTCGAATCACTCCACAAGCTTGCCATTCCCTACCTTTGCACTCTCCTCTAGTCTTCTAACCCACTGTAAGGTCTGTATTTCTCTCATTCTGGCCCCTTGAGCATCCCCAATATTAATTGTGCTATCCTTGGTAGCTGTGCCTTCAGCTGCTAGGGCCTTAAGCTCTGGCATTCCATCCCAGAATCCTCACCTTTCTACCTCTCTTTCCTCCTTTAAGATGCTCCTTAAAACATAACTCTCTGACTAAGCTTTTTGTCATCTGCTCTGATATCTTGTTTTGTGCCTTGGTGTCAAATTTTGTTTGATAACATTCCTGTTAAGGATGTTTTACTATATTAATGATGCTCTATAATAAAAGTTTTTGTTGATTCTATAAAAAAGCATAACGATAGAAAAAAATTTTGTTGGCAGAAATTGTGTATGGATGTATGGGGCTAAAATTCAACTTTGGTGAGCACTCAAATAGGCAGCAGTGGATCAGGCACCAATTGTACACGCAAACACATTTTACTTTACATTGACTTCAATCAAGGGGGATATCAAACAAGGTGTATAATGAGTGGCCCATTGCTTGCGACAATTTTGTGCTTCCACTGAAGTTGAATTTTCCCACATGATGTTTATTACGTTTATCTAATTCTAATTAATCAAAATGTTAATCTTTGGAGCCAGGTTTATTTCAATGAAAGTTGAGATGGAATTTCACCTACCTTTGATAGCAACAAAAGATATTTTAAGTTGTCCACTCTCTTGCATAACTCGCAAATACATGATAAAGGGGCAAGTCCACTATAATGTGTGTCTAAGTTGCTTTGTGCATTCATCACGACATATTCAGTTCCATAAAAGTAGGATTCTAAGCACATTTCTTGGAAATGAGGTAGGCCAAGTAGATAAAGTGTCAATGTGGGAACATTTAGGAGACAATGATCATTGTATTGTAAGGTTTAGGATGATGGTAGAAAAGAACAATGTGCAGTCCAGAGTAAGAATAATTAACTGGGGGAGAGCCGAATTCAATGGGGCAAGAACGGAACTGGATCAGAGAGACTAGAATCAAAGGCTGGCAGGAAAAACTGTAGGGGAACAATGGGCTACCTTCAAAGAAGAAATGGTTTGGGTACAGTCAAGCTATATTCCCTCAAAAGGGAAAGGTAGGGCAAACAAATCCAGAGCTCTCTGGATGAAAAAGGAGATACAAATTAAGGTAAAGAAGAAAAAGTGTGCTTATGACAGGTGTCAGGTAGAAAATACAACTGAAAACCAAGCGGAATACAGAAGGTTCAGAAGGGAGGTGAAGGAACGAATAAGAGAAGCAAAGAGGGATCACAAGAAAAGACTGGCAGCCAACATAAAGGGGAAACCCAAAGCCTTCTATTGGCATGTAAATAGTAAGAGGGTGGTAAAAGGAGGAGTAGGGTTGATTAGGGACCAAAAAAGGGATTTACACATGGAGGCAAGGGGCATGGCTGAGGTTTTAAATGAATACTTTGCATCTGTCCTTACCAAGGAAGCAGATGCTACTGCAGCCACGGTGTCAGAGGAGGAAATTCTCACTAGAAGGGTTCAAAATTAATAAGGAGGAAGTGTTGGATAAATTGTCGGTACTTAAGGTTGACAAGGCACGGGACCAGATGAGATGCATCTAAGGATGTTGAAGGAAGTAAGAATGGAAATTGCAGGGGCTTTGGCCATAATCTTTCTTCCTCAGAGTCAAGGGAGGTGCCAGAAGACTGGAGAATTGCAAACATTACACCCTTGTTCAAAAAAGGTTGTAAGGCTAAGCCCAGCAATTACAGACCAGTCAGTTTAACTTCAGTGGTGGGGAAGCTTCCAGAGAAAATTATTCAGGATAGAATTAGTTGTTACGTGGAAAAATGTGGGTTAATTAGGAAGAGCCAGCTGGAGTTTTTTGAAGAAGTAACAGAGAAGGTTGATGAGGGTAATGCTGTTGCTTCGGTGTACGTGGACTTTCAAAAGGCATTTGATACAGTGCCATACAACAGACTTGTGAGAAAAGTTATAGCTCATGGAATAAAAGGGGCAGTAGCAACGTGGATACAAAATTGGCTGAGTAATAGGAAACAGAGGGTAATGGTCAATGGATATTTTTTGGGCTGGAGGAAAGATTGTAGTGGAGTTCCCCAGGGGTCGGTATTGGGACCCCTACTTTTCCTGATATATATTAATGCTTTAGATCTCGGTGTGGAGGGGACAATTTCTACATTTGTGGATGATACAGAACTTGGAAACATTGTAAACTGTGAGGAGGACAGTATAGAACTTCAAAAAGACATAGACAAGTTGGTGGAGTGGGCAAATAGGTAGCAGATGAAGTTCAATGCAGAGAAGTGTGAGATGATTCATTTTGGTAGGAAGAACATGGAAACACATTATAAAATAAGGGATATAATTCTTAAGGGTGCACAGGAGTAGAGAGACATGGATGTATATGTGCATAGATCATTGAAGGTGGCAGGACAGGTGGAAAGAGCAGTTAATAAAGCATACAGTATCCTGAGCTTTATTGATAGGGGTAAAGAGTACAAGAGCAGGGAGGTTATGCCGAGCTTATATAAGACACTAGTTAGACCTCAGCTGGAGTATTGTGTGTAGTTCTGGGCGCCATACTATAGGAAGGATGTGATCGCATTGGAGAGAGTGCAAAAGAGTTGGTTTCAGGGATGAGAAACTTCAGTTATCAAGATAGATTGGAGAGTTTGGGACTGTTCTCCTTGGAGAGGAGCAGGCTAAGAGGAGGTTTGATCGAGGTATTCAAAATCATGAGGGTTTGGATAGAGTAAATAGGGAGAAACTGTTCCCACCCATCAAAGGATCGAGAACAAGAAGGCACTGATTTAAAGTGATTTGCAAAAGACACGTTTGTGATGTGAGAAAAAAAACTTTTTCACACAACGAGTGATTTGGGTCTAGAATGCACTGCCTGGAAGTGCCTTAATCAAGGCATTCAGGAGGGCATTAGATGATTAGTTGAATAGAGACAATGTGCAAGGGTACAGGGAAAAAACAGGAGAATGGCACTAAGTCATGATGCTCATTTGGAGAGCTGGTGCAGACACAATGAGCCAAATGGCCTCCTTCTGTGCTGGAACAATTCTGTGATTCTTCAAACTATATAGCATTTCAGTAAGCTTATTTTATCTTACCTTGGAGAACCTTTACCATTAGATAAGGAGAAACAAAATATTGCACCTCCTAATATGGAAAGTGAAGATCCAGCCCAACCAATAAACAAAGCAGCTCCTAATTCATATCTGCAGAAGCAAGATAAACATTTTTCATGTTTCCCCCTTGACAAGTTGACTAAGTGTTTAAAAATCTGTAACAATCTTAGTAAATTACAGGGTCACTGTTTTGAGTTAACGCTCCAAGTATTCAGCTTTGGTGACAGGAGTACAAATCAGGAATTCAGGGTCTGTAGGTCAGTACCTTATCAAAATGTTGTTATGTTGAACTCTTGTCGATTGTTACAAATTCATATTTACATTGTTTGAAACTGCAGCTAAATGGGTGTCAGCCATGGCTCAGTTTATAGCACACTTGCCTCTGAGTCAGAAAGTCATAGATTCAAGTCCCATTCCAGGATGTGAGCCCAAGAATCAAGGCTGATACTTGAGTGCAATACTGAGGTAGTGCTGCACTGTTGGAAGTGTTGACTTTTGAATGAGATATTAAACCAAAGCCATGTCTTAGGTGATTGCACTATTTTGGAGAAGAGCAGGGGAGTTATCCTTGATGTCCTGGCCAATATTTATCCCTCAATCAACATTAAAAAAATGGATTATCTGCTTGTTATCAAGTTGCTGTTTGCGAGACCTTGCTGTTCACAAGTTGGCTGCCACGTTTCCAAATTACAACAGTGGCTGCCCTTCACAAAGTAATTAATTGGCTGTAAAGCGCTTTGGGGTGTCCAGTGGTTGAGAAATGTGCTATATAAATGCAAGTCTTTCTTGTTGTATGTAAAAACTTAAAATGTAGATATCAGCATAGATCTAAAGCAACATGACGGAAGGTGAAGAATGACTTAAAATTATTACAACTAATCAGTTAAAAGTCACAGATTTTATATGGATTAAAAATGGTAAATGTAACAATTTGTTACTATTTTCATTGCAGCAAAAATATAAAGGAGCGTTTAAAATATTAAGAAGGATAGATTATACTGATACGAGCATGTTATTTGATTGGACTGTAAACATATTATTGGAGGACAAGAATATAAAATTCACATTCTATCTAGCAGAGGCTGAATACCAACTATCCAATAGCTCCTCCATGTACCATGACCCTACCACCAAATATTAAACAGTTGTTTCCAAGCCCATCATTGAGATGACCTCATCTCTTTGGAGATCTTCCCTTCATGGCTTCCCATCTTATAAACCACGACCCTGAACAGTGTGCTCTACCGCCTTCCCAAGATCCACAAACAGGACTGTCCTCGTAGACCTATCATTTCAGCCTGAACTGATTTCTTCCTATTTTGAGACTGGAGAATGGCCAATCTTGTTCCATTGTTTAAGAAGAGTAGCAGGGATAATCCAGGAAATCACAGGTCAGTGAACCTTAAGTCAGTGGTAGGGAAATTATTTGAGAAGATTCTTCGTGACAGGATTTACTACCATTTGGAAGCAAATGGGCGTATTAGTGAGAGGCAGCATGGTTTTGTGAAGTGGAGGTCGTGTCTCACTAACTTGATCGAGTTTTTCGAGGAAGTGACAAAGTTGATCGACGATGGAAGGGCAGTGGATGTTATATACATGGATTTCAGTAAGGCGTTTGACAAGCTCCCTCATGGCAGACTGGTACAGAAGGTAAAGTCGCAGGGGATCAGAGGTGAGCTGGCAAGATGGATACAGAATTGGCTTGGTCATAGAAGAGAGGGTAGCAATGGAAGGGTGCTTTTCTGAATGGAGAGCTGTGACTAGTGGAGTTCCACAGGGATCAATGCTGGGACCTTTGCTGTTTGTAGTATACATAAATGATTTGGAGGAAAATGTAACTGGGCTAATTAGTAAGTTTGCAGACAACATTAAGATTGGAGGAGTTGCAGATAGTGAAGAGGATTGTCAAAGGATACAGTGGGATATAGATCGGTTGGATACTTGAGCAGAGAAATGGCAGATGGAGTTTAATCCGGACAAATGCAAGGTAATGTATTTTGGAAGGTCTAATACAGGCAGGAATTATACAGTAAATAGCAGAACCCTTAAGTGCATTGACGGGCAGAGGGATCTGGGTGAACAGGTCCACAGGTCACTGAAAGTGGCAACGCAGGTCGATAAGGTAATCAGGAAGGCATATGGCATGCTTGCCATATATATTGAGTATAAAAACTGGGAAGTCATGCTGCAGTTGTATAGAACCTTGGTTAGGCCACACTTGGAATATTGCGTGCAATTCTGGTCACCACATTACCAGAAGGATATAGAGGCTTTGGAGAGGGTGCAGAGGAGATTTACCAGGATGCTGCCTTGTCTGGAGGTTATTAGCTATGAGGAGAGGTTGGAGAAACTTGGATTGTTATCACAAGAGCGACGGAGATTGAGGGGTGACTTGATAGAAGTTTACAAAATTATGAGTGACATGGACAGAGTAGATAGTCAGAAGCTTTTTCCCAGGTGGAAGAGTCAATTACTAGGGGACATAGATTTAAGGTGAGAGGAGAAAACTATGGAGGAGATGTGAGGGACAAGTTTTTTGACACAGGGTAGTGAGTGTCTGGAATTCACTGCCAGTGGAGGTGGTGGAAGCAGGTATGATAGTGGTGTTTAAGAGGCAGCTTGACAAATACGTGAATAGGATGAGAATAGAGGGAATATGGACCCCGGAAGTGCAAAATGTTTTAGTTGACGGGCAATATGATCGGCGCAGGCTTGGAGGGCCGAAGGGCCTGTTCCTATGCTGTACTTTTCTTTGTTCTTTGACTCTATATTTTTTCTCCCTTTGTCAAGTCTCTCCCCACTACATCAATGACTCTTCTGACACCCTAGCCATTTCAACAATTTATAGTTTCCAGCCTCTAATAGCTTCCTCTTCACTATGGACGTCCAACCCTTCTATACCTCCACCCCCCACCTGGATGGTCTGAGGGCTCCCCACTTCATTCTCAAACAGAGGTCCAACAAATTTCCTTCTACCACCACCTTACTTCACCTTGCTGAACTTGTTCTCCAATTCAGCAACCTCTCATCACTCATATCACTTTCTCCAAACAAAAAGTGTTGTACCTGCATTTGTCCTAGCTATGCCTGTCTTTTTGTGGGGTAGTAGGACATTTCTTGTTTGAGTCCTTTTCAGGCCCCATCCCTCAGCTCTTTTTCTGCTATGTTGGTGACTGTATTAGTGTCATTTCGTGCCCTCACCCTGGAGAATTTGAAAACTTCATCAACTTTGATTCCAATTTTCCCCTTCTCTCATTTTCACCTTGTCCATCTGACTCTTACCTTCCCTTCCTCAACTTCTCTGTCTCCATTTCTCCATTTCTGGGGACAGACTATCAACAAGCAGTCATTATAAGCCCACTGACTACAGCTACCTCGTCTACAGTTCCTCACACCCAGCTTCCTGTTTTCCCAGTTTCTCCACCTCCATTGCAATGTGTTCTGATGATGCAACCTTCTGTACTAGTACCACTACTCTGATATGTCTTTTTTTATCCACAACTGAGGACTCCTCCTCAATGTTCTTGACAGGGCCTTCGACCATGCTTACCCCATTTCTAACACTTCTGCTCTTACTCTTTCTCCTCCCTCTAGAACCATGTTAGGGTTCCCCTTGTCCTCACCTACCACCCCACCAGCCACATACTGAACAGATCATCCTCCACCATTTCCACCACCTCCAGCCTGATTTATTATTAGAGTGTGCAGAGGCACAGAGCCTCAGTGGTTAGATGAAGTTCTTTAAGTCTGCTTTCAAGTTTAGTCAGCGGACACTCCTTGACAATATGAGTCATTGTTTGGACTGTGTCACAGCTGCAGCCTGGATGGTCTTGGCCACCCCACTGATGTTGGGTGGCTGCAAAGAGGTCTTGGTCAGTATCAAAACAGTTTAAAAGAGCTCCACTGTTCCTGTGGGAAATCAAAGCCAGGTAGACGAGCAGTGGGGTCTCTGATGAGACAGTGATTTCTGATGAATGTTTTCTCCTGCCAATTCTCCTACCATTGGTCCTCAGCTATTACTCCTCATTGTGGTGGGTTTAACCATATGGGATGATGTGAGGAAAGGTGTACTACTAATGGATTGAGGAGGTCATTGAATAAGGGCAAGCTTGGGATGGAGTAGACCTTCTCCAGTAGCTTACCTGTTAGTTACCCTCCTGATGTTCAGGGGTGTAATGTTGCTCAGGGCTGTGAGCCAGGGGAAGCAAGTTGGTCCAGGAGCACCTGTGATGATGCGCATTGTTAAGTTGAGTTGCACATCAATAAGTTTGGTGTGGACAAATTAGTAACAAATTGGTGTGCAGTATTCTGCAGTTGAGTACGTGATGGCAACAGCAGAGGTCCTTGGGGTTTTGGCCTGCAATCCCCATGAGGTACCGGCCAGTTTACTAAGGAGGTTGTTGTGGGCTTTACTTTTTTCTGCAGTCTTGATGAGGTGCTGTCTGTACGTAAGCATTCTGTCAAGGGTGATGCCTCAGTAAACAGAGTCCGTGTTTCAGTCTCTGGCCATCCATGGTGATGTTCAGTTCCCTCTTTACACTTAAGGAATTCTGGTATCCCAGAATAAAAACTGCCAGCAATATGAAATTCTGTGACTCCCATACCATTGGACTGCACTTCACATCCTGCAGCTCAATGTTGATGGTCTATCTGCAGCCAGGAGACAGCGAGTCAGTAACTTCGCCAGCAACAGGCCATCAACATGATCTTCAATCATGAAGCATATCTACCATCAGATGATGCCGGGAGGGACAAAATAGTTGGTTTCAATTTGATACGTGATATTGTGCAACCTAGGCATGCCGTGCCACATTTGTCCAATGTGATACTACCACCAAGTACATCTTCCCCTCCTCTCCCCTTTCAGAATTCCAAAGGATTTGCTCCCTCCACCACACCCTGGTCCACACTTCAAATCACACCCAATGCCCTGTCCCCTTCCAAGGACAGCTACCATGCAAGCGCAGGAGATGTAACACCTGCCCTTTTGCTTCCTCTCTCTTCACCTTCTAAGGCCCAAACATTCCTTCCAGGTGAAGCAGCAATTTACATATACTTCTTTCAACTTATTGTATTTACAGCTCACAATGAGGTGTCCTCTGCTTTGGAGAGACCAATTACAGAATGGGGGAACCACATTGCGGAACATCTTCATTCAGCCCACAAGCATGACCTCGAGCTTCAGGTAGCCTGCCATTTTAAATCTGAACGTTGTTCTCACGCTGACATCTCTGTGCTCAGCCTACTGCAGTGTTCCAACGAAGCTCAACACAAACTTGAGGAACGTACGTACGAATTAGGAGCAGGAGTAGACCACTCGGCCCCTTGAATCTGCTCCGCCATTCAATAAGATCACGGCTGATCTAATTGTAACCTTAACTCCAGATTTCCACCTACTTCCTATCCCCTTTCACCCCCTTACTTATCAGGAATCTATCTATCTCTGTCTTAAAAATATTCAAAGACCTTGCTTCCACAGTCTTTTGAGGAAGAGACTTCCAAAGACTCACAACCTTTGGAAGAAAAAAAATTCCCCTCATCTCTATCTTAAATGGGCGACCCCTTATTTTTGAATAATGCCTTCCAGTACTAGATTCTCCCACAAGAGGAAACATCCTTTCCACATCTGTCCTGTCAAGACCCCTCAGGATCTTATATGTTTCAATCAAGTCACCTCTCACTCTTCTAAACTCCAGCTGATGCAAGCCCAGCCTGTCCAATCTTTTCCTCATAAGTCAGCCGTCCATTCCAGGCTTTAGCCTAGCAAACCTTTTAGTAAACCTTCTCTGAACTGCTTCCAATGCATTTACATCCTTCCTTAACTAAGGAAATCAATACTGTACACAGTACTCCAGATGTGGTCTCACCAATGCCCTGTAGAACTGAAGCATAATCTCTCTACTCTTGTATTCAATTCCCTTCACAATAAACATTAACATTCTATTAGCTTTCCTAATTACTTGCTGTACCTGCACATGGGGGAGGCGATGGTGTAGTGGTATTGTCGCTAGACAGAGATCCAGGGTAATGCTCTGAGGAACTGGGTTCAAATCCTGCCATAGAATTAAAAGTCTAATGATGGCAATTGTTGTAAAAACCCATCTGATTCACTAATGTCCTTTAGGGAAGGAAATATGCCATCCTTACCTGGTCTGGCCTACATGTTATTCCAGACCCACAATAATGTGGTTGACTCTTAACTACCCTCTGAACAAGGGCAATTAGGGATGGGTAATAAATGCTGGCCTAGCCAGTGATGCCCACATCCAATGAATAAGAAGAAAAAAACTAACTTTTTGCAATTCATGCACTAGGATATCCAGATCTCTCACCATTTAGATAATATGCTTCTTTTTTATTCTTTTTCACCTTTTGATTTGGCAGTTTACAGCCTTCTGGATTCAACGAGTTTGACAATTACAGATCATAATCTCTGGTCTACCATTTTGTTTCCTTTTCTTTGCATGTGTCGATCTTAATCTTTTTTTTTGTTTTTGCTTTTGGATGGCAACTGTTTATTATTCTGCCATTTAAATCTCCTTTGGACTCATAGACCTTCCTCTTTGTTCTTTTTCCACCCTACCCCATTTCACTTACTTAAAGGCCATTACACTTCCAATTTTTCCCAGTTCTGATGAATGGTAATGAAATGTTAACTCTGTTTCTTCTAAACTCCAACAGATACTGTGTATAACGAAAAGCTTAAACATCTTCCCTTGATACCTGCAAAAATCATTTTGAAAACGTATACAGGGGAATCTGTACCTATGATGGGCAGAACAGAAGTTAAAGTGGAACTAAATGTACAGACTGCTAAGCTACCACCGTTTGTGGTGAAAGGTGACTGCCCAGCTTTTGTTGGACGGTCATGGCTTGAGAAGATCGGGTTAAACTGGACAGAAGTACACAGTATTGCAAAAGAAGACACCAGTGTGACAGCTGTTATAAAAAAACATGCTATTATTTTCAAAGGAGATTTGGGAAGCATGAAGGGAATTACCGTAAAATTGAATATCAAAGCTGACTCTCAACCAAAATGTCTGAAGGCCAGACCGGTGTCTTATGCCATACGACCAAAAGTCACAGTTGACCTGGAGCATCTGGTCAAGATAGGAGTCTTGGTACCTGCCTCCCACAGCAAATGGGCAACACCCATCATTCTAGTGCTCAAGGAAGTCAGTTCCATACACATCTGTGGAGATTTCGAGGTTACTGCTAACCCCATGTTATGTGCTCAGTAATATCCACTTCCCCATATTGAGGACTTTTTTGCTGGCTTGGCTTGGACATAAATTCAGCAAAATAGGTCTGCACTAGGCCAACTTACAAATGCACGTTGATGAGAAGTCACAAGAATATCTGACCATCACAAAATGCAAGGGACTGTGCAGATATTTCCGTTTGCCTTTTGCAATAACATCAGCTCCGGCCTTGTTTCACAGGGCCATGGATCAGATCCTGAGTGGCTTGCTTGGAGTTCAGTGCTACTTTGACGACACCTTGGTAACGGGCAAGACTGATGAGGATCAAGAGCTTGGATGCCACTCTACAAAGGCTAGCAGAGTATGGCCCACAGGTTTGCAAAGACAAATGCAACTTTTTTCAGCCCTCTGTGAAATATTTGGAGGACATCATTGATGCTGCTGGGCTTCACAAAGCACCCTCCAAGGTTAAGGCTATTGTGGATGCTCCAACTCCTGAGAATATCAACCACCTTCGTTCATTCTTAGGGCTGCTGAATTATTATGGGAGATTTATTTCACAGCTGGCAACCCTGTTGAAACCCCTGCATGAGCTTGTGTCAGAACAAAGCCTGGAAACGGACAGAAGCCTGTGATGCAGCATTCAAGAAGGCTAAAGCAGCTCTGACAGATTCCGAGGTATTGATGCACTTTGACCACTCCTTACCTGAACGACTTGCATGTGATGTATCGCCTTATGGAGTTGGGGCTGTTGTTTCACACATAATGCCCTCAGGTGTGGAGGGGCTCATAGCGTTCGCTTCACCGACTTTAAGCAAAGCAGAGAGCCAATACGTTCAAATCGAACGCAAAGCACTGGGAATCATTTTTGCAATCTGGAAATTTCACCGTTCCTGTTTGGATGGAAATTCATGCTGCTGACTGATCATTAGCCACTCGCTTCAATATTCGACCCACACACAGACATCCCTTCTTTAGGTGCAAGCAGGATGCAGCATTGGGTATTAATGTTGAGTGCTCACACATATGACACATCATGTATCAAAAATCTGCTTTGCATGGCAATGTGGATGGTCTTTCAAGGCCGCCCCTACAAGTCAGCCATGTGGACACTGCTCAAAAGGCATCTTCTACTTTGCACACGTGGAGAACACACCCATCACTTAAGTCCAAATCAAGAAGACCACATGTGTGAACCCAACATTATCCAAAGTCATGGACCTTGTGATACATGGCAATTCTTCCCCAAACTTCCAGTCTCACCTTCTCAGTCTAGCTCGACTGAAGTTGAAGTTGTCTCACCTTCACTGGCATTAGACACAATTTCAGATTTTGCAAAAAGTCCTAAGTTGTCACCAGTCTCCAATGAATATTACTCTGTAAAAGCACCAGAAGTCTGCTGCAATCCACTCCCGGAGAGAATATCTCCTGAGATTCTGAGTTATAGTTAAGGTGAACTCATGTGTTTTTTTGGGGGGCAGGATAATCCCCAGGATTCAGTCAGGAATAGAGACAGTCTGCCCTCTTTCCCTAGTTCAGAAAATGTTTTGTTAAACTGACATTTCCAATAAGGGGGGAGGAATATGTTACATACTGTATGTCTTGTTAGCTTGCCATACTTTGCAAGCGAATGCATTATGAGATCGCAGAATCTATTTTGTTTTGTTAGTTCAGTTAGTGAAGTAAAATAAACAAAAGCACAATGTTCAACCACCTCCATGCCAACATGAGTGTTGATTAATCTTTAAAAAGTTATCGGCAGTACCCAGTATTAAGACACAACAATGAGGGTTATTGGAGGGGATGTAGAGGTGATGTGGATTCTGGAGGTCGGCAGGGTGAGGTGGACATGTCTATTGCAATGGGGGTGGGCTATTTGGGAAGGTAGGGGACTTCAACATTGACCTACACAGGATGGAAGGTGATGGGGAAGGGTTGAAGGGTGACCATAGGGAGGTCAAAAGTGATTTCTCAGAGCTCAATGGTTATGGGAGGGGGGAGTGGTGTTGTGGTGGTGTTGTGGATGACAAGGGGAGGGGAAGAGGTATTAGACTCTACCTTGAAGGTGACGCTAACCATGGTGGCAAGCAACAATGCACAGCCTTGTGTTGGAGATCTCGAGATGCTGCATGGGAATCGGGGGTGGGTAGAGATGCAGGTCATCTCAACTGGACAACTGAAGGAGAACCATTGTAGTATTTACAATGTTAGGGCCTTGGGATAGATAAGAGTGTGAAGGGCAAAGGCTCAGTGTGCACGGGAGACATCTTGCAAATGGTTCGTAATGGTAAAGACCTTTGGCTCCCTGCACATGCATGATCCCAGGGGACATGGGGTGTCCCTTGGAAGATTGGGGGGGGGTGGGGGGGGGGGGGGGAGTTGTGCACTCAGGCTTAAGGACTATCGCAAATAAACCACATCAGACATGATTAAAGTGCAAGTGAACTATATTTACAAAAATGTGATAAGTTTAACAGTCATAGTGTACATGTGCAGCCACTTGTGAAATCAAAACTTCTTTCCCTTACACTTCTTCTGGGAGACCTGAGGCTTTTTTTGGCTGCATTGCTGTGGGGCAGCTGCTCCCTCTGCGGTCACAGAGGACAAAGATGAAGGGGTCACAGGCAAGAAGGATTTAGAAGGGTGTGACACCCTCAGAGTCCTGCGTGGAAGTCACAGGAGTGTCCAACTGCCATTTCTCCTCCCTTTGGGCGCCCATGGGCCCTTGCCTGACCCCTTGAGGGAAGGGGCACCTGGAGGGAGGTCGAGGTACCCTGGCCCTCTTTCACAAAGCCACTGTGAAAGCTCACCCGTGGCTACAATGATGGAGTGGATGTCTGCGCACATCTCTGGTAGAATCTGCTGGACCAGGTTCTCCATGATGCCTGCCAACCTCCCCATGGAGACCTCTATGTGTGTACAGGTCACAACCACTTGATCAGAGAGCTGGCGGACGGACTCCTCTGTCTCACGTACCACTCTGTTGAGGGCCTCTGCCACCTGATGTTCCCCCACCTCTTGCTGCCTCTTCAGCATCATGTGGAAGGCTGATTCTAGAGGCTCGTCATCGGATTCGGAACCTTGCAGATGTCTCTTCCCCAGAACTTCTCTGAGTGCTGGTGAGCTTGGCTGACACTGCCTCCCCTGCCGCAGACACGTGTCTGTGCAGTGACCACCAGAATGTGAGACCCTTCCTAATCTACATCTAACACCCACCAAGGTGTGTGTCTCTGGGCTGGTGGAGGGTGCAGATGACTGCTGAGATGCCTCTACTAGTGCACTTTCTTCCTCCACAATGCCCTCAGTCCTCTCTGGGCTTGTCTGAATGGCTGTGCACTTGATTTGAAATCCATGTACCCGGAAAGCAGCACTGAATCCCGCTGCCTTCAGAATACGACAATTTTCAAAGGGAGGGCAAGGGGGTGCGGGAGAGTGGGGAACCTGCTCATCTCCAACTAAGGCATGTTAAGCACATTGAGGAGCTTTGTATCTGGCCAGGAAGAGTTAGAAGTCAATTTTTGAATTGTAAATTGCTGAATCCAATCAATCAATCTGGTGCACATTAGTGCACAGCTGTCAGATTCAAAGCAGGCAGAAATGAAAGTTCTTTCTTTAAAGCTGAGAAATTTCAGGACCAGGGGAATCTTGCTTCAGATCATGAGCAGCACCTTTCATTTACTGTCTGGTCACTTTTGTGCATGGTGATGCAGTTGGCCCCATAAGGGAACACCTCCTCTCCGCTGCCAAGGAGAGCAGCAGTAGCAGCAGCAGCCTCCATCATGACTGTCAACTGCTTTTGCTGCTCATGGTCTGCAGGCTGCTTTCATCTCCTGGTAACACTTGGCACTGCTAATTGAGCACCAAGGTCCAGTGGCCAAGGTGGGGGTCCTCCAGTCGGAAGGGAGCTTCTGATGGAGGCGCAGCAGCACCCCACACAACACACACACACACCCACCCCACCCCCCCTCCCCGGCCTTCCTGCCCGAGATCTAAGTTTGTTCTTTTTCGGACTTTTCCCATGCCATGCAATTCCTCCTGCCAGCTTAAAAATTGAGGCTAGGTGGGAAACAGCACTTAAGTGGCCAATAATTGGCCATTTAAGGACCTCAATTGGGGCGAGGGCAGGCATTCCATCCCAGGCCTTGCCCACCCCAGCGTAAAATTGCTGCAAGGTTAGGGGGCCCAGGAAACAAGAGGGACTTCTATCCCTTCAATTTCACGCCACGCCCCACTGCAAAACCCGCCGGCAGGGGAGCGTGAAATTCAAGGTACTGACTCTCTATGGGGTACGGGTTGCACAGGCAACGACTCTCTCTGGGGTACGGGTTGCACAGGCACCGACTCTCTCTGGGGTACGGGTTGCACAGGCACTGACTCTCTCTGGGGTACAGGTCGCACAGGCACTGACTCTCTCTGGGGTACAGGTCGCACAGGCACTGACTCTCTCTGGGGTACGGGTTGTACAGCACTGACTCTCTCTGGGTTACTGGTTCCAGAGGCAATGGGCAGAATTTTCCATGCCTGCTGGCGTGAGCAGACAATAAGGCGAGAAGGCCAGAAAATCAGTTTCACGATGTTGTGAACCCTGTTTGCAATCATCCACTCAGCCTGTCGCTGGCATTTCCAACCATCAGATGTTGGAACCTCATTATAATACATCTGTATATCATTATAAGGTCAGCCCGCCAAAATAATCCCTCCCGCTGGATTGCGTGCCAACATATTTCACAACAGCAAATAAAAGGTGTGCACTTGGCGGGCTGAAAATTCTATTAAGTCTGACTGACCGGCCTATAATTTTCTGGCCAGTCCCTTGTACCCTTTTTAAATATTGGTACAACGTTCACAGACCTCGAATTCTCTGGTATATTGCCGGTATTTAGTCAGAGTTGGAAAATGATTCTCAGAGCATCCATTATTTCCTCCCTGGCTTCCTTTAACAACCTGGGATATAATCCATCCAGCCCTGGTGCTTTATCCACCTTCAAGGATGCCAGTCACTCCTGTACTTCCTCTCCCGTTATGCCTATGCCATCTAATATTTCACACTCTTCCTTCTTAATTAGAATGTCTGCATCACCCCTCTCCTTAGTGAAGACAGAGACAAAGTACTCATTGAAAACCCTACCCACATCTTCAGCATCAACACACAAGTTACCATGTACATCTCTGATAGGCCCTACCCTTTCCTTAGTTATTCTCTTGCTCTTAATGTACAGGTAAAACACATTTGATTTTACCTGCCAATATTCTCTCATATCCCCTCTGTGCTTTCCTAATTTCCTTTTTAACTTCACCCCTGTACTTTCTATACTCCTCTAGGCTTTCTACAGTATTAAGCTTTTTGTGACTGTCATAAGTTTTTTTTCTGATTTATTTTACCCTGCATGCTTCTGGATAACCAGGGGGCTCTAGATTTGGCAGTTCCACCTTTTTGCTTAGAAACATAGAAACTAGGAGCAGAAGTAGGCCATTCAGCCCTTCGAGCCTGCTCCGCCATTCATTATGATCATGGCTGATCATCCAACTCAATAGCCTGCTCCTACTTTGTTCCCTTTCGCCCCAGTAGCTATATCTAACGCCTTCTTGAAAACATACAATGTTTTGGTCTCAACTACTTTCTGTGGTAATGAATTCCACAGGCTCACCACTCTCTGGGTGAAGAAATTTCTCCTCATCTCAGTCCTAAATGGTCTACCCCATAAGCTCAGACTATGACTCCTGATCTGGACTCCCCCACCATCGGGAAGATTCTTCCTGCATATACCCTGTCTAGTCCTGTTAGAATTTTATAGGTTTCTATGAGATCCCACCTCATTCTTCTGAACTGCAGTGAATATAATCCTAATCGACTCAATCTCTCCTCATATGTCAGTCCTGCCATCACAGGAATCAGTCTGGTAAACCTTCGCTGCACTCCCTCTATAGCAAGTACATCCTTCCTCAGATAAGGAGACCAAAACTACACACAATATTCCAAATGTGGTCTCACCAAGGCCCTGTACAATTGCAGCAAGACATCCCTGTTCCTGTACTTGAATCCTCTGGCTATGAAAGCCAACATATCATTTGCCTTCTTTACCACCTGCTGCACCTGCATACTTACCTTCAACGACTGGTGTACAAGGACACCCAGGTCTCATTGCACATTCCCCTCTCAATTTATAGTCATTCAGATAATAATCTGCCTTCCTGTTTTTGCTACCAAAGTGGATAACCTCACATTTATCCACATTATACTGCATCAGCCATGCAATTGCCCACTCACTCAGCTTGTCCAAATAACACTGAAGCATCTCTGCATCCTCCTCACAGCTCACCCTCCTGCTCAGCTTTGTGTCAATCTGCAAATTTGGAGATATTACATTTATTTCCCTCATCTAAATCATTAATATATATTGTAAATAACTGGGTCCCAGCACAGATCCCTGTGGTACCCCATTAGTCACTGCCTGCCATTCGGAAAAAGACCCGTTTATTCCTACTCTTTGTTTCCTGTCTGCCAACCAGTTTTCTATCCATCTCAATACACTACTCCCAATCCCATGCGCTTTAATTTTATACGCTAACCTCTTATGTGGGACTTTGTCGAAAGCCTTCTGAAAGTCCAAATAAACTACATCCACTGGCTCGCCCTCACCAACTCTACTCGTTACATCCTCAAAAAATTCTAGTAGATTTGTCAAGCATGATTTCCCTTTCATAAATCTATGCTGACTCTGTCCTATTCTGCCACTGTTTTCCACGTGCTCAGCTATTAAATCTTTTATAATGGACTCTAGAATTTTCTCCATTACCGACGTCAGGCTGACTGGTCTACAATTCCGTTTTCTCTCTGCCTCCTTTTTTAAATAGTGGGGTTACATTAGCTACCCTCCAATCTGTGGGAACTGTTCCAGAGTCTATAGAATCTCAGAAGATGACCACCAATGCATCCACTATTTCTAGGGCCACTTCCTTAAGTACTCTGGGATGTAGATTATCAGGCCCTGGGGATTTATCAGCCTTCAATCCCATCAATTTCCCCAACACCATTTCCCTACTAATACTGATTTCTTTCAGTTCCTCCCTCTCACTAAACTCTAAATATTCCCCAACATTTCTGGTATGTTATTAGTGTCCTCCTTTGTGAAGACAGAACCAAAATATGCATTTAGTTGGTCAGCCATTTCTTTGTTCCCCATTATAAATTCCCCTGTTTCTGACACACCCCCACCTTTTTTATTCCCCTCTCTATCCTGCCTGAAAAATCTATAGCCAGGGGTGTTGAGCTGCCATCTTTGCCCCTCCTTAAAACAAATTTCCGTGATAGAGATAATATGCTGCCATGTATCTCTCTGTGCCCTCAGCTCATAGACTTTATTTGCTATACTCTTTGCATTTACATATACACCTTTTAACACTGCCAAGTTCATGCACTTTACACTTTTGAACCTGTGCTGCTTCTGTCTTTCCAAGTCTAATTCTCCACCTCCTGTTCCCTGTTCTGAATTTGCCTTCAGGTTCCCAACCCTGCCAGTCAAGTTTAAACCCTCCCCCCACAACAGCACTTGCAAATCTCCCTACAAGGATGTTTGTCCCAGTCCTGTTCAGATGTAGACTGTCTGGCTTGTACAGGTCCCGTTGCCCACAGAACTGGTCCCAATGCCTCAAATCTGATGCCCTCCCTCCTACACCAGCTTTCCAGCCACATGTTCAACTGTTCAATTCTCCTATTTCTACACTCACTTGCACTTGGGATTGGGAGTCATCTTAAGTTTACTGCTTTAGAGGTTCTGCTTTTCAATCTCCTTCCTAGCTCCCTAAAATCCGCTTTCCTACCTAAGTCATACCAACGTGGACCATGACCTCTGGCTGATCATCCTCCCACAGAAGAATGTCCTGCAGCCATTCTATGACATCCTTGATCCTGGCACCAATGAGACAAATACCATTCTGGAGTCACATCTATGGCCACAGAAACACCAGTCTGTTCCCCAGCTAACAAATCCCCTATTACTACAGCTCTTCCCCTCTTCTTCCTCTCCTCCCGTACAGCACAGTTCCTCTGGTGCCACAAACCTGGCTCTGACTGCACTCCTCTGAGGAACCAACTCCCTCACCAGTATCCAAAACAGAAAGCCAAAAATCAGTTTCGTGACAACGGGATGAAATGTAGGAATTCTGTTCTTGGGACTTTAGAGGTGGGTTAAAGCCGGGTTGATCCTCGAGATGAACAATGTTAGGAAGCCCTTTTGCTTGCATTAGCATGTCTTACATGCTCATTAAAAGGCCAAGCTGCTGGAATAAGATCCCTGCCAAATTAAATTCTCCGCCAGCGACAAATTAGAACATTCAATTTTATAACTATAAACAGGTGGCGTGCACCTGGTGAGATTGACTTCTTCCAGGAGTTGTCCTCTTTGGAGAGTGTCTATAAATGCTAAACAATGCCTCAGACCAGCTGGTGGTAGTGGAGGATGACCAAAGGAGGGAGAAGGAAGGCAGGCTTAATGGGGAATGGTGCTGGATAAAGGTGGAAAGGATCGTTCAGGCTGCCCGGGGAGGGAGAGTGCAGGCGAATGCTCTAAAGTGGGTGTTGGTCTCACTTTGGCTTGGTGGCAGAGGGGAATGTGAATGTCGAGGTTTGGGTCCTGAGGGTTAAATTAGGGTACTGGGAGGCAGAGGGTATGGTGACGGTGATGGGGAAAGGGGGGTGGTGGACAGCATCAAGGATGGGAGGGGTCAGGGTCAGAATGGGCATCTGGATGGTTTTTAAACCTCCATCCCCCACCAGGATGGTCTGAGGGCCCTTAGTTTCTTCCTCGAACAGAGGCCCGAACAATCCCCATCCACCACTACTCTCCTCCGTCTGGCTGAACTTGTTCTCACACTGAACAATTTTTCCTTCAACTCCTCTCACTTCCTCCAAATAAAAGGTGTGGCTGTGGGTACCCGCATGGGCCCCAACTATGCCTGCCTCTTTATGGGGTATGTGGAACATTCCTTGTTCCAGTCCTACTCCGGCCCCCTTCCACAACTCTTTCTCCGGTACATCGATGATTACTTCAGTGCTGCTTCATGCCCTCGTCGAGACTTGGAAAAATGTATTAATTTTGCTTCCAATCTCCACCCCTCCATCATTTTCACGTGGTCCATCTCTGACACTTCCCTTCCCTTCCTTGACCTCTCTGTCTCAATCTCTGATGATAGACTGTCCACCAATATTCATTACAAGCCTACCGACTCCCACAGCTACCTCGACTACAGCTCCTCACACCCCGCTTCCTGTAAGGACTCCATCCCATTCTTTCAGTTCCTTCGCTTCCGTCGCATCTGTTCCGATGATGCTACCTTCAAAAACAGTTCCTCTGACATGTCCTCCTTCTTGCTTAACCGAGGTTTTCCACCCACAGTCGTTGACAGGGCCCTCAACTGTGTCCAGCGCATCTCCCGCGCATCCGCCCTCATGCCTTCTCCTCCCTCCCAGAAATTGGATAGGGTCCCCCTTGTCCTCACTTATCACCCCACCAGCCTCCTCATTCAAAGGATCATCCTCTGCCATTTCCGCCAACTCCAGCATGATGCCACCACGAAACACATCTTCCCTTCGCCCCCCCCATTGGCATTCCGTAGGGATCGTTCCCTCCGGGACACCCTGGTCCACTCCTCCATCACCCCCTACTCCTCAACCCCCACCTATGGCACCTCCCCATGCCCACGCAAAAGATGTAACATCTGCCCCTTCACTTCCGCTCTCCTCACCGTCCAAGGGCCCAAACACTCCTTTCAAGTGAAGCAGCATTTCACTTGCATTTCCCCCAACTTAGTCTACTGTATTCATTGCTCCCAATGCGGCCTCCTCTACATTGGAGAGACCAAACGTAAACTGGGCGACCACTTTGAAGAACACCTGCGGTCTGTCCGCAAGAATGACCCAAACCTCCCTGTCGCTTGGCATTTTAACACTCCACCCTGCTCTCTTGCCCACATGTCTGTCCTTGGCTTGCTGCATTGTTCCAGTGAAGCCCAACGCAAACTGCAGGAACAACACCTCATCTTCCGACTAAGCACTTTACAGCCTTCCGGACTGAATATTGAATTCAATAACTTTAGGTCTTGAACTACCTCCTCCATCCCCACCCCCTTTCTGTTTCTTCCCCCTTCCTTTTGTTTTTTCCAATAAATTATATAGATTTTTCTTTTCCCACCTATTTCCATTATTTTTAAATATTTTTAAATCTTTTATGTTCCCCCCACCCCCACTAGAGCTATACCTTGAGTGCCCTACCATCCATTCTTAATTAGCACATTCGTTCAGATAATATCACCATCTTCAACACCTATGTGTTCTTTTGTTCTGCTGTCTGTGACATCTTTTGATGATCTGCTCCTATCACTGCTTGCTTGTCCCTACAACCACACTACCCCCCTCCACTTCTCTCCCCCCACCCAACCAGCCCCCCCCCAACCCCAACACACACACCTTAAACCAGCTTATATTTCACCCCTTTCCTTGGATTCACCTAGTTCTGTTGAAGGGTCATGAGGACTCGAAACGTCAACTCTTTTCTTCTCTGCCGATGCTGCTGTTTTTGTTTTGGATGGTTGAAGGCTCGGGGGGAGAGCAGAGATATAGACAGAGTATTATTGGGTCAAGGGTAATGGGGGGAGATGCAAGGTGAATGGGGGAGATGAAGGATAATGTGATATGGGTGAAGGATGATGGGGGGAGCTTATGGGTATCAGAGGGTGGATCGAAGGTGCTGGACCTTCGTCAATATAAGATGTGCACCATTGTTTTACTTGCAATGTCACAATGCAGTCTCCCGGTGAGAGCCAGGACTCAAAGTGGGAGGAGGGTCTTCAGCAGTGGATGGAGTTACTGGCGTGTTTAGTGGGCCAACTAAACTAAATCCTAATAATCATTAGTCAACTGGATAGAGAACCATGTTCAGGTGCATTCTCACCTCTACAGTCAAACCCCCAAGACAGCAGCATTCCTCTAAGCCTCAACTTTAACACTGATTCCCAAAGATGCCTCCTACACAAATCAGGATCCTTATACCCTCCACAACAGATTACGTGAGACAATAAATGGTGATTTCTTGGGCCCACATCGTTGCAGTTGCTCAGGAATGAAATGTGATGCCTTTAAGTGCATGTGATAATTTCAGCAACTAGCAGCAAAATGAGAATACAACAAGCACAAACATGATATAATTATACATTTACAATTGAGGTTGATATTTACAGTGATTATACACCTGTGTCACCTTTGTGCCCCTAATCTTTCCTTATCATTCTTTTCCTAACATTACGCCCATATGCAGCCCCGACATCCACCTAGGCAATCCTGCCATCCCAGGAATTAGTCTGGTGCACCTTCATTGAACTCCCTCTATGGCAAGTATATCCCTCTTTAGGTAAGGAGACTAAAATTGTACACATTACTTTAGGTATGATCTCACCAAGGCTCTATACAATTGCAGCAAGACACCTCTACTCTGTATCCCCTTGCAATAGAGGCCAAAATACCATTTGCCTTCCTAATTGCTTGCTGCACCAGTGTGTTAGCTTTCAGTGACACATGGAGGGCACCCAGGTCCCTTTGGACATCAGCACTTCCCAATCTTCTCACCATTTAAGAAATGCTCTGCATTTTTGTTTTTTCTACCAATGTGGATGACTTCACATTTTTCCACATTATATTCCATCTGCCATGTTTTTGCCCACTCAGTTAGCCTGTTTAAATCCCCTTGAAGCCTCTTTGCATCCTCCTCACAACTCACATTCCCACTTAGTTTTGTGTCATCAGCAAACTTGGAAATATTACATTTGGCCCTCATACCTAAAGCATTGATATAGATTGTCAATAGCTGGAGCCTAAGCAATGATCCTTGTGGTTCCCCACTAGTCACAGCCAGTTTTCTCCTACTGTCTATTTTCTGTACATTAAAACAATTCTTAATCCATGCCATTATATTATTCGTAATCCCATGTGCTCTAATTTTTCTTACTAATCTCTTTTGTGGGACCATATCCAAAGCCTTCTGAAAATCCAAATACACCACATCCATTGGTTCCCCTTACCTATTCTGCTAGTTACATCCTCAAAACACTCCAACAGGTTTGTCAAATATGATTTCATTTTCATAAATCCATGTTGACTGTCCAATTCTACCATTATTTTCTAAGTGTCCAGTTATCACATCCTTTAGAATAGATTCTAGTGTATTCCCTACTCCTGATGTCAGGCTAACAGGTCTGTAGTTCCCTGGTAATTAATGCTGACCTAAGGGCCTCATTGTGCCTCCACAGGTATTGACCCAGCAGTGGCTGGGGACTCACCATCGGGGAGCATGACAAGCAAAGCCTGGAATATTTGCTTGTGGGCTTTCAGGGACGGGAACTCAGTGCCTGATTGAGTGACTCATCAATGGGGAGGGAACTGCTGAAAGCCAACTCCCTGCCCTTGCTGCTAACCCCCATCCTCCTCTTCCCATTACCCCATTCCTGCCTTCATTTACCAGTGCCTGGGTCCCTCCTTGATCCCAGGCCTCGGGTGGGTTGTACCACAAGATCCACACTGACGTGTGTTTTAAAGGACAGCCTAAAGGCAGGATCTGCATATGGTGAGATCCTGCTCAGGAGTGACCTGTGACCAGAACAGGGGAAATGGGTGGGGCAGCTGCCACCTGGCCAGAGGGTGAGATCGCACACAAGTGCTACTGCAGAGGATTCCGTTGAGGACTTTGATTGGGTGGCTTACAGAGAAAGGCTGATGGTATTCACACAGAAATGCTTGGTGCATTGGCAGGCTTGCCAGAAAACCAATGGTTATTATGAAGGGATATAGAGGAATCCAGCACTAATGTTGCATAGGATTTTGTTCAGAGATTGGAGCCCATCATTTTCAATGCAGAAGTGGTGCCCAAATCTATCACCACACTTGAGGATCCAAACGTAATTCAGTATCTGACGGTCAATGTCTCAGCTTCCACTACAGCACAAGCAGAAGCCACCCAATGTTTTTGCTGCAGTGGAAGCTCAGAGTGAGTCCATGCAATCTCAGCTTGTTGCCATGTAAGTGCAACTTGCTACCACAGTGTGTAAAGAGGCTGGCAGGGTCTCACAGTCGTTCAGCTCTCCAAAGCATCACTAGGTTTAATGAAGTGCCATGTATGGGAGTAGCAATAATTTCATGAAAACACACGTATGTGCTCTCTCAGGTTGGCAGAATTTATCCTCCTCCTTCTACTGCCACTCTGCCAGAGCCCCTACTGTTGCCTGCCAGTCATCCAGTACAAGTTGCTGCCCTTGCTAAGGTGGCTTAATCTGAAGCCAGGTGTTCCGGAGCCGGAACTGCACAAGGAAGTCTTGCAAGGTCATCTGCAGTCTCCCAAACAGAGGCAGTATCCATGCTGCAGACAATAGGGTAGCACTGTATAGGAGCAATAATGAAGTCAAAGACACCTGGAAAACAGCCACTAAAGAAATGAATTATGGTGATCAGTTGACTTTTGTTAGGTATAATGAATGTTTTAATTTATACTGTTGGTTTGGATTGTTTATTTTGTGATGGCTTTCAATTCAGCATTGTGGCCAAGAGGACTCTGTGATGGTCAATAACAAAGGAAAGTTAAGGTGTTGGAGTGTTGATGAATGCGGAATTGGCATCACAGTCAGATGAGGCGATCATGGATGGCCCGTATTGGTTATCCCCTCCCTTCCTCCTCCTCCTCAGCTGCTCATCATATGCCTAGTGGCAAGACCTTTGCCCTCATGATGGCAAAATTGTGCCGGGTGCAGTGGATCATGATGAATCATGACATACACTCTGGTGAGTATGGCAGGGCTCCTCCAGTACTGATCAGGCAGAGGAGTCATGTTTAATCACCCGAATGGTCTGTTCCATGGCATTGTGTGTGGAAACGTGGCTCTCATCATATGTATGTTGATTATGTGTGTGGGGGTTGTGCACCAGAGTTAGCAGATAGTGTTTGTTACCCAGCAGCCACCCTCTGGTTTCTTGTGGTGACTCAAATGCTGATGATATAATGTATTTGTGCAGAATAAAGACACCATGCTGATGCTAGGATACTGAGCAGTGACCTGCCTGACGTGATGAGCTTGATTGCACACCAGTTGGACATTGAGAAGTGATACCCCTCCCCATAGCAGTTCTTTATGAATTCAAAGGTGTCAACTACAAAGTGGCGTGTGTCAAGTCACTCAATAGGGAAACATGTTATCCTGGCAAAACTACATGCGGACTCTCCCTGCTTGCTTCTGGCAAAGAAGAATGAAATGTATTTATCTTGTTTTGCATATACAGTTTAGTGACCTTTACGCAAGAGGATGGCAGACTGAAAGATTTGACAAAAATCCAACCTGGAAGAAACAGATGGAAAAACATTTATAGCCATGGCTACCTCTACAGCCTCTGGCAATGCCATCTTCACCCTGCTCTGAGGCTGCAGGTCTGCCTTCAAGAGCTGACAGATTTCAGTGAGGACCACATTAGAGAAATAGAGATATCACACAGATTGTTCCTCAGTGAGGTTGAGGTAAAGAAAATCTCCCTAAAGAGGGTACACATGGCCTTCTTCTCCTCCTCCTCCCTCTTTGAGCACCTTGTCCTTCTCTGTGTCACTTTTGCTCATTCTCCTTGAAATTCATCAGACCAAGGTGGCTGGAAACTATTGGACCAATGGCAGGGAGAAAATGGTCTAAGCAGAACCCTTGACCCCAGAACCAAAGCCACACTACTCCCTGTAGACTTCAGCAACTTCAAGTAGCAGTACAAACCTCCAAACACTTCAACAATCAAATCAGCAATAGCCAGGAGAAATCACTCAGAATCTATCCCAGAAATAGTTGATAATCTTTTTAAATAGTGCTGATGGAGGGATCCTTCCTGCTGCTGAATACATGTTTAGCTTATGCAAGTTTAGGACAATAGGTAAGCTGGAACATGAAGGTCAAAAAACAGCATTACTACTTAGTCTACATATTCCCAGTGCCTCTGCCAAAGGTCTACCCAAAATGATGTCCAGCATGCCCAACACCAGCAGTGTGTGCTCACAAAGTGGATGCCATTTTGAATGTGATACAACCAAATTTAGTGGCCTCAATCTTAAATGCTCTAAATGACACATTAGCACATGAACAAAGCAGACAACTATTTTCTATCTTTACCACAAAAAGCCATAAATGAGCATCACTGAAAATCGAGTTTGAAGTAAGTTTTCAGATTCTAATTGCAGCTATGCCCTGCAGAAAAAGGCAAGAAATTTCTATTTTGCCATTTCTAGTTTGTTTTAATTTCCCAATTTGAAAAATCTAATGGAATATCAGAATCCATTAACAGATTAATGAAGAATTCAACATTACTTCCGCACCAAAAGTGACCATTATTAATAATACATCCTTAATATAAACTATAGTACAAATTACAAAATTTGCCATTGTTTAATACCAATTTTACGCTTCTGTCCATTGCAATTGACAAATCATATCACAATGAGATAAGATGTAGATCAATCAAATTAAGGAAACAAAATTCTTTCAGGGCATTATTTCATTTAACAATATAAAGAAATACTCAAATTTCAACACTAACATTTTAAATTAATAAATCTCAAAGAATGCCGTTCTGAGGACTATACTGCAAAGCTAACAGTTTTATTTCATAGTGTACTTAGAGAGTTATGGAAATGATAATCTCAGCTTCATTCCATCTGTCATTAGACTTAATAGTGTAGTAGAAAATTAAGCCAGACCATGGTGGAAACTTACTTTTGTTCTACAATCATGGGATCGTAGAATTCTGCAGTAATTCGATTTGCATACCAAGAAAAAGCAATTACAGATGCCAACCCTGTAGGGAATAGATTTGCATTAGTCCAAGTAGAATAAGTAATTACAGAACTGTAAATACCTTACACAACAGGTTAAATGCATGTCATAGGTAGCCCATTCCCTAACAGCTTGAAGTAAACATGAATTGAAGGGTTCAAGGTCATGAAATATTGGCCTGGCTGTAACAGCGCTTCACTTACACTCCCCCACCTTCTTTATGCTTTGGCATTGTATTTTTCAGTAATTGAAGAGCTAAAACAGTGCAGCACCCTCTATAGGGGATCTGTGAAAAGGCCAGGCAATGGTGTGTCCCCTCAAGCAACCAGATTAAGGAATCTTTACTGAGACATGCAGAGTCTAAACCTGGAAGTCTAAATTAGATCATTTAATTCAATGTAAAATCATATACAGAAAGCAAAATAGAGGGAAAGAAAGATGGGATTATAGAGGTAAAAGGGATAGAAAGGATAAGTTAGAAAAAATCCTTTAAAAACTTTTAAAAATCTCCAATAATAATCTGAAGCAATGATATTCTACACAGGTCAAAATAAATGTTCAGAGCCACAGAAGTTGTTTTGCAACAATTAAGACTTAACACGCCATTAAAAATCCTCTTACACTTTAGTGGGGAAGCCTAACTTTTTCCAGTGTGGTTAGTGGATAACTAATGGGTTAGAGGATAACCTTACAAACTTCTTTGTTTGCGAGTGGCAACACTCAGCAAAATACTGTTAGAACGAATCTTGTGGAGGTGCAGGACAAACTGGACAGCAACTTCCTGATTTGCATGCTTAACTGTGCATGTGTAGATGCTGGAAGTCATTGTTTGGATGAAAGTTCACAGAGCTGATACATTGAACTGGATTTTCATCCTCAAGGTGGGTTAAAGAGCGCCGGGAAAATTCAAGGTTTGGCCTGCCCACCTCGGGAGAAAGGTAGGATCTTGCTGGGGCCGGATGCTATCTGGAGTCAGGCCAGCCAACCTGGGAAGAAGTGCAAAGGCAGCCATAGGTGCTATGGGTTGTGAAGGCAGGCTGTTTAAAAGGCCCACCTTGATGCCCTGGGACCCAGTTAAAATAAAAACATAAAGGCCCTCCATCTTTCACCCCTCAAACCTCCATCACCCTCCAAACACTCCCCATGCCCCATACTCCTATGGCCCCTCATGTCCCCCATGGTTTGTTGCCTTTTAAATAAACTGCACTTTTAACAATTGCATCCTGAGTAAAACACACACTGAAAACCAGCCAAGGATTGGATATAACCCTCTTAAACACTTGTGACCATCCTTACCAGAAAAAATGAATAGCATTCCTGCGCAAATGGTAATTTTTCCTTTAATTTTCTCTGAGCCTCCAATTTTTGTGCACTTCATCCCCACCAGTGAAAATATGCAACCAAAAAATCCAAGACAAACAGCAGTAATCATGAGACCTCTGCAGACCTGTATATAAGCTGAATGAGAAAGAAATCAAACATTAGCAAATTTCAATTATTTAGTAAGATTTTGGTTATTTGTTATTTCTTGCATTAAAATTTAGGGTTTACAACAAATTGATTATGTGAAACATTTTTTCTGTCATATGCAAAGACCAATCATATTTTTTTTTAGTCATACACTTGTTCTACTGTCTACGTCCAAAGAGCACGATACCACAGGAGCTGGATAGAGTAGGAGAGAAGAGTAAGTAAATTAAGAAATAGCAACTACAAAATACCAAACATGGATTTTAAAAGCCTGTAGATTGTAGGAGGAATGAAATATTAAGGGAATGAAAGACTTCAATTCCAATTCAAAAGAATGGGATATAAATCTGGATTATAAATTTACAAGTTTTCCTGAATTAGTGTTTCACTTACAAGAATAAACCAATATTGAGGATATGAGGGCTTAATGTGAAGATGCAAGGACTAATGTCATGAAAGAGGATTAACTTCCAAGTGTATACTGGTAGTAAGGAACCTTGGACCACTGCCTATAATGCAGAAGGCATTCAATAGTAATAAAGAGTACATAAATGTCTACAGGTGAGTTTTGGAAAGAATCCTGTGAACATATGAAATGACATTATACTGCTGTGTTGTGAAAAAAAAACTTTCAAAATGGTTATTATCTGCTTATACAGAACCATTCATAGGCCTTATTGAAACAATAATGAAATGCAAATTGAAATTCAGCACATATGTAAAGTCGGCCTTGGAAAAAATATCCAAGAAGCAATTTTCAGTGGACACTAGGGACCCTTTAAATTGCATTGTGATCTTGATATTCCATTCCACACTGGAAAGAAGGGAGGAAGGGATAAACCAAGGGACTACAGGCCAGTCAGTCTAACCTCTGAGGTGGGGAAACTATTGGAAGAAATTCTGAGGGACAGCGTTAATCTACACTTGGAGAGGCAGGGATTAATCGGGGACAGTCAGCATGGTTTTGTTAGGGGGAGGTCATGTCTGACCAATTTGACTGAAATTTTCGAAGAGGTGACCAGGTGGGTAGATGAGGGCAATGCATTTTACTTAGTCTACATGGATTTCAGCAAGGATTTTGATAAAGTCCCACATGGGAGACTGATAACAAAGGTAAGAGCCCAGGGGACCCAAGGAAATTTGGTAAATTGGATCCAGAATTAGCTCAGTGGCAAGAAGCAAAGGATGATGGTCAAGCGGTGTTTTTGTGACTGGATGCCTGTGTCCAGTGGGGTTCCAAAGAGATCGGTGTTGGGTCCCTTGCTGTTTGTGGTATATATAAATGATTTAGACTTGAATCAGTAAGTTCGCGGATGACACAAAAATTGGTGGGGTGGTAAATAGTGAGGAGGATAGCCTCAGATTACAGGAGGATATGGATGGGCTGGTTAGATGGGCTAATCAGTGGCAAATGGAGTTTAATCCGAATAAGTACAAGATGATGTACTTGGGCAGGGCAAACAAGACACGGGAATACACAATGAATGGTAGGAACCTAGGAAGTACCGAGGATCAGAGGGGCCTTGGTGTGCACATCCACCTTAAGGTCGTAGGATAGGTAGATAAAGTGGTTAAGGCGGCATATTGGGATATTTGCCTTTATTAACCGAAGCATAGAATATAAGAGCAGGGAGGTTATGCTGGAACTGTATAAAATGCTGATTAGGCCACAGCTAGAATATTGTGTGCAGTTCTGGAATTCGCGTTATAGGAAGGATGTGATTGCACTAGAGAGAGTGCAAAGGCGATTTACCAGGATGTTGCCTGGGCTGGAGAGTTTTAGTTATGAGGAGAGATTGGATAGACTGGGGTTATTTTCCATGGAGCAGAGGAGTTTGAGGGGGACATGACTGAGGTGTATAAAATTATGAGGGGCATAGATAGGGTAGACAGGAAGGAATTTTCCCCCTTGGTGGAGGGATCAATAACCAGGGAGCATAGATTTAAGGTAAGGGACAGATTAGGGGTAAGGGGCAGGAGATTTGAGGGGATGTGAGGAAGAATTTTTTCACCCAGAGGATGATGGGAATCTGGAACTCACTGGCTGAAAGGGTGGTAGAAGCAGAAGCCCTAATAACATTTAAGAAGTATTTGGATGTGCACTTGCGATGCCACGGCATACAAGGCTATGGGCCTAGTGCTGGAAAATGTGATTAGAATAGTTAGGTACTTGTTTGACCGGCGCAGGCTTGATGGGCATTTTTCTGTGCTGTAGACCTCTATGACTCTATGACTCTAAATACATCTGTGTTAAATTGATGGGCACCTACTTAATATATGCAAACGAGGGTTTTATTCATTTTTCGAACCAAATGTTATTTTTAACAACCTATGCCATTCATCAGGCCTACAATAGACCCACAAATCATTGACAGTCAGCATGGCAACACTGAATGTTATCTAAAAGGATAATCGTCCAGGTAAATTGCTACTTTAATTTTGATTCCTAATGCATGGCTTTTGCTATTTTAGCTGAGTTGGCTGGTGTAACAGACATTAAAAGAGTACAATGAGCAGGAAGAGCTTTAACTGAACATGCAGTTCATGTGGCACGTCATGCAGGTCTGTGCAACAGCCACGATACCTTCATTCAGTGCCAATTCTCAATTAACCCCTCTGCTAGAAAACAGTATGCAGAATGCAGAGACAAAGGTTTATTTTACAGCTTTAGATCAGGAACTCTCTCCTCTATCCCCACCCCCCTTTCCGATCCCCCTTTTTCCAATAATTTATATATATTTTTCTTTTCCCACCTATATCCATTAATTTTAAATGTACTTCCATCGTCTTATCGCTACCTTTTAGCCTATTTCGATTAGCTCCCCCACCCCACCACCGCACCCCCCCCCCCAACCCAACCAGGGCTATCTGTCCTTTGCTCATCCTGATTTCTACCCTTAATGTCACCTATTAGCACATTCCTTAGCTAATATCTCCACTGTCAACACCTCTTTGTCCTTTTGTCTGTGACATCTTTTGGCTATCTCCACCTATCACTGGCCCTCTATCCAGCCCTACCTGTCCCACCCCCCCACCCACCACCCCCCCACCCCCTTAAACCAGGTTATATTTCACCTCATTTCTATATTTCCTTAGTTTTGATGAAGAGCCATACGGACTCGAAACGTTAACTGTGTTCCTCTCCACAGATGCTGTCAGACCTGCTGAGTTTTTTTCCAGGTATTTTTGTTTTTGCTGTTGACAAAAGTTTATCCCTTGCAGATGTAACTCATGACCCCTGCCAAGAATACCAACTCCCATCCGCCCCCCACGCCCAAGAATTCTGAGAGAAGATATATGTTAAAGTCATACCTTCATCAGAGCTCTGATAGGGCATGTATTAGCATCTTGAGCAACACTTATGCTGCAATATTCATTCCTGGCTGCAGTTGGTAACATTGACTGACCATTGCTGCTAATCTATGTCAATGTTTATATCAAGCTAATGGCAGATGCACTCTTCCACTGTCAACAACTTTATCTCCTTCCCAATAAGGCTTCAAAATAGGAAAACGGGAAGAGTAAGATTTATCTGTCTTGATAGAACAGCGGATCACAAGACCTCTTTTGACTAAATCATTTCTGATTTAGATTGTGTCAGGAATTTCGAAGACTGTGAAAATGTCAAGCGGAAGGCAGCAAAATCCGGCACCCCCCACCCAGTTCAGTGGTACCTCCCCCAAAACTTCCCCGCACCAACAATCTTTTCCAACACCAGCCCCAGTCCTTTCACTGTTCAACCCAAACACCAACGTGGGTTTTTCAGTTAAATCACATTGTTTGGACAATTTGTTGACTTTACCAATGTGGACCATATATAAGATGCGCTGCAACAACTCACCAAAGCTCCTTCAACAGCACCTTCCAAACTTTTGATCACTATTATCTCAGTGGGATGGTGGCATAGTGGTAATGCCACTGGACCAGTAGCCTAGAGGCTCAGACTAATTCTCTGTGGATGTGGGTTCAAATCCCACCATGGCTAATAGTGGAATTTGAATTGAGTTAATAAAATATGGAATGTTTATCTCAGTAATGAAAATGCTTGTTGTAAAAATCCAAATGATTCACTAATGGAAGGAAATTTGCCTATATATGACTCCACAGCAATCTGGTTGACTCCTTAACTGCCCTATAAAATAACCTAGCAAGCTCAAGGGCAATTAGGGATAAGCAATAAGTGCTGACCTTGCTGGCAATGCCTCCATCTCACAAAAGAATAAAAACAAAATCCAGATGTTTACATTGAAGCTGTCAGAGCTGGTGTCATTGGCTTGGCTCTGTTATTGAGGACTCACAGAGCTGACCACAAGTTGCATGGTCAACTGTACTTTCTCAACCTATCTACAATAACATTACACTTGATATGCAGGCTCCCCAACAGGTCTCCCTGAGAAAAAAGCTGAGCAAGTGCAAATCTCTCATTTTTTTTAAAGCTTGGCCTTGGAAGTTGTCATCTGTGTCCTCTGCAGCAGAGCTAGGATATAAGCTCACCCTCTAGAGAGGTGTGTCAGGCATCATTCTTTCCCCCTGCCCCTGCTCCTTCTTCCCCATGCACAGGAAATCACCAGTTTCACTCTCTAAACTTCATTAGCTAAAGTACGTAGACTGCCTATGATGGCATCAATGTTTACCAGAGTCAGACTGAGCGACGTTGGCTGGAATCTAATGGGAAGTCAGAGCGACTTCTGCTGCAGAGTGTAGCGGATAAACCCGCCGAATCACGCGACGTTCAGCTAATTAATTATGCAGCGACAAGGTTCACATTGAGTCTCATGGTGAGGTGGGCAGGAAGTTGGCAGCCCCAACGTCATGTCCAGGTGCCATATTTAAATGACACCTGGACAGCCATTCAGTCACTGTGCCAGGACCTTCGAAGACTGCAAATGTCAAGGGTCAAGCTCCGGCACCCCCCACCCAGTTCAGTGATACCTCCCCTGAAACTCTCCTCCAGGCCATCAGCAAAAGGAGGGAGGTCCTCTTTCCAAAGTTTGGGAGCAGAAGGTCCTTACATCTGATCACAGCGGCCTGGGAGGAGGTTGCTAGAGCAGTCAGCACCCATGCACTTCAAAGGAGGACCACACTGCAGTACAGGAAACAGGTCAATCATCTCATTCACTCCACTAGAGTAAGTGGAGTAAGTGAATCTTCAAACTCACATCAGCAGTGAATTTGTGCTATTCTGTCATGGGACATGTGCTCTGCCGACTAGGCCAGCATTTTTTGTTGTCTGTCACTAGTGCCCTTGAGAAGGTAGTGGGGAGCTGCCTTTTGAGCCACTTCAGTCCATGTGGTGTGGGTACACCCATAATGCTGTTAGGGAGAGGTTTCCAGGATTTTGACACAATAGTGAAGGGATAGCCATGCACTTTCAAGTCATGATAGTCTGTGGCTTGGAGGGGATCTTGCTGTTGGTGGTGTTCCCATGGCCTGCTGCCCTTGTCCTTCTGGGTGGTACAGGAAGGTTTCGGAAGGTGCTGCTGTTGAAGGAACCAGTGGTTGCTGCAGTGTAACTTGTTCATGGTACACATTGCTGCCACTGTGTTGTTGCAGATGGATGGGTTACGAATCAAGTGGGCTGTTTGGTTCTGGATGGTGGCCTAAGTGCTCTTGGAACTGCACTCATCCAGGCTATTGGAGTATTCCATCACATTCCTGACTTAAACGTTAAACATGACGCTTAGGCTTCCGAGAGTCAAAAGGTAAGTTAGGCGCCATGAATATCCCAGCTTCTGACCTGCTCTTTCATCCAACATGCTCAGACTCAATCCATTTGTCTTATTGCAGGAGAAGATGAACAGGAGGGAGAGAGAGAAGATGACTGATGAGTTTGAACCAGTCCAGGCAGTCACCCATTCTCTCCTCTCTCCATTCTAGGTGCCAGCAGGAAGATAGTGACACCAGTCCCCAGACCTGAAGTCAGCCCCAGCCCTCAGGAGACCTCAGAAGAGGACGAGGATGATTTCTCACCTGTACAGCTGTCACAGCATTCACCTGCCCCTCCACCAACCCAGAGACACACACCTCGGTGGGTCATCTATCTAGTTTAGGCTCTGGCTGACACTCTGGTGGTCACTGCACAGACGTGTGTTCATAGCAGGAGATAGTGACAGCCAAGGTCTGTGGCAGTCAGGACTGCTGGAGAAGAAGCCTCTGCTAAATCTGAGTCAGATGATGAGCCTCTGGAAATGGCCACGGAGAGGATGCTGGACTAGCAGTAAGATGCAGGGGAACATCAGGCAGACATGTCAGAAGGCCCCAACAGTGGCACATGAGGCAGACTCCATGCTCGTGCTCTCTGATATAATGGCTATGACATGTGAGCACATCAAAGTCTCCATTCGGAGGACAGATGATGCCTTGGAGAATCTATTCCAGCAGAATGCTCAATTTCTGTTCAGGATATGCTCGGACCTGAACTTCATTGCTGTAACTACGGGTGAGCTTTTGCAGTGGCTATGCAAGAGGAGGACAGGGCACTTCAACCTACCTTCTGCTTAAGGAGTCAGAAAGAGGCCCTCGGACACCCAAAGGGTGGCGTGTCAAGCGCAGACCCCGGGGGCACCCAGAAGACTCCAAGGGTGTTCAGACGTTCCCAATCCTCTCTGCCTGTGACCCCATCAGCTGCAGCTGGTCAGGCAGAGGAGGGGGCACCTGCCCCTGAACGGAGACCCAAAGCAGGCTGGGGCCATTCAGGCCTCAGCCCTCCAGAGGATGCCCGCCAAAGTCATCTCAGACAATAGAACACTGTAATCAGCAGGCTGCCTCCACCTCTGCTGCAGATGTTGGATATGCAGCCACATGTTGCGGCAGAGTAAGGAAAATTGAAAAGTATTGAATGAGCACTGGTGACACAGGTGTTCAATCATTATACATAGTTTTAGAGCTCCCAAATATATGTTACCTTGCACTGTTTGGAAGTCTCCTGTATTCATTCTTGCTTCTGGAAGTTTTAATCGAGGTGCACACTCCACCCCTTCAAAGGCTGGACTGGATGAAGGATGGGCCTTCCTAATACATGGCTGTGCATGAAGAAATCATTCTTTGACAAAGGTGATGACTTCCATGTTCAGGAAGCCTCCCACTTGCACAATTCTGCTTGTGTCCACTGCCCTCGAGACTCTATGGAGAGACCTTGTCATAACGGAAAGACTAACCACATGAGCCCTTGTCAGGCAGGTCCATTCCCCTGGGAGGAATGAGGTTTGCAGTCATGACTTGCCTGCCATTCACCTGATTGCCCCTTGTAGGCACCCTCCCCCCTCCCTTCCCCCCTTCTCCCTTAACTCTGACTGGAGCCAATGGTTCATAGTGTACAGCAGCTCTGCAATATGCTGGAGTTTCATTGTTGTGAGAACACTCTGGGCCTTCATGAAATAGTGAGGAATAGCAAATGAGAAAGCTCTCATAATTCTCCACATGATTGTTAGGGTTTCCATTTAGTAGTTTAGTAATGCTGAACTTGAACTCAACCCACCTGAGCAGACCCTTCCCCCCAATGATGTTTTGCACTTGGACATAAAAGGTGTTGCCTTGGTCTGGAGTGTTTCATTTCAAACTGTCTCCACCACCTTTTATCCTCCCCCCTGACACCCAGGACCCTATCACTGATGCATATGCCTTCCCTCCCTGCTGAGCCCCTCCCGGTCACCGTTCCTATGCCCAGCCTGATCGTCCCCACTCCTATGATCCATGTCACCATCCTTGACCCCTCAACGACCCCCCCGATGAGAACTATACCTGCAATACCCAGACCCTGACCCTCCCACCCTACTGCATCCCACTCCCACTCTCACAGTCTCTGTATCCTCATATCACCAGTACTCCCAGTTCTCCCCTCAGGATTCCAATATTGACTCAACTGGCCCCTCCTGCTGAACACTCTGGCCCCACCCCAACCCCATTCCCCTTCATGCCTCCCTTCCCCCCCACTCCTCTTCATGCCTTCCTTCCCCCCCATTCCCCTTCATGCCTCCCTTCCCTCCTCACTCTGTCCACACTCCACACCACCCCCCCACCCCCTCGCTTGCATCCAGACCCCCGGCCGTTACTCTCATCCAGAATCCCCTCCCATCTCTTGTTAACATCCACACCCCCCACCCCCCCAACCTCTTGTTCTCATCCACCCTTCCTTCTGCTCCTTTGGACCCCCACCTTTGAGTCTTGCACACAACATCACTGCACCTTTGTGTCTCCCGTGCATACAGTACCTGTGGCCAGCTCAAGTGGTGCAGCCAGCTTCGACTCCAAGTAAGTGCCTTAAAAATTTTCCCTCACTCGATGCAAGCTATTAATGTCTGGTTGGGTTACAGAACATGCGAATTCCCTCTGGCATTTTGCCAGATGATTTGACAGGGCACACAATTCCAGTCTGTTGTGCTTTAAATGAGCATGCATGAGATGCAAAGTGGGATCCTGCTGAGCTTTCACCTGCCCCTCCACCAGCCCAGAGACACACACCTCGGTGGGTCATCTATCTAGTTTAGACTCTGGCTGACACTCTGGTGATCACCACACAGACGTGTGTCCATAGCAGGAGGTAGTGACAGCCAAGGTCTGTGGCAGTCAGGACTGCTGGAGAAGAAGCCTCTGCTAAATCTGAGTCAGATGATAAGCCTCTGAAATGGCCATGGAGAGGATGCTGGACTAGCAGTAAAATGCAGGGGAACATCAGGCAGACATGTCAGAAGCCCCCAACAGTGGCACGTGAGGCAGAGAAGTCCATGCTCATGCTCTCTGATATAATGGCTATGACATGTGAGCACATCAAACTTTTTTCCTATATTGCTACCAATTCTATGATGCCAGAATACTGACAGTCATATGCTCCATTACCTCTGCCCACTATTACAGGACTTTCCAGTAATGCACTCTGTGCCTTTCTGCCAGGGACAACACCCACCTCTAATACTGAAACCACAACAACACTGCCTAAGTAACAGGAAACCATAGAAACAGACATTATTTTTACAACATCTGTTATTCACCCTAGATTAAAGGCAGAAGCACTAAGAGTTGCAGGTTGCCTTTAAATCATGGAACCTCGCTAAATTTCTATCCCAAGTTACAAGTGTAAGTAGGGCTGAGAGCTTGCACTTGCTGTGAAAAAGGAGCATGCACCTTAAAATGACCTTATTTTATATTATCAAGTTCAGAAGCTCAGATGCCTGCCCACTTTGTGCCTGTTTTTGTTGAGGGTTAAGATAAAAGTGTCCCATGAGACCATAGCTGTAGGAGCAGAATCAACAACTCACCCATCAATTCTGCTCTGTCACTCAATGAGATCATGGCTGATTTGATAATCCTCAACTTGACTTTCCTGCCTTTTCCCCATAACCCTTGATTCCCTTACTGATTAAAAATTTGTCTATCTCAGCCTTCAGTATACATAATGACCCAGCCTCTATAGTCCTCTGCGGTAAAGAATTCCATAGATAGACAACTCCTGGAGAGAAGAAATTCCTCCTCATCTCCATTTTAAATGGGTGCCCCCTTACCCTGAGATTATACCCTCTGGTTCTAGACTCTCCCACAAGGGGAGAGCATCTAACTGTCAAGTACCCAACTTTGTTCTTCTCCGCTGATGCTACCAGACCCCTGCTGAGTTTTTCCAGGTAATTCTGTTTCTGTTTTTGATTTCCAGCATCCGCAGTTCTATGTTTTTAACCCTAAGAATCATGTAGGTTTCAATGAGGTCACCTCTCATTCTTCTAAGTTCCAGTGAGTATAGGCCCAACCTGCTCAACCCCTCTGCATAAGAAAATCCATCCATACCTGGGATCAATCTAATGAACCTTCTCTGGACTGCCTCCAATGCCAGTATATCTTTCCTTAGATAAGGGGACCAAAATTGTTCACAGTATTCTAGGTGTGATCTAACTACTGCCTTGTATAGTTTTAGCAAGACTTCCCTATTTTTATACTCCATTCCCTTTGATATAAAAGCCAACATTCCATTTGCCTTCCCTATTATCTATTGAACTTGTATGTTAGCTTTTTGGGATTCATGCACAAGGACTCCCAAATCCCTCTGTGCTGCAGGTTTCTACAGTCTTTCTCCATTTAAATAATATCCAGCTCATCTATTCTTCCTGCCAAAGTTCATAATCTCACAGTTTCCCACATTATATTCCATCTGCCAAGTTTTTGCCCACTCACTTAACCTATCTATATACCTCTGTGGACTCCTTGTGTCGTCCTCAACACTTGCCTTCCCACCTATTTTTGTGTCACCCACAAACTTGATGATAGTACATTCATTTCCCTCATCCAAGTCATTAATGTATATTGTAAATAATTGAGGCCCCAGCACTGATCCCTGTGGCACCCCACTAGTTACAGGTTGCCATTCCAAAAATACTCCCCTTATCCTAATTTTCTGTCTTCTATTAGTTAGCCAATCCTCTATCCATGCTAATATACTCCCAACACAAGGGCTCTTATCTTATTAAGTAGACTTATGTGCTGTACCCTATCGAACGCCTTTTGGAAATCCAAATATATTACAGCTACTGGTCCCCCTTTATCTATCATGCTTGTGACCTCAAAGAATTTTAATAAATTTGTCAGGCATGGTTTTCCCCTTCATGTAGCCATGCTGACTTTGCTTGATTGGATTATGTATTTCTAAATACTCTGCTATTACATCCTTTATAATAGACTCCAACCTGTTCCCAATGACAGATATTAAGCTAACTGGCCCATAGTTACCCTGTTTTTTGTCTCCCTCCCTTTTTGAATAATGGTGTTACATTGGCCATTCTCCAATCCTCTGGGACTTTTCCAGAATCTAAGGGTTCTTGGAAGATTACTACCAGTGCATCCACTATCTCTGTAGCTACTTCCTTTAATATCCTAGGATGCGACCCATCAGGTCCAGGGGACTTATAGGCCTTTAGCCCCGTTAGCTTCCCTAGTACTTTTTCTCTAGTGATAGTTATTGTATTTATTTCCACACCCTCTTTTGCCCCTTATTTAGTATTTTTGGAATGCTATTAGTATCGTCTACCATGAAGACTTAAGCAAATTATTTATTCAATTCTTCTTCCATTTCCAGTTCCCCATTATTATTTCCCCAGCCTCATTCTCTAAGGGGCCAATGTTCACTTTGGCCTTTCTCTTCCTTTTTATATATTTAAAGAAGCTCTTTTTGTCCGTTTTTATATTACTTGATAATTTCCCCTCAAAAGTTTATTTTCTCCCTCGTCATTATCTTTTGTTCATCTTTTCTTCATTTTTAAAACTTACCCAATTCTCTGGCTTACCATTAATCTTTGCCACATTGTATGATTTTCTTTCAATTTTACTTCCTTGGTTGACCATGGTTGGTGTATCCCCTTCCTTGAATCTGTCTTCCTCACTGGGATATATCTTTGTTGTGAGTCATGAATTATTTTATTAAACGTCTGCCATTGTTTATCAAACGTCTTTTCTGCTAAACTCCTTTCCCAGCCCATTCCAGCCAACTATGCCCTCTTTCCATTGCAATTACCCTAATTTAAGTTTAGCACATTGTTTGTGACCCAAGTTTCTCACTCTGAAATTGAATGCTAAATTCTACCATATTCTAATCACTGTTTCCCAGGGGATCCTTTAATTTGAGATCATTTATTAAACCTGCATGCAGTCGTTAGTGGAAAGAATGAATTTACATTTATACATTACCTTACACATCCCCATGATGTTCCAAAGCAGTTCACAGCTAACAAGCTGCTTTTGATGCGTAATCACTTTTATTGTGTAGGCACTTATGGCAGTCAATTGCACACAGCAAGTTCTCATGAACAGCAATAAAATAAATGACGAGCTAATTTGTTTTGATTGTGTTGGTTGATAGATAAATCAGGATAACTCCTCTGTTCTTCTTTGAATAGTGCCATGGATTTTTTTTTACAGCCAACCAAAAGTGTCTTAGTTTAACATTTCAATTAAAAGGCAGACTACCTGACAATGCAGCCCCTCCTCTGTACTGGACGGACTCGAATGTCAGCCTAGATTAAATGTTCAAATGTGCTCAATTAGTGCTGAAATCCTGGAGCTTGAATGCATTACTTTCTGATAGGGTTGAGGGTGCTACCTCTGAGGTACTCTCGTACTATTCAATTGTGTATGTGAGATAAAGCAGGGGAATAAGGTAGCAAACATATCTTAAAAACATCAAAGACAAATGTAATAGAGGCATAGTTGAGGCTAATAGAAATGACAGTTGTCTCTATTGCAAGATGAATGATCATTGCTTGACACAGAGAAACACCAAGTAGGAAGCAGAAAGAATCCCATTGGAAAGTGTTCAGGAGAAAGTTGTCAGGTAATCAATCCCAAACACCATTCTCCCTCTGGAAGTCTCTTCTTTCAACCAAAATTCTTCCCTAAAAGGAGACAAAAGAGAAGGCTATCAGGAGTAGCAAAAACCAAAGATGATATTAAGGATAGTGCAAGGGTGGGAATCTTTGCAACAAATGTAGGAAATATGACTTAGAGGAAAATTACATGATAATGTCTTTAAAATGATGTATTTATTCTAACCTTACCTGTGACAGATAAATATATTTTAGTTCAAGGAATGATGATTATTATATATATATGATGCGTAATCTTTCTTTACAATGACCGCCACTTTTTAAATGTTCATTTTGGTGTGTCTCAAAAAGTTGATGCAAAGGCAATATTCTTCTTGAGTTGAATTTCAGTTGATCCTCAAAATTTTTGATATTCTAGCATAATGAGGAGGTTTGGAGCGGTATTGCTTTAACCAGAGCCATTCTGTCGTAGGTAATATTTGTAAAACATTTTTCAGTGCACTCATTTCCCCATGCATTTGATTAATGTTACATTGCAGTGTTTTAAAATGTATATGGCTTCTTACATTTGAAGTGAAGGTGCTGCTCCTATGTGCGCCGGGAATTGTGATGATGAATCAACATCAGCTGTACACTCTGACTAATGTGTCCTCTCATTTGGTTATACCAGATATTGTACACTGCTGCTCAGCCAAGTACTGAATGACCTTCTCCCTACATTCGTTGTGTATAATAGCTTCTGCTTCCAAGCCTTCCTCAGCTGCACCAGAATCATTGTGCAAATCAGACACCTCTTCCTTTGAGTTGCCAACTGATTTTTTTTGTTCTTATTCCTCACTGAAGGATGAAGATGTTGATAAATCATCTTGAATATTGCTGAAAAGAGAGACAGCTTGCTGAAGCTTTTCATCTTGCATTCGTTAGGACAACTTCCAAATTTCAAATGATCACAACAATTTATACTACAGGAGAAAAGGGTGTTGATTGGTTGGTAAATCGACTCTGATTAGATGAGATATTGCCATGAAGAAAGCAACGGGAAACTGTAAGTCCCGAGTAATTCAAAAAGGTGCACAGCTTGAACATATTCCTTTTGTTTTCAGAGACCAAACAATGAGCGGTAAGTGGGATGTGAGAAGGAGAATTGGATATGAGCACACAGTCATTCTCCCTCATTCCATCCCTGCACTGACCATAGCCTCAATCATGGCTAATCAAATGCTGGTGAGCACTGTCTCCTCTATTGGGGTGAGGACATATAGCTGTGTGTCCCCAACCACCCCACCCCCATCCCCCTCAGTTAACTGCTGCTGCCTTTGGTTGTTCAACACCTTGTCCTTCAAATGAGAGGAAAGTGTGTCAGTGAGTGTTATGGTTGAGCAGCTGTGTGCAGGATGTGAGATGTGGCTATGAGGCTTACAGCTATGCTATGTGTATGAAGCTGAGGTGGAATTATGCATATTAGTTATGCATGATGATTAACTGAGATTGTTGGGAGGTGAGAGATGAGGGTATGGCGCATTGAGCAGTGTGTGAAGCTCATGGTTGGTAGTTATCGCAGTTGGAGGAATGTGGCATATGATGATGTTTTCACTAACCTTCACCACTTGTGTGAGGTCATTGAACTTCTTTTGGTACTGCATCCAGGTTCTTGGGGCTACATTGACCTGCACTGATTATCTCCTCTAATTATTTTCTCAGAGTATGTCTGGATGGCCTCCTGACCCCATATAGGTAGAGGACCTCTCCCATCCTGTCTATCTCCTGTACCAAGGCCCCCAGTGCTGCATCAGAGACATTTAAAACCCTTTCTGCCATGTTGTGCCATTCCCATGTCCTTCCCAGGTCATAGTCGCTTGTGCAATGATTTTTATCATCTGCTCCAGCCAAAATGCACCATCTCTTTAAGGAGTAGAATCTGGCATTAGGTAGTGAAGGCTAACTTGACCTTGTGCTAGCTTCTCATGATTTTTCACCCCTTACTCAGGCATGCAACCACTCAGCATCGTGCTGAGCTTCAGCTGCACACTGCAATCATTGTGATTCCCCCATGCCCGTATTTTGGGCCTCATCCAATTTTTCCCCTTCAGTGTTTTGTCCGACCATCACTGATATATTTCAAGCAGCCTTCAAGTGCTTGAAGTTTTAAAACATAACTTTTTAAACTTTTAAGTTGATAAATCCCCTAGACCTGATGATCTTCATCCCAAGCTGTTGAAAAAGGTGGCTGTAGACCTGTTGGCCTGACATTAGCTCTCTAGATCTATTCTAAAGGACGTGATAACTGGACACTTTGAAAATAATGGTAAGATTGGGCAGAGTCAATTATGGAATTATTGAAGGGAAATCATGATCAGAATTTTGCCCTTGTTGGGTGGGTTCGGCGGTGCCGGTTGGGAAGCTGACCACTGCCCGTGATCGGGGCCGGAAGGCGATTTCATGCTGGCGGGCCAATTAAGGCCCGCCCAGTGTGAAAGGTGGCTGAAGAATCTCCGAGAAGGGACAGGTGGGGGCAGGGACCTATTGTCCGCCAGGTCCAATGGCCCATTCAAAAGTGGTGCAGGCAGCCCCAGGGAGGCTGCCTGCACCAGAGTTGCAGCAGCGACATGGCTGTGAACCAGGAAGGAGAATCCATGTGGGAGATGAGGTCGGCGGGGCAGTTGGCCCTGCATTTCTCTGAATCTGCACCTTATGATCACACAGTATCTGCACGTTCATGGAGTAGAATCCCTTCCTGTTGACGAAGGCTCCCAACGCATCCACTGGCGACTTGATGGCCACATGTGTGCAGTCAATGGCACCCTGGACATGGGGGAACCCAGCTATCGCTGCAAAGCCTCTGGCTCGCTTAGCCTGCTGGCCTCATCCGTGTGGAAATTAATGAAAAGCAATGCACGCCTGAACAGAGCTTCTACCACCATTTTGATGCAATTGTGGGCAGCTGATTAGGAGACTCCACACAGATCCCCCACTGAGCCCTGAAAAGAGCCGGAGGCATAGAAGTTGAGGGCCACTGCGACCTTCAGAGCCACTGGCATGGGGTCTCCACCCACACAGTTGGAGATGATCTCAGGCCCAATCATCTGACAAATGGAGTTAATGGTCTCCCTGGAGAGGTGGAGCCTCCTTTGGCATTGCATCTCAGACATATTGAGGTTGCTGCATTGCTGCCTGTAAACCCAGTGATAGGATAGTGCCGTCTTCTGCGGCCCCTTCCACCTTGGACTTCCTGCTGGCCCTGCCCCACTGCCTCCCCTCCACCCCCCCACCCACCACCCCGTGCCTATGCCTCTCTTCCCACAGATCAATCCCCTAGAATCTGCACTGGGGCACCTGGCCTCCTCTCCCTTCTGCAACTCTGTTGCTCCTCAGAGGAAGTGCCTCCAGCAGGGACCATAATCTCCATTACCAGGCTTATGGAAGGCTGTTTGATACCTGGAAGGGCTCAAATAGTCTGAATCCTCCAGGGGCCTGGAAGACAACAATAAGTCCTGAACTGAAGCCTAGAAATGCTCAGAATGAAGCTCTGAAGCGAGATGAAGCTGTCCAGTTCAAATAAGCAATCAGCAGCACACGATCTCCAAAACTCCTCATTACTCACATTGACAATAATGCAGACCCTTCTTATCCCACCCATGGATGAGGTTTTGCAAATTGTGGCCTGCCCACCTGCCTGTTTTGCCCACGCGACGGCTGAGAAATTGCACTGGCTACATAAAATCACCAGCAATTGGGTGTCAAGGGCCTTAACTGGCCTCTTAATTAATGGCAGGCTTGGCTCCACCTCCTGTGCATGCCAGCTGTCCGAAATATTGCAAGAGTGTGCGTCGATATCAGGAGGCTTGGCTGATATCAACATGCGTTATTTCAAGCTCGGGCAGGTAGGGCATGTGCCCACCCGCTGAGCACAAAATTCTGCTCCATGTTTAAGAAACTTGTTGGAGTTTTTTGATAATGTAACCAGCAGAATAGATAAGGGGAACCAGTGGATGTGGTGTAGTTGAATTTCAGAAAGCTTTCGATAAGATCCCATAAAAGAGGTTAGTAAGCAAACTTCGAGCACATAGGATTGGTGATAACATACTGGCATGAATTTAGAATTGGTTAACAGACAGAAAACAGAGTGGGCATAAACAGGTTATTCTCAGGTTGGCAGGCTGTGAATAATGGGATACTACAAGGATCAGTGATTGGGCCCCAGCTATTCACAGTCAATGAGCTGGATGTGGGGTCCAAATGTAATATTTCCAAGTTTGATGATGATACAAAAACTTGGTGGGAATGTAAGTTGTAAGGAGGATGCAAAAAAGTTTCAACGGGATTTAGGCAAGCCAAATGAGTGTGCAAGAACAAGGCAGATGAAATATAATGTGGAAAAATGTGAAGTTATCCACTTTGGTAGGAAAAACAGAGAAGCAGAGGATTTCTTAAATGGTGAGAGATAAGGAATTGTGAGAGATGAGGACATGTTGATCTCCAAAGGGACCTGGGTGTTCTTGTTCATAAGTCATTGAAAGCTAACATGCTGGTGCAGCAAACAATTAGGAAGGCAAATGATATGTTGGCCTTCATCACAAGGGGATCTGAGTTAAGGAGTAAAGATGCCTTGCTGCAATTGTACAGAACCTTGGTGAGACCGCACCTGGAGTATTGTGTGCAATTTTGGTCTCCTTACCTAAGGAAGGATATACTTGCCATAGAGGGAGTGCAATGAAGGTTCAACAGACCTGGTTCACGGTGGGATGGTAGGATTGTCCCATGATCTAGTTGAATTACAGGACAGGTTCATGGGGCTGAATGGCCTACTCCTCCTATTTCCTATGTTCCTAACTACAGTGCACTATTTACTTTGATAATTTTCAATTATATATGGTGCCTCTAATGCCCATAGTTAAACATTTAAGTTTGGCAAATTACATAACTAGCACTAAGATTAGATTTGATTTTAAATTTCCGTAGTGGCAGCAAGTGGACGGTAGCAGATCAATCATTTGTCATATACCCTGTCCTTTCTATTGATTCCATTTATAATGGAAAGCCAATCTGTTACTATCCATTTCTCATCACCACTGAAATTTAAAATCAGGACACTGTACTTGGTTATATTTTCTGTTCTTTGGGGAGAAGGTATTTTAAAAAGGTAAGATGACTCATTTATAATACAATGGAAATATACCACGCAGAAGGTAATTTGGCCTATCAAGCTGGTGCCGATTTCAGTTGGCCCCACTCGTTTGTTCTTTCAGAATAGCCGTATAAATTCTTAAGAGGTCCAATTCCCCTTTGAAAGTTACTATTGAATCTGCTTCTATAACCTTCTTATGGACTGCATTTCAGATTATAACAACTCACTGAGGGGTAAAAAAATTTTCTTCACCTCCCTCTGGTTGTTTTGCCAATTATTTTGACATTTGTAGCTCCTAATTCACAGAATCTGAAAGGTTACAGCACAGAAGGAGGCCATTTGGCTGTCATGTCTGCGCTGGCTCTCTGAAGGAGCAATTTACATAGTGCAATTCTCCCCGCTTTCTCCTTCTCATCCCGCATATTCTTCCTTTTTAGATAATAACCCAATTCCCTCTTAAATGCCTCCACCACAATCTCAGCTAGTGCGTTCCAGTTCCTAACCGCTTGATGTGTGAAGAAGTGTTTCATGTCTCCATTGCTTCTTTTGCCAATCACCTTAAATCTGTGCCCTCTTGTTCTTGATATAGGACTGAGATGAGGAAAAATTTCTTCACTCAGAGAATGGTCAACCTATGGAATTCTCTACCACGGAAAGCTGTGGAGACCCGGTTACTGAGTATATTCAAGAAAGGAATTGATACATTTTTAGGGGCATCAAGGGGTATGGAGAGAAAGCGGAAATATGGTGTTGAGATAGAGGATCAGCCATGATCATATTGAATGGTGGAGCAGGCTTGAAGGGCCGAATGCCCTACTCCTGCTCTTAGTTTCTATGTTTCTATCCTTTCACCAATGGAACAGTTTGCCCCTATGTACTCTGTCAAATCTCCTGTCAACTTTCTCTTCTCCAAGGAAAACAGTCCCAACTTCTCCAATCTAACTGAAGTTCCTCATCCCTCGAATCATTCTCATGAATCTTTCCTGCACGCTCTCTAATGCCTTCACATTTTTCCTGAAATATGGTTCCAGAACTGGATACAGTACTCCAGTTGAGGCCGAATCAGTGTTCTATACAAGTTTAACAGAACCACCTAGCTTTTTTTCCAAGTCAGGATGGTGAATGGCTTGGAGGGGCCCTTCCAGATGGAGGTGTTCCCATGTATTAGCTGCCCTTCTCCTTCTATATGGTAGCAGCAGTGAGTTTTGAAGGTGCTGCCTAAGGAGGCTTGGTGAGTTTCTGCAGTGCATCCTGTAGCTGCGACACACTGCTGCCAATCTTTGTCGGTGGTGGAGGGAGTGAATATTTGTGAATGGGGTGCCAATCAAGTAGGCTGCTTTGTCTTGGATGTTATCAAGCTTCCTGAGTATTGTTGGAGTTACACTCATCCAGGCAAGTGGGGAGTATTCCATCACACTTTTAACTTGTGCCTTGTAGATGATGGACAGGCTTTGGGGAGTCAGGAGGTGAATTACTCACATCAGGGTTTTCAGCATCTGACCTACTCTTATAGCCACAGTATCTATATGGCTATTACAGTTCAGTTTCTGGTAAATGGTAACCCCCAGGCTGTTGATAGTGGGGGATTCAGTGATGGTAGTGCCATTGAACGTCAACGGGTGATGATTAGATTCTCTCTTGTTGGAGATGGTCATTGCCTGGCACTTATGTGGTGCGAATGTTACTTGCCACTTGTCAGCCCAAGCCTGGATGTTGTCCAAGTCTTGCTGCACTTGGACATAGACTGCTTCAGTATCTGAGGAGTCATGAATGGTGCTGAACATTGTGCAATGATCAGTGAACATCCCCACTTCTGACCTTATGATGGAAGGAAAGTCATTGGTGAAGCAACTGGAGATAATTGGACCGAGCATACTACCCTGAGGAACTCCTACAGTGATGTCCTGGAGCTGAGATGACTGACCTCCAACAACCACAACCATCTTTCTTTGTGCTAGGTATGACTCCAACCAGTGGAGGGTTTTCTCCCTGATTCCCATTGACTCCAGTTTTGCTATGGCTCCTTGATGCCACAGTCAGTCAAATGCTGCCTTGATGTCAAGGGCAGCCACTCTCACCTCGGGAGTTCAGCTCTTTTGTCCATGTTTGAACCAAGGCTGTAATGAGGTCAGGAGTTGAGTGACCCTGGCCGAAACTGGGCATAAGTGAGCAGGTTATTGCTAAGCAAGTGCGGCTTGATAGCACTGTTGACAATTTCCATCACTTTACTGATGATCGCGAGTAGACTGATGGGGTGGTAATTGGACAGGTTGGTTTTGTCCTGCTTTTTGTGTGTGGGGAAATTTTCCACATAGCCAGGTAGGTGCCAGTTTCGTAGCTATACTGGAACAGCTTGGCTAGGAGCGCAGCAAGTTGTAGAGCACAAGTCTTCAGTCTATTGCCGGAATATTGTCAAGGCCGATAGTCTTTGCACTATCCAATGCCTTCTTAATATCACATGGAGTGAATTGAATTGGCTGAAGACTGGCATCTATGATGCTGGGGACCTGCAGAGGAAGCTGAGTTGGATCATCTACTTAGCACTTCTGGCTGAAGATAATTGCAGTTGCTTCAGCCTTGTCTTTTGCATTGATGTACTGGGCTCCTCCATAGTTGAGGATGGGGATATTTGTGGAGCCGCCTCCTCCAGTGAGTTGTTTAATTGTCCACCACCATTCACAACTTGATGTGGCAGGACTGCAGAGATTAGGTCTGATCTGTTGATTGTGGAATTGCTATCACTTGCTGCTCATGCTGTTTGGTACACAAGTAGTCCTGTGTTGTAGCTTCACCAGGTTGATACCTCATTTTTAGGTATGCCTGGTGCTGCTCTTGGCATGCTCTCCTGCGCTCTTCCTTGAACCAGGGTTGATCTCCCGGCTTGGTGGTAATGGTAGAGTGGGGGATATGCCAGGCCATGAGGTTACAGATTGTGGTTGAGTACAATTCTGCTGCTGCTGATGGCCCACAGCACCTCATGGATGTCCAGTCTTGAGTTACTAGATCTGTTTGAAATCTATTCCATTTAGCACGACGGTAATGCCACACAACTTGATCAAGGGTACCTTCAATGTGAAGATGGGACTTCGTCTGGACAAGGATTGTGTAGTGGTCATTCCTACCAATACTATAATTGACAGATGCATCTGCAGCAGGCAGGTTGGAAAGGATGAGGGCAAGTATGTTTCTCCCTCCTGTTGTTTTCCTCACCACCTATCTAGCAGCTAGGTCATTTAGGTCTCGGCCAGCCCGGTCTGTGGTGGTACTATCGAGCCACTCTTGATGATGAATGTTGAAGTCCCCCACCCAGAGTATATTCTGCACCCTTGCCAGCCTCAGTGCTTCCTCCAAGTGATGTTCAGCATGGAGGAGTACTGATTCATCAGCTGAGGGAGGGTGGTACATGCTAATCAGCAGGGCGTTTTCTTGCCCATGTTTGACCTGATGCAATGAGAATTCGTGGCGTCCGGAGTCGATGTTGAGGGCGCCCGGGGCAACTCCCCTTCTCTCAAATGTATACCACTGTGCCATGGGACAGATAATGATGGTGATAACTGGGACATCATCTATAAGGTATGATTCCATGGTCGTGACTATGTCAGGCTGTTACTTGACTAGCCTGTGAGACAGCTCTCCCAATTTTGGCATAAGCCCCCAGATGCTGGTAGGGAGGACTTTGCAGGGTCGACAGGATTGGGTTTGCCGTTGTCATTTCCAGTGTCCAGGTACGCCTGGTTTAATTTCTTTTTATTGACATTTTAGCAATTTGATGCAACTGAGTGGCTTGCTAGGCCATTTCAGAGGGCACTTAAGAGTCAACCACATTACTGTGGGTCTGGAGTCACATGTAGGCCAGACCAGGTGACAACAGCAGATTTCAGCCTCCCACAGGACATTAGTGAACCAGATGGATTTTTACAACAATCGACAATGGTTACGCGGTCGTCATGAGACTTATAATTCCAGATTTTTATTGAATTCAAATTTCACCATCTGCTGTGCTGGGATTTGAACCCAGATCCCCAGAGTATTACTTTGGGTTTCTGGATTACCAGTCCGGTAACAATACTACTACTCCACCGCTCTATTAATAAAGCTTAGATGTTGCATGTTTTATTAACTACTCTCTAAACAGGTCCTGCCACCTTCAATGACTTATGCATATAAAAATACCAAGGGTCCATTGCTCCTGTACCCCTTTTAAAATTGTACCTTTTATTTTACATTGTCTTTTTGTGTTCTTCCTATCAAAATGAATCACTTCACACTTTTTTGCATTAATTTTCATCTGCCACTTGTCCACTCATTCAACCAACCTGTCCATGTCCTTTGGAACTGTTACAATGTGTTTTGTATCATCTGCAAATTTTGAAATTGTGCCCTTTACACCAATGTCTAGGTCATTACTATATATCAGGAACAGCAAGTGTCCTAACACCGAGCTGAAGGAACTCCACTACAAACCTTCCATTAACCACTACTTTGTTTCCTGTCTCTCAGCCAATTTCGTATCCATGTCGCTATTGTCCCTTTTATTCCATGAGCTATAACTTTGTTCGCAAGTCTGCTATGCAGCACTTCATCAAATACCTTATGGAAGTCCAAGTATACCGCATCAACATAATTACCCTCATCAACCCCCCCATTACTACTTCAAAAATCTCAAACAATTAGTTAAGCATGATGCGCCCTTAACATATCCACATTAGCTTTTCTTAATTAACCTGCATTCACCCAAGTAACTATTAATTTTGTTCCGAATGATCATTTCTAGAAGCTTCCCCACCATTGAAATTAAACCAACTGGCCTATAGTTGCTGGGTTTATCTTTGCACCCTTTTTTGAACATGAGTGAGACATTTGCAATTTTCCAGTCCTTTGGCATCACCCAAAAATTATGGTCAGTATCTTCACAATTTCAACTTTCACTTCCCTCAGTATCCTTGGATGCATTTCATCTGGTCCTGGTGCCTGATCAACTTTAATACAGACAGCCTATCCAATACCTTTTCCTTATCAGTTTTAAACCCTCCTCTTTCACCATGACCAGGGCAGCACCATCTTCCTTGGTAAAGACAAATGCAAAATAATTTATTTAATACCTCAGCTATAACCCCTGCCCCTTTTTGGTCCCTAATTGTCCCAATTCCTCATTTTACCATCCTTTTACTATTAATATGCCGAAAGAAGACTTTGGGATTCCCTTTTATGTTAGCTGCCAATCTCTTTTCATATGGCCTCTTAGCTTATTTCCTTTTTCACTTTACTCTGAACGTTCTACATTCAGCCTGTATCTCAGTTGTATTATGCACTTGACATCTGTCATAAACACACTTTTTCTTCCTCATCTTAAACTCTCTGACCTGAATTTTATGCTCCCCTGCTGGTGGGTTTGTAGGCGGGGTGTGAGCATAAATTCCTTGGATGGGCTTCCCATTGGGTTCCTACCCAGCCCAAACTCTCTGCAATTTTATGCAGAGCAGGCGAGGCCTCGGTGTTGCCCCAATTGAGGCCCTTAAATGGCCAATTATTGACTGCTTAAGGGCCAATTTTCAGGCTAGCGGGAGGAGTTCCCGGGTAAGAGGGAGGCCCGAAAATAATCGGGTTCAGGCCTCGGGTGGAAATCACAGAATCTTAATGGCACAGAAGGAGGCCATTCAGCCCATCATGTCTGTAACAGCTCTCCAAATGAGCATTATGACCTAGTGCCATTGCTCTGCCTTTTTCCCGTATCCTTGCACATTGTTTCTATTCAAGTAATCATCTATGTCCTCTTGAATGCCTCGATTGAACCTACCTCCATTACACTTCCAGTCCGTGCATTCCTGACCCGAGCCACTCATTGCGTAAAAAGATTTTTTCTCATGTCACACTTGCTTCTTTTGCAAGTCACTTTAAATCTGTGCCCTTTCATTTTTAATCCTTTCACAAGTGGGAACAGCTTCTCCCTATCCAGCCCCCTCATGATTTTGAACATCTCTATCAAATCTCCTCTCAGCCTTCTTCTCTTCAAGGAGAACAGTCGCAACCTCTCCAATCTATCCTCATAGCTGAAGCTTCTCATTCCTGGAACCATTCTTGTAAACCTCTTCTGCACTCTCCAATGTGTTCACATCCTTCCTATAGTATGGTGCCCAGAACTGTACACAATATTCCAGCTGAGGTCCAACGAGTGTGTTATGTAAATTCAGCATAACCTCCCTGCTCTTGTACTCTATGTCCCTATTAATAAAGCCAGGATACTATATGCTTCATTAACTGCTCTCTCGAACTGTTCTTGCACCTTCAGTGATCTATGTACATATACACCCAGGTCTTTCTGGTCCTGCACCCTCTTCAAAATTTCACCCCTCCATCAGCAGCGTCCTTCTAATTTTGGGCGCTTCCCCTTGAGGTCCGGTAACCTCAGGACTTCTCCACTCCCAGCCTCACCCCCAATACCCCAATTCCCCCACATTCCACCTTCCAGGATTCCTCCTACCCTCCACACTCTGAGACCCCAAAGCTTACCTATTCCTGGAATCCCAGGATTTAGGGTCCAGGGACTGCATGCAGTCCCAGTCCTGTCCCCTGCAGCTTCTGGCACTGCAGGGACTAAGAGAGCTGCTGGCCATTCTAAGGCGGGACTTCCTCCCAAGTGAGGGGCGGAAGCTCTGCCTGCAGCCAGTTAATGCTCGTAGGAGCATGAAATCACTGCGGGGCAGACAATGTTGGGAGGAATATGTTTCCCACAGGAAAGGAAGCCCTGCCATCCTAAAAATCCTGGCCTATCTCTTTCATCACCCAGTGAGCTCTGGGATTAGTTGCCCTACCTTTCCCCTTCCAAGGAATATAACTTTACTGTGTCTGAATTATCTCCTCTTTAAAGGAGCCAATTGTTCAATTACAGATTTATCAACATGGATGAGCTTTCCAAAGGCATTTGATGAAGTAGTACATAATACAACCCCCAAGTTTGGCATGATTAGGCTCAGTCTCAATCGGAGACAGCACTTCATTAACAATTCTGCAGGTGTAACACCTGTTGTTGAATGAGGGATGGTTTTATAATGGAAAATAAATCATGCTAATTTAGTCACTATTGAATCTCCAGACAATTTCTTCATACCAGATTTGAATGTCTGAACTGCTCTCTCGGTGAGTCCATTAGAAGGAGGGTGGCATGGGGATGTTTTCACATGAACAATACCATTGAGACTTGTAAATTGGTTAAATTCAACACTCATGAATACTGCTCCATTTTCTAATACTAGCATTTCAGGTAGTCCATTAATTGTGAAACTTTGTCATAGTTTGTCTATCGTCGCTGAAGATGTGGGTGACCTCACTTCGTATATGTCCATCCATTTTGAAAATGAATTTTCGTTTGTACCGCACACCAAACAATCTCTAAGCATATCATTGATAGATAAACTGACCTTGCAATATTCAGTTAATTGCTTCAGACTTGCCACATAACAAACAATTGTCTCTCCCGCAACTCTAATCCTTGAGCTAGGGCTGGCAATGATTCTTTACGAGGTTCACTAGGTCATCAAAGCTTTTCAAGTCTGGGGTACTGGGCAGTGACAGATTTCGAATTACTCCATATGTCTTACTCCCACACGTGGACAGAAGGATTGCGAGCCTCTTCTGCTCCCTCACAAAGTCGTTCGCCTGGAAGAAGAACGCGAGGCGTTCAACATAGTGAGACTAGTCATCTGAGGTTGGGTCAGAAGGCTCCACTCTTTCAAAGTGCAGCATGCTCTGAGGGGATTACTTTCGACGATCAAAAAGGAAATTTTCTTTTACTTACAACTGTGAAAGGTACGGCCCAATTTCGGTTCTTCTGATTTCCTTCGTTCTTCCTTGCTTTTTACTTCATTTTTCTGGGGCTTTCCGTGCTTTTACTCTGAACGCCTGTTTGTTGGATCCAGTGCCCTTTGGTTTGTTGGGCTAAAGAATCCAGGTTGCACACTTGTTTCGGGGTGAGCGAGTTGGTACAGAGACAGAGAACATCAGGAGATCATTAGGATAAACACATGCTGTTTATTTACAAACTAAACTTAGCAGCTACACTTGTGTGTTCACAACTCAAAACTCTGTCTTCAATCTTCAGTGTCTAAGTCAAGACTGTCTCACAGAAGTAGCCCACACTACTCTACTGATATAAAAACAAAAAAACTGCGGATGCTGGAAATCCAAAACAAAAACAAAAACAGAATTACCTGGAAAAACTCAGCAGGTCTGGCAGCATCGGCGGAGAAGAAAAGAGTTGACGTTTCGAGTCCTCATGACCCTTTGATTAGCACATTCGTTTAGATAATATCACCAACTTTAACTTTAACACCTATGTGTTCTTTTGTATTATTGTTGTTGACATCTTTTGATGATCTGCTTCTAACATTGCTTGTTTGTCCCTACAACCACACCCCCACTCCACCTCCCACTCTCTCTCTCTCTCCGCCCCCCACACACACACCTTAAACCAGCTTATATTTCAACACTACTCTACTATTGGGTATTAAGATCATCTGATCTTGCATCACAACACTTGTGTTGAAGGTATATTACATATCAAATTACTACAAATCTTGAAATAAACTTGTTGAATTATCATTTCTACAATGTTTTGCACCATTAATCATTATTTTTTCTACAGTTTATGAATTTCAGTTCTGTTGAAAATTGCTTTTATATTATAACTAATTAACATATAGCATACAAATATGTAAAGTACACAAACTTTCACTCAGCCATTGTTTTGTCTTTGACACTATACTGAAGCAATATCCAGATGTACACTGTGTCATTAAAAATATCCTGCTATATGCCTTATTTCAGTTCCTGTAGTTGTATATATTATATCATTCCTGAGATGTGTTGTGATATGGAAAAAAGTAAGTTTCCAGTGTCAGTTAATGGTTAACATTTTTCAATACTTTAATGAGTTTTGAACAGGAATAGTGAGTACTCTGAGGAAGAGACAGTTCATTTAAGTCTATAATACTACCTCTATTGTTTTTAAATCTAGAAAGTGTGCATTGAAGTTAGTATTTTTGGTTTAGCTAGTACTTTATCTGTATCTAGCAGAAGGAGAGGATGCTGAGCTCCTGTGAACAACCTAGGGAATAGGTTTCTTCCATTAGAAGCTGGAAAGACTGAAAGCTGAATTTGGTAGCAGATATACTTTACCAGTATTGACTTCTGTAGTTAAATCAGGCCAAATGATGTGTTCCAACTTATCGTTATTGGGGAGAATGTAGACTGTAAAAGAAATGATGCATTTACAGCCATCCATGAAGAATGAAGTCATTGTTGCTGAATGAATGCATATTAAGTATTCCTTTTGTATGACACTGGTGCTTATTACCAGCAATGTTGTCACTATTCAAGAGAGACATGCTTCTGTAGAAACTTAATCTTTCAGTTGAGCCAGACAATATCTTCAAACAATGATGTCAAGTCAGCTAATGCTACAAATGCTCATTTGATTCACTGAAGACAATTTGTCTTCTGCTGGGATAGAAAGTGTAAGTAATGCTGGCTGTGCCTCAGTATTCATTAGGACTGTTCAGTACAGCGATCAATAACTTAATAGTGAATATTTGGCAAAAGTGACAAACCTACTTCACAGATGTCAAATTGCTGCCTTTAGCTTTTTGGAAGAATTTTATATCAAATATGCATAGCTAAGAGTATACATCAGTTCATCACCAACTGACCTTTGAAACTGCACAAAGAAATGCATGTAAATATTGAGAAAATGGTAGACCATAGAATTATTGAACTACCAAGTGGAAACAGCCTTTTGTCTCAATTTTAAAAAGCAGCAATGTCTATGTAATATTAGAATAAAAGGTTTGTATTCACCTTCATAAATTAATGATTTAGGAAATTGTTGATTTCGATACAAAAATATGCATATTGGATATGAGAAAGGGAAAGCTGTTGGGTGTGATTTATTGAAGCTGCTGCCATGACTGAATATAGCATTGATTAGTTTGTCATAGTATAATTTAGGATCTGCAATGTGTTGTACAACTTTATGGAATCTCCTATACTGAGTGTAAAAGAAGTCTTTCTTGGTAACTAGTGTATTTGAGATTTTTAAAAATTCATTTGTGGAACATAAGGGTCTGCTGGCTAGACCAGCGTTTATTTTTCATCTTTAATTGTCCTTGAGAGACTGAGTGGCTTGCTAGGGCATTTAAGAATCAGGCACATTGCTGTGGATCTGGAGTTACATGTAGGCCAGACCAGGTAAGGACAGTAGATTTCTTGCTGGTGAACCAGAGGCTTTTATGACGATCAATAATGGTTTCATGATCCCCATTAGACTTTCAATTCCAGACATCTGATATGGCAGGATTTGAACCACAGTCCCCAGGTAATGACCCTGGAGTCTCTGGATTACTAGACCAGTGACAATACCACTATGCCAGGGATCTTTGTGAATGTATTTTTCCCTGTTTAATCATTCTTATTTTCCAGATATCCCTATTTTCTAGTTCAGCTTTTGGTTTGTCAGTTTGTTAAACCCTAGTCCCTGATCCCAAAAGTAATTAAGTAATACTCCAGATTTCATCTATCTTCACTATCTGCTATTTCAATGGAGTCCACTGAAAACATCTTATAACTTATGAATGTAGTTATCATTATATCCCGCATTGAACTTGATTATTTCAGTGTGCACCTTCAACTATCCCTTCCAATCTAGTCACCAATCAAATACTTATCCAGTTCCTTTTGAAGATGATAAACCATTTTTGCTGTGATTTATTTCATATCTTCATTGCTCTGTAAGGATCATGAGGTCTCTTTGAATTCCTAGGCTCACATAAGGTTACTCATTTTGAGTCTATGACCTACAATGACAATAATAACTTGCATTTATATAGCAGATTTGACATAGAAAAACATCCAAGGCACTTCACAGGTGCATTATCAGACAAAAAAAACTGATACGGGGGGGGGGGCACATAAAGGTATATTATGACAGGTGGCCAAAAGCTTGGTGAAAGTGATAGGCTTTAAGGACCGTCTTAAAGGAGGGGTGAGAGATAGAGAGGTGGAAAGGTTTCAGAAGAGAATTCCAGTGCTTAGGGTCTAAGCAGCTGAAAACATGGTGGGTCAATAGAAATTGAAGATGACAAGATACGAGAATTTGAGAACACAGAAATTTCTGTATTTCCATAACCTCCTGGTTCTTCGTCCACAGTCTAAGCTTACGGCTTACTCTTATCTTCATTATCCATGCCGCTCATCAATTAAGTTCATGAATTATGACTTCCCAACCTTTTTTCTCCTATGTAACAATTTCAAATCTGCACAGGGGAATCTTCAACAAGCATCAGAAATGGATACAAAATGGATGGGGCACCACAGTGCCTGCCTGAATTCAAAGACATAAAGCATGTTTTACTTTGTGATGCGTACCTCATTTGCATGGTAAAGGCAAATTCTTCTCATGGTGGTAATTGTATAGCTTGCCCATTGGGAGCATGGGAAATCTTGCTGGGCTTCTTTAATTTAAAGGCCACTTGTATCTCTTAATTGGGAGATGCCTTTGGGAAATGCTGAATGATAGAACTGCTGCTGCAAGCAAACTATCTGCTACTTGAGCCACTTATTTCTTGGATGTGTGATCTTGGAGGTCTTGATGAGTGAGGAGGAAGGAGGTGTTGTTCCTTACAGATTGGTCAGAGTTTCCCACAGAAATCCCTACAGTAGTGAACAGAGTCATAAGGGGGTGGGAATGGCAGAAGTCTGGTGTCATGGACCTGGCAGCATCATAAGAGGAAATTCAATCAACTGACCAGAGCTGCAAATGTAAGATTGTCATTTACAATATTTTTAAACAATTTGCACAGCCCTTCACTGTTCTCATATAGTTTTAGCATGGGCGAGGCAATGGTGCAGTGGTATTGTTGCTGGAGTAGTAATCCAGGGATTTGGGGTAACGCTCTGGGGACCTGCGTTCAAATCCTGGCACAGCATTTTGAATTCAATTTTAAAATAATCTGGAATTAAAAGTCTACTGATGACCATGAAACCATTGTCGATTGTTGTGAAAACCAACCTGGAAATCTGTTGTCACCTGGTCTGTTCACATTTGACTCCAGATCTGCAGCAATGTGATTGACTCTGAAATGGCCTAGCAAGCCACTCAGTTGTATCGAACCGCTACAAAGTCACAAAGAATGAATGAAAGTGGACGGATCACTGGGCATCAACCTAGGCACCTGAACTGACAATGGCAATCTCAGCCCTGTCAACCCTGAAAAGTCCTCCTTACTAACACCTGGGAGCTAGTGCCAAAATTGGGAGAGCTGAAGCAACAGCCTGACATAGACATCCTCACGGAATCATATTTTACAGATAATGTCCCAGGCACCACCAGCAGAGGTGGCGGCACAATGGTATAAAGTCAGGGGGGAGGGGGTGTGGAGTTGCCCTGGGAGTCCTCAGCATCGACTCCGGACCCCATGAGGCCTCATGGCATCAGGTCAAATATGTGCAAGGAAACCTCCTGCTGATTACCACGTACCGCCCTCCCTCAGCTGATGAATCAGTGTTCCTCCATGTTGAACACCACTTGGAGGAAGCACTGAGGGCGGCAAGGGCACAGAATGTACTCTGGGCGGGGGACTTCATCACCAGTAGTGGCACCACTACTGACCGAGACTGCCCAGTCTGAAATGACATAGCTGCTAGACTGGATATATGGCAGGTGGTGAGGGAAAAACATATTTGACCTCAACCTCACCAACCTGCCTGCCACAGATGCATCTGTCCATGACAGAATCAGCAGGAGTGACCACACAGTCGTTGTGGAGATGAAGTCCTGCCTTCACATTGAGGATACCCTCCATCGTGTTGTGTGGTACTACCATCATGCTAAATGGGATAGATTTCGAACAGATCTAGGAACTCAAGACTGGGCGTCAATGAGGTGCTGTGGGCCATCAGCAGCAGCAGAATTGTACTCAACCACAATCTGTAATCTCATGGACCAGCATATTCCCCACTTTACAAATACTATCAAGCCAGGGGATCAACCCTAGTTCAATGAAACTGCCAGGAGCAGCACCAGGCATACCTAAAAATGAGGTGTCAACCTGGTGAAACTATAGCACAGGACTACTTGCATGCCAAAAAGCATAAGCAGCAAGTGATAGGCAGAGCTAAGCCATCCCACAACCAACAGATCAGATCTAAGCTCCAAAGTCCTGCCACATCCAGTTGTGAATGGTGGTGGACAATTAAACAATTCACTGGAGGAGGAGGCTTCACAAATATTCCCATCCTCGATCATGGAGGAGCCCAGTACGTTAGTGCAAACAATAAGGCATTTGCTACAATCTTCGGCCAGAATTGCTGAGTGGATGATCCATCTCAGCCTCCTCTGGAGGTCCCCAGTATCACAGATGCCAGCCTTCAGCCAATTCAATTCACTCCATGTGATATCAAGAAACGGTTGAAAGCCTTGGATACTGCAAAGGGTATGGGCCCTGACAATATTCTGGCAATAGTACTGCAGACTTGTGCTCCTTCCAAACCCACTACCACTACTATCTACAAGGACAAGGGCAGCAGATAGATGGGAACACCACCAACTGGTCCCTTCCAAGCCACTCACCATCTTGACTTGGATATATATCACACTTCCTTCACTGCCTTTGGGTCAAAATCCTGGAAATCCCTGCTTAACAGTATTGTGGATGTACCTACACCACATGGACTGCAGCGGTTCAAGTAGGCAGTTCACCATCACCTTCTAAAGGGCAACTGGGGATGGGCAGTAAATGCTAGCTCAGCCAGAGAAGCCCACATCCTGTGAATGAATAAAAAAAACATTTCTACCCCCACTTTTTAATCTCTCTCCAATCACAGTAACACACTTCAATTTATCTCCTTCTGCCTGCACATGCACACTCTGCACCTGTTAATGCTCTCATAAGTACTGGACCATTTTCCCCACATATAAGCAAAACTGAGCTGCCACATACACTTCCACATCCCTTTAGGAGGCCATATACTAACACTCTTCTTGCAATAGAAGCTGGCATCCAAAAGAAGATAGATCATGAGGACTGAGGGAGGGCAAACGGCAGTTCAGGAGCTTGCATCAATGGAGGAGGTGGCCATCAATGGAGAAAGAATGATGGAGAAAGAACACAAATTATGGCATATGGCAAGGATGTTTGCTCACTTTTGTCTCCTTTTCTTTTGAGACTGAAATCTACCCATCCCACATGCATAATGACAGTCAGATGTCCTTTAGAATGGCCACTCATCGCTGCAGCTTCTCACTGCCCCTTGTGTGCTAACTCTTGCCTATCTGTCCTCATTCCAGAACCTTTAAAAGTTTTAGACTGTCAGCAGCAGAGGAAAAGGAGGGTTGTCTTCCTGAAGAAATGCTGTCACTCTTAATGACTCTTGCAAATGCTAGCTCTGTAATCGGAACTCCATGAACTTTAGGTAATAAGTTTCAGGATCTGTACTCTGTAATCTGCCAACTGGTGAGAGAAAATGTGGGCAGGGAGTAAGGACATTCCAAGAATCGGTTTTCTAGAGGCAAGCTCAACACAGAAGCTCTGATGTGGAGGGCACAGATCAGTACCTCAAGGGCCTAGTGTATACCAGTTATTGTTTGCTACATTGAACAGCCTGCCACTGAGCAAATGCACCATGTTGGACAGTATTAGGAGTCCACTTACAACTTGTGTGGGGTTATAGCACAAGACATCGAGGCATTGTAGCGACTTATAGAGTTGCGGTCAGTTCTATGCATGCTATAGGTGGGGTCTGTTTTATATTGCACGTACTCAACTGCAGACAGCTGTTCTTGAACTAACTTTATTTACACCTCCCCAACAGAGAGGGAAGTATAACAAAATGCTCAGATCCTGCAATATATTACACTCCCTCCCCATTTAAGAAAGGCTTATACATTAAAATGTAAAATGGTACATGTACATAATTTCCCAGAATACAATATAACTAAACCAATATCACGAATAGCTAAAACTTAACAGGTTGGGCTACAAAAAGAGGTGTGCTGGAGGTGACCTAGATGTTGAACCCCAGGCTGATGACAAGCCCCTGGGGGTCGTCCATCAGGCGGCAGATGCTAGACATAAATCCTGAGAGCATGGCAGAGATTCCATAGGGGTTGCGTGCAATGGCACAGACAGTGAAGGAGTCTATCCAGGACATGAGCACGGCAATCACTCAACAGAATACGTGGCTTCCTCCATAGAGACTGGCAACTGTCATGGAGTGCCAAAGCTAGCAGCTCACTGATGGGATATTAGATATGCAGTCTGACTTGCACTCCAGCACTTTGTCTCTGAACTCCGGTGCCCAGAGCCAGGCTGTAGGGGGAGGAGGAGCCTGAAGTCACATCCAGATCCTGGTCCCTCTCAGGAAAGCAGGGAGGGCCAAATGGACCTCAGGGCAACAGATGGGCAGCTGTTGCCACTATTGGGGGCACCTTTCAGGGTGTTTCTATTGAGGACAGCCTCTCCTCTGCCTCTCTGCTATTAGCACAAATGCCTCAGGGTGCTGCAGCGACAGATGAGCCTCCTATCATTGTGCAGGAGGCTGCCGCCACACCAGGGCCCACACGGCTTCAGGCAACCAGAGGATGACCCCACAGTCATCCCAGGCAAAGGGGCATAGGGGTCAGCAGCCTGTCTGCAGCACAGCTTGCAGTGAGGGAGGAGCACCACACTGCAACACCTGTAAGAGAATTTAAAAGAGAATTAACAGTCACACATGGGTTCACATGGGCACTTTTCATATTTAAAGAATGTTGATTTATTTTGTAATTGATTATTATTTTCACAAGGTGATCCAGCTGCATTTATGCCATATCTGTGTGTGATGTGACGGATTTTAATTGAATTTACTATACTCTGTTTTGAGAGTTTGTGTTCATGTTGGTCCCTCTGCTCAGCATTATTTGTTGACTCCACATTGCTGTTAGCAGACATGGCCCTGGTGTTCATGAGAGAATGATAAAATGAGAAGGTGTTGTGCTGGAGACAGATTGCTTTGGGAATCTTCTCATTATAAGACATTCTCTTGTCTCCTGGGCATTCAGATCCTACCTCAGATTGGCATGCATACCTGGCCGGCCTGGCTCCCCCTCGTCTTCATCAGAGTCATCATCAGAGGATGGGGCTGTCTCCATCAAATTGTCCTCTTCCAGGGCTTCTCCTCTCTGAAGGGCCAGGTTATGCAATGCAGAGCAGACAATGACTATGAGTGGCACTCTAACAGGTGCACATTGCAGAGAATGACCTGATCTGTCCAGAGAGCAGAATTGCATTTTAAACAGACCAATGTCTCTTCAATGAGAGCCCTGTTGCATGAGTGGCTTTCATTGTACTTCCTCTCAGCATCCGTGGGTTCCATGCTAGTGTCATAAGGCATCTCCTTAAAGGGAAAAACAGAATTACCTGGAAAAACAGTTGAATCAGTTCTGTTGAAGGGTCATGAGGACTCGAAACGTCAACTCTTTTCTTCTCCGCTGATGCTGCTAGACCTGCTGAGTTTTTCCAGGTAATTCTGTTTTTGTTTTGGATTTCCAGCATCTGCAGTTTTTTGTTTTTATCTCCTTAAAGAGTATCCGCTATTCCCCAGAAGCCAGCCATCCAATGGCTGTGGCCTGGTGAACATCCCTTGCAGCTGGGAGTGTCTAAGGATGTAGGAATCATGACTGCTGTCAGGATAGCATGTGCACAAGTGTATTATCCATTGCTTGTGGTTACATACAAGCTGGACATTAATGGAATGGTAACCCTGTTGGCAAATGCTCCTGGCTGTCCAAAAGGATCTATTATGCCTTGGACCTTTGGAAATCCAGCAATGCTATCAAAGCCTCTGGCTCTTTCTGCTGACTGGTGTTGGCCTCACTAAATAAGATAAATTCATGTACATGCTGGAAAATGGCATCTGTGAGCACCTTGATGCAGCGAGATGCAGCTGGCTGCATTATCCTTTACAGGTCTCCAGCTGATGCCTCGAAGGACCATGTGCCAAAAAAGTGCAGTGTTACTGTGACCTTCAAGGCCAGAGACATTGGGTGTCCACCTACAAAATTTGATGATATCTTGTCAGCCAGCATGTCACAGATTGATGTTACTGTCTCCCTGGACAGGTGGAGACTTCTCAGACATTGGTGCTCTGACATTTGTATGTCTATCAGCCTGGGCCAGTATACTGTATTCTCCATCTGCCAGCATGCTGCTGTTGCCTCCCCTCCGCAGACCCTTGCTCAGCAGCAGCTTACTCAGCTTCCTGTACCACAGAGTGCATCTGTCCTTGGCCAGCTGCCTTCCTCCTTCACCTTCTTCTCTTCTCCCTACTGGAGGAGGAGTGTCCAATGGAATGTATAATTTCCATAGGGTACAGTGATGTACAGCAGTAAAGCTATCATGCTGAATGTTGTTTGTAACACTTCCTGTTCATCCCCCTCACTGAGGAAATACCCTAATGTAGTTTGAAATGCAGGCAAATAGAAAATGAACAGCACCAGCGAAGTCTCCCAGCTCTGTTCTACTGAAGTCAGCCATAGTCCTACTTGCAGCCTTGATGTCTGCCTTTGTAACACTTCCTGATAAAAAATGTAACTCCCACCAACTGTGTTTCCCCTGCACTCAATACATTATGGCATAGGCAATGCATTATTTGGGTTGCCTTGTTAACAGACTTAAAAATGTGCTAATTAGCGTTTCAAAAATGTTGGATGGGCTGCTTATTCCAGGAGACCAGCGTGATGACATCAGGTTCGTAAATGGTGGGTGCTGGTAGATTTTCAGTTTATTTGTCACTTTCGCTTTCTTTCTGACTTTCAGTTGGAGCTGTAGGAGAGATTTGGATTATATGAGGTTTATCGTGCTCTCCCTTTGTCACATTTCCTCTTTCAAGCAGATGACCTATAGTACACTGACAAAGTTTCTCTTGAAACTTCAATAGATTATGAATGCACCGAGCCTCTTAACAACAACTCTAATCACAAACTTCTCCTTATCACCTCAGTGTTTTTTTTAAAATGATCTTCTGACCAGCCCAGAAGTCTGTAAGTTTCATATCTCATCATAACTCATCTTCATTTTGTCTTGCTTTTCTCCAAAATTGCTATTGATGTCAAGCTTAAGCAAACTAAATTTTCTCACAGGACTATGTTTAAATGCTAACTCGTAAAGTGAACCTGTGGGGTTATTCTGTAAGAAAACAGATTGATTAATGCAGCTAATGTCACCGACTGCAATCTGAATCACAGAATCACACAATCACACAATGCAGAAGAGGCCCTTCGGCCCATTGAGTCTGCACCAACACATGAGAAACACCTGACCGACCTATCTAATCCCATTTACCAGCACTTGGCCCATAGCCTTGAATGTTATGACATGCCAAGTGCTCATCCAGGTACTTTTTAAAGGATGTGAGGCAACCTGCCTCCACCATCCTCCCAGGCAGAACATTCAGGACCGTCACCACCCTCTGGGTAAAAAGGTTTTTCCTCACATCTCCCCTAAACCTCCTGCCCCTCATCTTGAACTTGTGTCCCCTCATGACTGACCCTTCAAATAAGGGGAACAACTGGTCCCTATCCACCTTGTCCATGCCCCTCTTAATCTTGTGCACCTCGATCAGGTCACCCCTCAGTCTTCTCTGCTCCTCCTCTTTTACCCCCTCCCCTGTCTCACCTGAAGTTTCTATATCCCAGAATGTTGAGCTGCCAATCCTGCCCCTCCCTCAACCATGTCTCTGTGATGGCTAACATATCACAATTCCAAGTATCAATCCTCACCCTTAACTCATCCGTTTTACCTGTAATACTCCTGGTATTAAAGTAGAGGCCATCCAGTCTTGCCTTACTTCCTTGAAGCTTAAAGCAGCTGTACTCCCTCTGACTTGATTGCTTTACTGTATTATGATGTGTCCCTATTCTGCTAACATTCTGTGTCCCCTCCCCCTGCCAAATTAGTTTAAACTCCTCCCAATAGCATGAGCAAACCCACCTGCAAGGATGTTAGTCCCACTCTGGTTCAGATGTACCGGTCCCGCCTTCCCCAGAAATGGTCTCAGTGATCCAGGAATCTAAAACCCTCCCTCCTGCACCAACGTTTAAGCCACGTATTCATCTGCGCTATTCTCCTATTTCTGTGCTCGCTAGCATGTGGCACTGGGAGTAAGCCAGAGAATACAACCAAGAGGTCCTGCTTTTTAGTCTACTGCCTAACTCCCTGAATTCTTGATGCAAGACCTCATCCTCTTTCTACCTATGTAATTGGTACCAATATGTACCATGACCTCTGCCTTATCATCCTCCCCCTTCAGGATGCCCTGCAGCCGTTCAGTGACATCCTGGACCCTGGCACCAGGGAGGCAACACACCATCCTGGAGTCATGTTGATGGCCACAGTAGCGCCTAGCAGTTCCCCTGACTATAGAATCCCCTATTACTATTGCTCTCCCTCTCTTCCTCCCCTCCTGTACAGACAGGCTGCTTGTGGTGCCAGAAGCTTGGCTCTGTCTGCACTCCCTGGAGGAACCAGCCTCCAAAATGGAATACCGATTTGCGAGCGGGACCCCAGGGGACTCCTGAATTACCCGCCTGTTTCTCTTGGACTGCCTGGTGGTCACCTTCCTTCTTCAAGTTCCTTCAGCTGCGGTGTGACCAATGGGGCAGCATGCAGGAGAGGACGATGGGCATGCACACTGAGATCCTGTCGCTGCCCTGTTAGTAGAGGGGATGGCATTGAGTTTGCCCTCTTGCAGCTTTTGCTATCCTTCCTGTCATGCTGCAGGCTTAGAGGCACTGCAACTGTTGAACCCATACCTGTCTCATCTTTTGTGTGGACAGGTCTCCTACATCACTTTCAGAGAAATACTTCTTAGTACTTTCGGGCACGTTGCAGAAGTTCTTCAAAATCAATTTACTTGCAAACTTTTAAATAATACTCGTGCAGGGACTTTCTTACAACTTTCCGCTAGTATGATGTGCAAATTCTCTGCCTAGCCTTAGTTGGTCAAAAATGCCAAGTCCGGTGCACATCAACTAATGTGACCGTATGAAGTCAGGTCAGCGCTGCATCACTTGTTTCTGGCGCGTGCCGGGGACATCCGCGCGGGTGCTCATCTCAAGAGGACAAGCAGCTCGCGCCTCAAGGTGGGAGCAAGGCCCATGCAGCGCCGCTAAATTGAAATTCATGCCTAATACCTCCAAAGTGCACGAATTAGCCCCTGACCACAAGTGTTCTTGAGAAACTCTTTTCCAGTCCGAGCTAAGAAAGCAGCTGAGTACAGAGTATTTAATGTTTTACTTTAGAGTCCAAAGCCACAGTTATAGCATTTTATTGAGGGCATCTTAACTCTTATGCTGCTAAATTGGTTGACTGAAGGAATGTTCACATTGAGCTATTTGGTAGTCCGGCAGTTTTGTTCTCTTGAATTAAATCACTCAGAACATGTTCAGCCGCGCAGTTAGCTGAGAGTCAAATTCCAAACTGCAACAGATACACAGGTGTCTGGATGTGGCAACTCATCTACTTCGATCAACCTGGAGATTGTCAGCTTAAGTAAAGAGAAGTGATACGGAACAGCAGCGAGAACAAAATAACCTGCAGATTAATTAGTTCTGGAGTCCCCTGTGTAGTCTGGTACAGATGAACATTTTTCCTGTGATTTTGTTTTATACGCTTTCACACTTCCCTGGAACATGACAGTTTCCAGGTAGGTGATATTCATTGATGTATTTGTCTGACTTTTCTTCAGCTCTACTAATTGTTGTTATCTTAAGAAGGCTTGGAAACCCGTGCACGTGCTGTTACATATAAATGCAGTAAACATATTGGCCCAGATTTTCCCCTCAATTTCGCCATTGACTTGCAGTGGGAGCTTGCTCTCCCTGCTGTAGCAGGGCTCCAGCAATGAACTAATGTCTGACCCCAAACAAAAACAGAATTACCTGGATTTGCAGCGTCCGCAGTTTTTTTGTTTTTAATGTCTGACCCCGACAGGCGTATTCTCGGAGAAAGCATAGCCCCATTGATGCCAGCAAAGGAATTTATGCCCCTTGAGGTCAACAATCAGACATTGTTCAGCTGGCTACTTTTTAATGATGTTAAATAATTTTGAGTTTTTAAAATACTTTTCATGACCTTTGAATATTTTTATAAACTTTGAAATACATTAAAAAAACTTTAAAAACCTTTTAAAACTTCTAAATACTTTATATCAACAATTGTTACTTTAGCTATTAGAATGCTACAGGGAAGCAACTGACAAAGAGACATGTCCACAGCTTCCCGGCACTGTATATCTGTAACAAAAACAGAATTACCTGGAAAAACTCAGCAGGTCTGGCAGCATCGGCAGAGAAGAAAAGAGTTGACGTTTCGAGTCCTCATGACCCTTCAACAGAACTTGAGTTCGAGTCCAAGAAAGAGTTGAAATATAAGCTGGTTTAAGGTGTGTGTGTGGGGGGGGGGGGGGGGGGGGGGGGGGTGGCGGAGAGAGAGAGAGAGAGAGAAGTGGAGGGGGTTGGTGTGGTTGTAGGGACAAACAAGCAGTGATAGAAGCAGATCATCAAAAGATGTCACCAACAATAGAACAAAAGAACACATAGTGTTAAAGTTGGTGATATTATCTAAACGAATGTGCTAATTAAGAATGGATAGTAGGGCACTCAAGGTATAGCTCCATTGGGGGTGGGGAGAGCATAAAAGATTTTAAAATATTTAAAAATAATGGAAATAGGTGGGAAAAGAAAAATCTATATAATTTATTGGAAAAAAACAAAAGGAAGGGGGAAACAGAAAGGGGGTGGGGATGGGGGAGGGAGCTCAAGACCTAAAGTTGTTGAATTCAATATTCAGTCCGGAAGGCTGTAAAGTGCCTAGTCGGAAGATGAGGTGTTGTTCCTCCAGTTTGCATTGGGCTTCACTGGAACAATGCAGCAAGCCAAGGACAGACATGTGGGCGAGAGAGCAGGGTGGAGTGTTAAAATGCCAAGCGACAGGGAGGTTTGGGTCATTCTTGTGGACAGACCGCAGGTATTCTGCAAAGCGGTCGCCCAGTTTATGTTTGGTCTCTCCAATGTAGAGACCACATTGTGAGCAACGAATGCAGTACAATAAGTTGGGGGAAATGCAAGTGAAATGCTGCTTCACTTGAAAGGAGTGTTTGGACCCTTGGACGGTGAGGAGAGAGGAAGTGAAGGGGCAGGTGTTGCATCTTTTGCGTGGGCATGGGGTGGTGCCATAGGAGGGGGTTGAGGAGTAGGGGGTGATGGAGGAGTGGACCAGGGTGTCCCGGAGGGAGCGATCCCTACGGAATGCCAATGGGGGGGGGATGAAGGGAAGATGTGTTTGGTGGTGACATTATGCTGGAGTTGGCGGAAATGTCGGAGGATGATCCTTTGAATGCGGAGGCTGGTGGGGTGATAAGTGAGGACAAGGGGGACCCTACCATGTTTCTGGGAGGGAGGAGAAGGCGTGAGGGCGGATGCGTGGGAGATGAGCTGGACACGGTTGAGGGCCCTGTCAACGACCGTGGGTGGAAAACCTCGGTTAAGGAAGAAGGAGGACATGTCAGAGGAACTGTTTTTGAAGGTAGCATCATCAGAACAGATGCAACAGAGGCGAAGGAACTGAGAGAATGGGATGGAGTCCTTACAGGAAGCGGGGTGTGAGGAGCTGTAGTTGAGGTAGCTGTGGGAGTCGGTGGGTTTGTAATGGATATTGGTGGACAGTCTATCACCAGAGATTGAGACAGAGAGGTCAAGGAAGGGAAGGGAAGTGTCAGAGATGGACCACATGAAAATGATGGAGGGGTGGAGATTGGAAGCAAAATTAATAAATGTTTCCAAGTCCCGACGAGAGCATGAAGCAGCACCGAAGTAATCATCGAAATACCGGAGAAAGAGTTGTGGAAGGGGGCCGGAGTAGGACTGGAACAAGGAATGTTACACATACCCCATAAAGAGACAGGCATAGCTGGGGCCCATGCGGGTACCCATAGCCACACCTTTTATTTGGAGGAAGTGAGAGGAGTTGAAGGCGAAATTGTTCAGCGTGAGAACAAGTTCAGCCAGACGGAGGGGAGTAGTGGTGGATGGGGATTGTTCGGGCCTCTGTTCGAGGAAGAAGCTAAGGGCCCTCAGACCATCCTGGTGGGGGATGGAGGTGTAGAGGGATTGGACGTCCATGGTGAAGAGGAAGCGGTTGGGGCCAGGGAACTGGAAATTGTTGATGTGAAGTAAGGTGTCAGAGGAATCACGGATGCAGGTGGGAAGGGACTGGACAAGGGGAGAGAGAAGGGAGTCAAGATAACGAGAAATGAGTTCTGTGGGGCAGGAGCAAGCTGAGATGATCGGTCTACCGGGGCAGTTCTGTTTGTGGATTTTGGGTAGGAGATAGAAGCGGGCCGTCCGAGGTTGGGCGACTATCAGGTTGGAAGCTGTGGGAGGAAGATCCCCAGAGGAGATGAGGTCAGTGACAGTCCTGGAAACAATGGCTTGGTGTTCAGTGGTGGGGTCATGGTCCAGGGAGAGGTAGGAGGAAGTGTCTGCGAGTTGACGCTCAGCCACCGCGAGGTAGAGGTCAGTGCGCCAGACAACAACAGCACCACCCTTGTCAGCGGGTTTGATGACAATGTCAGGGTTGGACCTGAGAGAATGGCACTGAGTGTGGATTTCAGAATGTGACGGGAACAGCAGTCCGAGAAAAGTTTTATGTCCCGGAGATACCTGTAATCCTGGATGGGTTCAAAATATGAGGGGTGGAATTTCAGTTGAAATCCATGTGGGATAAGTCGGAGATGGAGACAGTCACTGAGAAAGGAGATATGGCTGTGAAAGCGGGTTTTAGTAAACACCTTGTCAAACACCAGGAGGGAAATGGAAAGCAATGAAGGTGAGCAAGACAACAGAGAAATACGGAAATCTTGTCACAGAGAAGAACAGAACTTCTTCAAGGAGGTAGGCATTTCTTGAAGAGCAGTGGCAGTCAATTAAACACAGAGATAAAAACAAAAAAACTGCGGATGCTGGAAATCCAAAGCAAAAACAGTCCGTTTCTCGGACTGCCGTTCCTGTCACATTCTGAAATCCACACTCAGTGCCATGTGCCGCCATATGAACACACTCGACCTCTCCCTCCAGCAGCACCGCCGTACCCTTTTTCAAAGCCGCACGTACCCCCAGTTTCATTTTATTCTTTGGCTCATCCGACACCTCAACAAGAAACTTTTTCTCTTTCTCTCAAGTGCTAAGGAACGCAAGCTCCAACAACTCATCGACACCAACGCCCATCTAGGACCCTCCACCCCTGCCTGTCCCTCCGTCCCCACCCCATCTTCCAATCCCAGCCCCAGCCGTGTATTCACTATACCCCTTGACTTTCCCCTCTCTGATGCTGAACGTTCAGTGCTCAGCAAAGGACTTAGTTTCATACCCTTACGCCCTCACCTCAATGAATTTCGGGCTCAGCATGATGCTGAACTCTTCTTCCGCCGTCTTCGTCTCCGGGCCCACTTCTTTGGGCAGAAGTCCTCTCCCCATTCAACGGATCCTTTCACCCACCTCCAATATTCTCCCTCCACCTGGACCCCTCCCTCTGGATTCTTATCTTCTCTTGATCTTTTCATTGAGAACTGTCGGTGCGACATTAGTCGTCTCAATTTCTCTGCTCTTCTCACCCATTCTTACCTGTCTCTCTCTGAACTTACTGCACTCCATTCTTTCAGGTCCAACCCTGACATTGTCATCAAACCCGCTGACAAGGGTGGTGCTGTTGTTGTCTGGCGCACTGACCTCTACCTCGCGGAGGCTGAGCGTCAACTCGCAGACACTTCCTCCTACCTCTCCCTGGACCATGACCCCACCACTGAACATCAAGCCATTGTTTCCAGGATTGTCACTGACCTCATCTCCTCTGGGGATCTTCCTCCCACAGCTTCCAACCTGATAGTTGCCCAACCTCGGACGGCCCGCTTCTATCTCCTACCCAAAATCCACAAACAGAACTGCCCCGGTAGACCAATCGTCTCAGCTTGCTCCTGCCCCACAGAACTCATTTCTCGTTATCTTGACTCCCTTCTCTCTCCCCTTCCAGTCCCTCCCCACCTACATCCGTGATTCCTCTGCCACCTTACGTCACATCAACAATTTCCAGTTCCCTGGCCCCAACCGCTTCCTCTTCACCATGGACGTCCAATCTCTCTACACCTCCATCCCCCACCAGGATGGTCTGAGGGCCCTTAGCTTCTTCCTCGAACAGAGCCCCGAACAATCCCCATCCACCACTACTCTCCTCTGTCTGGCTGAACTTGTTCTCACGCTGAACAATCTCTCCTTCAACTCCTCTCACTTCCTCCAAATAAAAGTTGTGGCTATGGGTACCCGCATGGGCCCCAGCTATGCCTGTCTCTTTATGGGGTATGTGGAACATTCCTTGTTCCAGTCCTACTCCGGCCCACTTCCACAACTCTTTCTCAGGTACATCGATGATTACTTCGGTGCTGCTTCATGCTTTCGTCGGGACTTGGAAAAATTTATTAATTTTGCTTCCAATCTCCACCCCTCCATCATTTTCACGTGGTCCATCTCTGACACTTCCCTTCCCTTCCTTGACCTCTCTGTCTCAATCTCTGGTGATAGACTGTCCACCAATATCCATTACAAACCCACCGACTCCCACAGCTACCTCGACTACAGCTCCTCACACCCCGCTTCCTGTAAGGACTCCATCCCATTCTCTCAGTTCCTTCGCCTCCGTCGCATCTGTTCCGATGATGCTACCTTCAAAAACAGTTCCTCTGACATGTCCTCCTTCTTCCTTAACTGAGGTTTTCCACCCATGGTCGTTGACAGGGCCCTCAACCGTGTCCGGCTCATCTCCCGCGTATCCGCCCTCACGCCTTCTCCTCCCTCCCAGAAACATGATAGGGTCCTCACTTATCACCCCACCAGCCTCTGCATTCAAAGGATCATCCTCCGCCATTTCCGCCAACTCCAGCATGATGCCACCACCAAACACATCTTCCCTTCGCCCCCCCCATTGGCATTCCGTAGGGATCGCTCCCTCCGGGACACCCTGGTCCACTCCTCCATCACCCCCTATTCCTCAACCCCCTCCTATGGCACCACCCCATGCCCACGCAAAAGATGCAACACCTGCCCCTTCAATTCCTCTCTCCTCACTGTCCAAGGGCCTAAACACTCCTTTTAAGTGAAGCAGCATTTCACTTGCATTTCCCCCAACTTAGTGTACTGCATTCGTTGCTCACAATGTGGTCTCTACATTGGAGAGACCAAACGTAAACTGGGCGACCGCTTTGCAGAACACCTGCGGTCTGTCTGCAAGAATGACCCAAACCTCCCTGTCACTTGCCATTTTAACACTCCACCCTGCTCTCTTGCCCACATGTCTGTCCTTGGCTTGCTGCATTGTTCCAGTGAAGCCCAACGCAAACTGCAGGAACAACACCTCATCTTCCGACTAGGCACTTTACAGCCTTCCGGACTGAATATTGAATTCAACAACTTTAGGTCTTGAGCTCCCTCCCCCATCCCCACCCCCTTTCTGTTTCCCCCTTCCTTTTGTTTTTTTCCAATAAATTATATAGATTTTTCTTTTCCCACCTATTTCCATTATTTTTAAATATTTTAAAATCTTTTATGCTCGCCCCACCCACAATGGAGCTATACCTTGAGTGCCCTACCATCCATTCTTAATTAGCACATTCGTTTAGATAATATCACCAACTTTAACACCTATGTGTTCTTTTGTTCTTTTGTTGGTGACATCTTTTGATGATCTGCTTCTATCACTGCTTGTTTGTCCCTACAACCACACCAACCCCCTCCACTTCTCTCTCTCTCTCCGTCTCCGCCCCCCCCACACACACACACACACCTTAAACCAGCTTATATTTCAACTCTTTCTTGGACTTGAACTCAAGTTCTGTTGAAGGGTCATGAGGACTCGAAACGTTAACTCTTTTCTTCTCCGCCAATGCTGCCAGACTGTACATCTGTATATCATCAGGATTGTGATTGGATAGTAAACTGTATATCATTAGGATTGTGATTGGATAGTAAACTGTATATCATTAGAATTATTGTCAAAACTCCAGCTCTCCCAGTTCTTCTTACAACTTTCCCTGACTACCAACCCCTGCCTCTTTTTCCTCTTCTACCTCTCCAATCCCATAGCTCTTCAGTCCCACTGAAGTCAGAAACAGCAGTGATCTTTCTGACATGGAAAGAATGAGGAGCGAAGGGAGCTGTAGGAGCTGTGGGAGTGGGCAGAGCTGTGGGAGTGGACGGAGCTGTGGGAGTGGGCAGAGCTGTGGGAGTGGAGGGAGCTGTGGGAGTGGGCAGAGCTGAGAGAGCTGTGGGAGTGGCAGAGCTGAGGGAGCTGTGGGAGTGGGCAGAGCTGAGGGAGCTGTGGGAGTGGCAGAGCTGAGGGAGCTGTGGGAATGGCAGAGCTGAGGGAGCTGAGAGAGCTGTGGGAGCTGTGGGAGTGGCAGAGCTGAGGGAGCTGTGGGAATGGCAGAGCTGAGGGAGCTGTGGGAGTGGGCGGAGCTGGGGGAGCTGTGGGAGTGTGTAGAGCTGGGGGAGCTGTGGGAGTGGGTAGAGCTGGGGGAGCTGTGGGAGTGGGTAGAGCTGGGGGAGCTGTGGGAGTGGGTAGAGCTGAGGGAGCTGAGGGAGCTGTGGGAATGGCAGAGCTGAGGGAGCTGTGGGAATGGCAGAGCTGAGGGAGCTGTGGGAGTGGGCAGAGCTGAGGGAGCTGAGGGAGCTGTGGGAATAGGCGGAGCTGACAGGGCTGTGGGAGCGGCAGAGCTGAGGGAGTGGGCAGAGCTGGGGGAGCTGTGGGAGTGGGAGAGCTGAGGGAGTGGGCAGAGCTGGGGGAGCTGTAGGAATGGCAGAGCTGTGGGAGCTGTGGGAGTGGGAGAGCTGAAGGAGTGGGCAGAGCTGTGGGAGTGGGCAGAGCTGTGGGAGTGGGCGGAGCTGTGGGAGTGGGCAGAGCTGTGGAAGTGGTCAGAGCTGAGGGAGCTGTAGGAGTGGGCAGAGCTGAGAGAGCTATGGGAATGGCAGAGCTGAGGGAGCAGTGGGAGTGGCAGAGCTGTGGGAATGGCAGAGCTGAGGGAGCTGTGAGAGTGGCAGAGCTGATGCAGCCGTGGGAGTAGGCAGAGCAGGGGGAGCAGTGGGAGTGGGTAGAGCTGGGGGAGCTGTGGGAGTGGGTAGAGCTGGGGGAGCTGTGGGAGTGGGTAGAGCTGGTGGAGCTGTGGGAGTGTGTAGAGCTGGGGGAGCTGTGGGAGTGGGTAGAGCTGGTGGAGCTGTGGGAGGGTGTAGAGCTGGGGGAGCTGTGGGAGTGGGTAGAGCTGGGGGAGCTGTGGGAGTGGGTAGAGCTGGGGGAACTGTGGGAGTGGGTAGAGCTGGGGGAACTGTGGGAGTGGGTAGAGCTGGGGGAGCTGTGGGAGTGGGAGAGCTGGGGGAGCTGTGGGAGTGGGAGAGCTGGGGGAGCTGTGGGGGTGGGCAGATCTGGAGGACGTTTGAGGACTCTGGGTCTATACTCGATGGCGTTTAGAAGGATAAGTGGGGTCTGATTGAAACTTACAGAATACTGAAAGGCCTGGATAGAGTGGACGTGGGGAAGATGTATCCATTAGTAGGAGAGACTAGGACCCAAGGGCACAGCCTCAGATTAAAGGGAAGACCTTTTAGAACAGAGATGAGGAAAAATCTCTTTAGCCAGAGAGTGGTGAATCTATGGTATTGATTGCCACAGAAGGCTGTGGAGGCCAGGCCATTGAATGTATTTAAGCTCGAGATAGATAGGTTCTTGATTGGTAAGGGGATCAAAGGTGACAGGGAGAATGGGGTTGAGAAACTTATCAGCCATGATTGAATGGCGGAGCAGACTCAGTGGGCCGAATGGCCTAATTTCTGCTCCTATATCTTTTGGTCTTATCGAGCTGTGGGAATGGGCGGAGCTGAGGGAGCTGTGGGAATGGGCAGAGCTGAGGGAGCTGTGGGATTGGGCAGAGCTGAGGGAGTTGTGGGAGTGGGTAGAGCTGAGGGAGCTGTGGGAGTTGGCAGAGCTGAGGGAGCTATGGGAATGGCAGAGCTGAGGGAGCTTTGGGAATGGCAGAGCTGAGGGAGCTGTGGGAGTGGCAGAGCTGTGGGAATGGCAGAGCTGAGGGAGCTCTGGGACCAGGCAGAGCTGAGGGAGCTGTGGGAGTGGGCAGAGCTGAGGGAGCTGTGGGAGTGGCAGAGCTGAGGGAGCTGTGGGAATGGCAGAGCTGATGCAGCCGTGGGAGTAGGCAGAGCTGGGGGAGCTGTGGGAGTGGGTAGAGCTGGGGGAGCTGTGGGAGTGGGTAGAGCTGGGGGAGCTGTGGGAGTGGGTAGAGCTGGCGGAGCTGTGGGAGTGTGTAGAGCTGGGGGAGCTGTGGGAGTGGGTAGAGCTGGGGGAGCTGTGGGAGTGGGTAGAGCTGGGGGAGCTGTGGGAGTGGGTAGAGCTGAGGGAGCTGTGGGAGTGGGAGAGCTGGGGGAGCTGTGGGAGTGGGAGAGCTGGGGGAGCTGTGGGGGTGGGCAGATCTGGAGGACATTTGAGGACTCAGGGTCTATACTCGATGGCGTTTAGAAGGATAAGTGGGGTCAGATTGAAACTTACAGAATACTGAAAGGCCTGGTTAGAGTGGACGTGGGGAAGATGTATCCATTAGTAGGAGAGACTAGGACCCAAGGGCACAGCCTCAGATTAAAGGGAAGACCTTTTAGAACAGAGATGAGGAGAAACCTCTTTAGCCAGAGAGTGGTGAATCTATGGTATTCATTGCCACAGAAGGCTGTGGAGGCCAGGTCATTGAATGTATTTAAGCTCGAGATAGATAGGTTCTTGATTGGTAAAGGGATCAAAGGTTACAGGGAGAATGGGGTTGAGAAACTTATCAGCCATGATTGAATAGCGGAGCAGACTCAATGGGCCGAATGGCCTAATTTCTGCTCCTATATCTTTTGGTCTTATCGAGCTGTGGGAATGGGCGGAGCAGAGGGAGCTGTGGGAATGGGCAGAGCTGAGGGAGCTGTGGGATTGGGCAGAGCTGAGGGAGCTGTGGGAGTGCGCGGAGCTGTGGGAGCTGTGGGAGTGGGCGGAACTGAGGGAGCTGTGGGAATGGGCGGAGCTGAGAGGGCTGTGGGTGTTGCAGAGCTGTGGGAATGGCAGAGCTGAGGGAGCTGTGGGAGTGGCAGAGCTGAGGGAGCTGTGGGAGTGGGTAGAGCTGGGGGAGCTGTGGGAGTTGGGTCGAGCTGGGGGAGCTGTGGGAGTGGGTAGAGCTGGGGGAGCTGTGGGAGTGGGCGGAGCTGTGGGAGTGGGCAGAGCTGAGGGAGCTGAGGGGGTGGGCAGAGCTGAGGGAGTGGGCAGAGCTGAGGGAGCGTGGGAATGGCATAGCTGAGGGCGCTGTGGGAGTGGGCAGAGCTGTGGGAGTGGCAGAGCTGAGGGAGCTTTGGGCATGGCAGAGCTGAGGGAGCTGTGGGAGTGGGCTGAGCTGTGGGAGTGGGTAGAGCTGGGGGAGCTGTGGCAGTGGGTAGAGCTGGGGGAGCTGTGGGAGTGGGAGAGCTGGGGGAGCTGTGGGAGTGGGAGAGCTGGGGGAGCTGTGGCTGTGGGCAGATCTGGAGGACGTTTGAGGACTCTGGGTCTATACTCGATGGCGTTTAGAAGGATAAGGGGGGTCTGATTGAAACTTACAGAATACTGAAAGGCCTGGTTAGAGTGGACGTGGGGAAGATGTATCCATTAGTAGGAGAGACTAGGACCCAAGGGCACAGCCTCAGATTAAAGGGAAGACCGTTTAGAACAGAGATGAGGAGAAACCTCTTTAGCCAGATAGTGGTGAATCTATGGAATTCATTGCCACAGAAGGCTGTGGAGGCCAGGCCATTGAATGTATTTAAGCTCGAGATACATAGGTTCTTGATTGGTAAAGGGATCAAAGGTGACAGGGAGAATGGGGTTGAGAAACTTATCAGCCATGATTGAATAGTGGAGCAGACTCAATGGGCCGAATGGCCTAATTTCTGCTGCTATGTCTTTTGGTCTTATCAAGCTGTGGGAATCGGCGGAGCTGTGGAAGTGGGCAGAGCTGTGGGAGCTGTGGGAATGGGCAGAGCTGGGGGAGCTGTGGGAGTGGGTAGAGCTGGGGGAGCTGTGGGAGTGGGAGAGCTGGGGGAGCTGTGGGAGTGGGAGAGCTGGGGGAGCTGTGGGGGTGAGCAGATCTGGAGGACGTTTGAGGACTCTGGGTCTATACTCGATGGCGTTTAGAAGGATAAGTGGGGTCTGATTGAAACTTACAGAATACTGAAAGGCCTGGATAGAGTGGACGTGGGGAAGATGTATCCATTAGTAGGAGAGACTAGGACCCAAGGGCACAGCCTCAGATTAAAGGGAAGACATTTTAGAACAGAGATGAGGAGAAACCTCTTTAGCCAGAGAGTGGTGAATCTATGGTATTGATTGCCACAGAAGGCTGTGGAGGCCAGGTCATTGAATGTATTTAAGCTTGAGATAGATAGGTTCTTGATTAGTAAGGGGATCAAAGGTTACAGGGAGAATGGGGTTGAGAAACTTATCAGCCATGATTGAATAGCGGAGCAGACTCAATGGGCCGAATGTCCTAATTGCTGCTCCTATATCTTTTGGTCTTATCGAGCTGTGGGAATGGGTGGAGCAGAGGGAGCTGTGGGAATGGGCAGAGCTGAGGGAGCTGTGGGATTGGGCAGAGCTGAGGGAGCTGTGGGAGTGGGTAGAGCTGAGGGAGCTGTGGGAGTGGGCGGAACTGAGGGAGCTGTGGGATTGGGCAGAGCTGAGGGAGCTGTGGGAGTGGGTAGAGCTGAGGGAGCTATGGGAATGGCAGAGCTGAGGGAGCTTTGGGAATGGCAGAGCTGAGGGAGCTTTGGGAATGGCAGAGCTGAGGGAGCTGTGGGAGTTGGCAGAGCTGAGGGAGCTATGGGAATGGCAGAGCTGAGGGAGCTTTGGGAATGGCAGAGCTGTGGGAGCTGTGGGAGTTGGGTCAAGCTGGGGGAGCTGTGGGAGTGGGTAGAGCTGGGGGAGCTGTGGGAGTGGGCGGAGCTGAGGGAGTCGGCAGAGCTGAGGGAACGTGGGAATGGCAGAGCTGAGGGAGCTGAGGGAGTGGGCGGAGCTGTGGGAGCTGTGGGAGTGGGAGAGCTGGGGGAGCTGTGGGAGTGGGCGGAGCTGTGGGAGCTGTGGGAGTGGGAGAGCTGGGGGAGCTGTGGGATTGGCAGAGCTGAGGAAGCTGTGGGAGTGGGAGAGCTGAGGGAGCTGAGGGATTGGGCGGAGCTGGGGGAGCTCAGGGAGTGGGCGGAGCTGGGGGAGCTGAGGGAGTGGGCGGAGCTGTGTGAGTGGGCAGAGCTGAGGGAGCTGTGGGAGTGGGCAGAGCTGAGGGAGCTGTGGGAGTCTGCAGAGCTGAGGGAGCTGTGGTAATGGCAGAGCTGAGGGAGCTGTGGGAGTCTGCAGAGCTGAGAGAGCTGTGGTAATGGCAGAGCTGAGAGAGCTGTGGGAGTGGGCAGAGCTGAGGGAGCTGTGGGAGTCTGCAGAGCTGAGGGAGCTGTGGTAATGGCAGAGCTGAGGGAGCTTTGGGAATGGCAGAGCTGAGGGAGCTGTGGGAGTGGGCGGAGCTGGTGGAGCTGTGGGAGTGGGTAGAGCTGGGGGAGCTGTGGGAGTGGGTAGAGCTGGGGGAGCTGTGGCAGTGGGTAGAGCTGGGGGAGCTGTGGGTGTGGGTGAGCTGGGGGAGCTGTGGGAGTGGGAGAGCTGGGGGAGCTGTGGGTGTGGGCAGATCTGGAGGACGTTTGAGGACTCTGGGTCTATACTCGATGGCGTTTAGAAGGATAAGGGGGGTCTGATTGAAACTTACAGAATACTGAAAGGCCTGGTTAGAGTGGACGTGGGGAAGATGTATCCATTAGTAGGAGAGACTAGGACCCAAGGGCACAGCCTCAGATTAAAGGGAAGACCGTTTAGAACAGAGATGAGGAGAAACCTCTTTAGCCAGATAGTGGTGAATCTATGGAATTCATTGCCACAGAAGGCTGTGGAGGCCAGGCCATTGAATGTATTTAAGCTCGAGATACATAGGTTCTTGATTGGTAAAGGGATCAAAGGTGACAGGGAGAATGGGGTTGAGAAACTTATCAGCCATGATTGAATAGTGGAGCAGACTCAATGGGCCGAATGGCCTAATTTCTGCTGCTATGTCTTTTGGTCTTATCAAGCTGTGGGAATCGGCGGAGCTGTGGGAGTGGGTAGAGCTGAGGGAGCTGTGGGAGTGGGCAGAGCTGAGGGAGCTGTGGGAGTGGGTAGAGCTGGGGGAGCTGTGGGAGTGGGAGAGCTGGGGGAGCTGTGGGAGTGGGAGAGCTGGGGGAGCTGTGGGGGTGAGCAGATCTGGAGGACGTTTGAGGACTCTGGGTCTATACTCGATGGCGTTTAGAAGGATAAGTGGGGTCTGATTGAAACTTACAGAATACTGAAAGGCCTGGATAGAGTGGACGTGGGGAAGATGTATCCATTAGTAGGAGAGACTAGGACCCAAGGGCACAGCCTCAGATTAAAGGGAAGACATTTTAGAACAGAGATGAGGAGAAACCTCTTTAGCCAGAGAGTGGTGAATCTATGGTATTGATTGCCACAGAAGGCTGTGGAGGCCAGGTCATTGAATGTATTTAAGCTCGAGATAGATAGGTTCTTGATTAGTAAGGGGATCAAAGGTTACAGGGAGAATGGGGTTGAGAAACTTATCAGCCATGATTGAATAGCGGAGCAGACTCAATGGGCCGAATGTCCTAATTGCTGCTCCTATATCTTTTGGTCTTATCGAGCTGTGGGAATGGGCGGAGCAGAGGGAGCTGTGGGAATGGGCAGAGCTGAGGGAGCTGTGGGATTGGGCAGAGCTGAGGGAGCTGTGGGAGTGGGTAGAGCTGAGGGAGCTGTGGGAGTGGGCGGAACTGAGGGAGCTGTGGGATTGGGCAGAGCTGAGGGAGCTGTGGGAGTGGGTAGAGCTGAGGGAGCTGTGGGAGTGGGCAGAGCTGAGGGAGCTATGGGAATGGCAGAGCTGAGGGAGCTTTGGGAATGGCAGAGCTGAGGGAGCTGTGGGAGTGGCAGAGCTGTGGGAGCTGTGGGAGTTGGGTCAAGCTGGGGGAGCTGTGGGAGTGGGTAGAGCTGGGGGAGCTGTGGGAGTGGGCAGAGCTGAGGGAGTCGGCAGAGCTGAGGGAACGTGGGAATGGCAGAGCTGAGGGAGCTGAGGGAGTGGGCGGAGCTGTGGGAGCTGTGGGAGTGGGAGAGCTGGGGGAGCTGTGGGAGTGGCAGAGCTGAGGAAGCTGTGGGAGTGGCAGAGCTGAGGGAGTCGGCAGAGCTGAGGGAACGTGGGAATGGCAGAGCTGAGGGAGCTGAGGGAGTGGGCGGAGCTGTGGGAGCTGTGGGAGTGGGAGAGCTGGGGGAGCTGTGGGAGTGGCAGAGCTGAGGGAGTCGGCAGAGCTGAGGGAACGTGGGAATGGCAGAGCTGAGGGAGTGGGCGGAGCTGTGGGAGCTGTGGGAGTGGGAGAGCTGGGGGAGCTGTGGGAGTGGGAGAGCTGGGGGAGCTGTGGGAGTGGCAGAGCTGAGGAAGCTGTGGGAGTGGCAGAGCTGAGGGAGTGGGCGGAGCTGGTGGAGCTGTGGGAATGGCAGAGCTGAGGGAGCTGTGGGAGTGGGAGAGCTGAGGGAGCTGAGGGATTGGGCGGAGCTGGGGGAGCTCAGGGAGTGGGCGGAGCTGGGGGAGCTGAGGGAGTGGGCGGAGCTGTTTGAGTGGGCGGAGCTGTGTGAGTGGGCAGAGCTGAGGGAGCTGTGGTAATGGCAGAGCTGAGGGAGCTGTGGGAGTCTGCAGAGCTGAGAGAGCTGTGGTAATGGCAGAGCTGAGAGAGCTGTGGGAGTGGGCAGAGCTGAGGGAGCTGTGGGAGTCTGCAGAGCTGAGGGAGCTGTGGGAATGGGCAGAGCTGAGAGAGCTGTGGTAATGGCAGAGCTGAGGGAGCTGTGGGAGTGGGCAGAGCTGAGGGAGCTGTGGGAGTCTGCAGAGCTGAGGGAGCTGTGGTAATGGCAGAGCTGAGGGAGCTTAGGGAATGGCAGAGCTGAGGGAGCTGTGGGAGTGGGCGGAGCTGGTGGAGCTGTGGGAGTGGGTAGAGCTGGGGGAGCTGTGGGAGTGGGTAGAGCTGGGGGAGCTGTGGCAGTGGGTAGAGCTGGGGGAGCTGTGGGAGTGGGAGAGCTGGGGGAGCTGTGGGAGTGGGAGAGCTGGGGGAGCTGTGGGTGTGGGCAGATCTGGAGGACGTTTGAGGACTCTGGGTCTATACTCGATGGCGTTTAGAAGGATAAGGGGGGTCTGATTGAAACTTACAGAATACTGAAAGGCCTGGTTAGAGTGGACGTGGGGAAGATGTATCCATTAGTAGGAGAGACTAGGACCCAAGGGCACAGCCTCAGATTAAAGGGAAGACCGTTTAGAACAGAGATGAGGAGAAACCTCTTTAGCCAGATAGTGGTGAATCTATGGAATTCATTGCCACAGAAGGCTGTGGAGGCCAGGCCATTGAATGTATTTAAGCTCGAGATACATAGGTTCTTGATTGGTAAAGGGATCAAAGGTGACAGGGAGAATGGGGTTGAGAAACTTATCAGCCATGATTGAATAGTGGAGCAGACTCAATGGGCCGAATGGCCTAATTTCTGCTGCTATGTCTTTTGGTCTTATCAAGCTGTGGGAATCGGCGGAGCTGTGGAAGTGGGCAGAGCTGTGGGAGCTGTGGGAATGGGCAGAGCTGGGGGAGCTGTGGGAGTGGGTAGAGCTGGGGGAGCTGTGGGAGTGGGAGAGCTGGGGGAGCTGTGGGAGTGGGAGAGCTGGGGGAGCTGTGGGAGTGGGCAGAGCTGAGGGAGTCGGCAGAGCTGAGGGAGCTGTGGGAATGGCAGAGCTGAGGGAGCTGAGGGAGTGGGCGGAGCTGTGGGAGCTGAGGGAGTGGGAGAGCTGGGGGAGCTGTGGGAGTGGCAGAGCTGAGGAAGCTGTGGGAGTGGCAGAGCTGAGGGAGTCGGCAGAGCTGAGGGAACGTGGGAATGGCAGAGCTGAGGGAGCTGAGGGAGTGGGCGGAGCTGTGGGAGCTGTGGGAGTGGGAGAGCTGGGGGAGCTGTGGGAGTGGGCAGAGCTGAGGGAGTCGGCAGAGCTGAGGGAACGTGGGAATGGCAGAGCTGAGGGAGCTGAGGGAGTGGGCGGAGCTGTGGGAGCTGTGGGAGTGGGAGAGCTGGGGGAGCTGTGGGAGTGGGCAGAGCTGAGGGAGTCGGCAGAGCTGAGGGAACGTGGGAATGGCAGAGCTGAGGGAGTGGGCGGAGCTGTGGGAGCTGTGGGAGTGGGAGAGCTGGGGGAGCTGTGGGAGTGGCAGAGCTGAGGAAGCTGTGGGAGTGGCAGAGCTGAGGGAGTGGGCGGAGCTGGTGGAGCTGTGGGAATGGCAGAGCTGAGGGAGCTGTGGGAGTGGGAGAGCTGAGGGAGCTGAGGGATTGGGCGGAGCTGGGGGAGCTCAGGGAGTGGGCGGAGCTGGGGGAGCTGAGGGAGTGGGCGGAGCTGTTTGAGTGGGCGGAGCTGTGTGAGTGGGCAGAGCTGAGGGAGCTGTGGGAGTGGGCAGAGCTGTGGGAGTGGCAGAGCTGAGGGAGCTGTGGGAGTCTGCAGAGCTGAGAGAGCTGTGGTAATGGCAGAGCTGAGAGAGCTGTGGGAGTGGGCAGAGCTGAGGGAGCTGTGGGAGTCTGCAGAGCTGAGGGAGCTGTGGGAATGGGCAGAGCTGAGAGAGCTGTGGTAATGGCAGAGCTGAGGGAGCTGTGGGAGTGGGCAGAGCTGAGGGAGCTGTGGGAGTCTGCAGAGCTGAGGGAGCTGTGGTAATGGCAGAGCTGAGGGAGCTTTGGGAATGGCAGAGCTGAGGGAGCTGTGGGAGTGGGCGGAGCTGGTGGAGCTGTGGGAGTGGGTAGAGCTGGGGGAGCTGTGGGAGTGGGTAGAGCTGGGGGAGCTGTGGGAGTGGGTAGAGCTGGGGGAGCTGTGGCAGTGGGTAGAGCTGGGGGAGCTGTGGCAGTGGGTAGAGCTGGGGGAGCTGTGGGAGTGGGAGAGCTGGGGGAGCTGTGGGAGTGGGAGAGCTGGGGGAGCTGTGGGAGTGGGAGAGCTGGGGGAGCTGTGGGTGTGGGCAGATCTGGAGGACGTTTGAGGACTCTGGGTCTATACTCGATGGCGTTTAGAAGGATAAGGGGGGTCTGATTGAAACTTACAGAATACTGAAAGGCCTGGTTAGAGTGGACGTGGGGAAGATGTATCCATTAGTAGGAGAGACTAGGACCCAAGGGCACAGCCTCAGATTAAAGGGAAGACCGTTTAGAACAGAGATGAGGAGAAACCTCTTTAGCCAGATAGTGGTGAATCTATGGAATTCATTGCCACAGAAGGCTGTGGAGGCCAGGCCATTGAATGTATTTAAGCTCGAGATACATAGGTTCTTGATTGGTAAAGGGATCAAAGGTGACAGGGAGAATGGGGTTGAGAAACTTATCAGCCATGATTGAATAGTGGAGCAGACTCAATGGGCCGAATGGCCTAATTTCTGCTGCTATGTCTTTTGGTCTTATCAAGCTGTGGGAATCGGCGGAGCTGTGGAAGTGGGCAGAGCTGTGGGAGCTGTGGGAATGGGCAGAGCTGGGGGAGCTGTGGGAGTGGGTAGAGCTGGGGGAGCTGTGGGAGTGGGAGAGCTGGGGGAGCTGTGGGAGTGGGTAGAGCTGAGGGAGCTGTGGGAGTGGGTAGAGCTGGTGGAGCTGTGAGAGTGGGCGGAACTGAGGGAGCTGTGGGATTGGGCAGAGCTGAGGGAGCTGTGGGAGTGGGTAGAGCTGAGGGAGCTGTGGGAGTGGGCAGAGCTGAGGGAGCTTTGGGAATGGCAGAGCTGAGGGAGCTGTGGGAGTGGCAGAGCTGTGGGAGCTGTGGGAGTTGGGTCAAGCTGGGGGAGCTGTGGGAGTGGGTAGAGCTGGGGGAGCTCTGGGAGTGGGCGGAGCTGAGGGAATCGGCAGAGCTGAGGGAACGTGGGAATGGCAGAGCTGAGGGAGCTGAGGGAGTGGGCGGAGCTGTGGGAGCTGTGGGAGTGGGAGAGCTGGGGGAGCTGTGGGGGTGGGCAGATCTGGAGGACGTTGGAGGACTCTGGGTCTATACTCGATGGCGTTTAGAACGATAAGGGGGGTCTGATTGAAACTTACAGAATACTGAAAGGCCTGGTTAGAGTGGACGTGGGGAAGATGTATCCATTAGTAGGAGAGACTAGGACCCAAGGGCACAGCCTCAAATTAAAGGGAAGACCTTTTAGAACAGAGATGAGGAGAAACCTCTTTAGCCAGATAGTGGTGAATCTATGGTATTCATTGCCACAGAAGGCTGTGGAGGCCAGGCCATTGAATGTATTTAAGCTCGAGATAGATAGGTTCTTGATTGGTAAGGGGATCAAAGGTTACAGGGAGAATGGGGCTGAGAAACTTATCAGCCTTGATTGAATAGTGGAGCAGACTCAATGGGCCGAATGGCCTAATTTCTGCTGCTATGTCTTTTGGTCTTATCAAGCTGTGGGAATGGGCAGAGCTGAGAGAGCTGTGGGATTGGGCAGAGCTGAGGGAGCTGTGGGAGTGGGTAGAGCTGAGGGAGCTGTGGGAGTGAGTGGAGCTGAGGGAGCTGTGGGAGTGGCCGGAACTGAGGGAGCTGTGGGAATGGGCGGAGCTGAGAGGGCTGTGGGAGTGGGCAGAGCTGAGGGAGCTGTGGGAGTGGACGGAGCTGTGGGAATGGCAGAGCTGAGGGAGCTGTGGGAATGGCAGAGCTGAGGGAGCTGTGGGAATGGCAGAGCTGAGGGAGCTGTGGGAGTGGCAGAGCTGAGGGAGCCATGGGAATGGCAGAGCTGAGGGAGCTGTGGGAGTGGCAGAGCTGAGGGAGCTGTGGGAATGGACAGAGCTGAAACGGCTGTGGGAGCTGTGGGAATGGCAGAGCTGGGGGAGCTGTGGGAGTGGGCAGAGCTGAGGGAGCTGTGGGAGTGGGCAGAGCTGAGGGAGCTGTGGGAGTGGGCGGAGCTGTGGGAGTCGGCAGAGCTGAGGGAGCTGTCGGAGTGGACAGAGCTGAGGGAGCTGAGGGAGTGGGCGGAGCTGAGGGAGCTGTGGGAGTTTCAGATCTGTGGGAATGGCAGAGCTGAGGGAGCTGTGGGAGTGGCAGAGCTGGGGGAGCTGTGGGAGTGGGTAGAGCTGGGGGAGCTGTGGGAGTGGGTAGAGCTGGGGGAGCTGTGGGAGTGGATAGAGCTGGGGGAGCTGTGGGAGTTGCAGAGCTGAGGGAGCTGTGGGAGTGGGTAGAGCTGGGGGAGCTGTGGGAGTGGGTAGAGCTGGGGGAGCTGTGGGAGTGGATAGAGCTGGGGGAGCTGTGGGAGTTGCAGAGCTGAGGGAGCTGTGGGAGTGGCAGAGCTGGGGGAGCTGTGGGAGTGGGTAGAGCTGGGGGAGCTGTGGGAGTGGGTAGAGCTGGGGGAGCTGTGGGAGTGGCAGAGCTGGGGGAGCTGTGGGAGTTGCAGAGCTGAGGGAGCTGTGGGAGTGGCAGAGCTGGGGGAGCTGTGGGAGTGGCAGAGCTGGGGGAGCTGTGGGAGTGGGTAGAGCTGGGGAAAGCTGTAGGAGTGGGTAGAGCTGTGGGAGCGTGGGAATGGCAGAGCTGAGGGAGCTGTGGGAATGGGCGGAGCTGAGGGAGCTGAGGGAGTGGGCAGAGCTGAGGGAGCTGTGGGAGTGGGTAGAGCTGGGGGAGCTGTGGGAGTGGGCGGAGCTGTGGGAGTGGGCGGAGCTGAGGGAGCTGAGGGAGTGGGCGGAGCTGAGGGAGCTGTGGGTGTGGGTAGAGCTGAGGGAGCGTGGGAATGGCAGAGCTGAGGGAGCTGAGGGAGTGGGCGGAGCTGTGTGAGCTGTGGGAGTGGGAGAGCTGGGGGAGCTGTGGGAATGGCAGAGCTGAGGGAGCTGTGGGAATGGCAGAGCTGAGGGAGCTGTGGGAGTGGGAGAGCTGAGGGAGCTGAGGGAGTGGGCGGAGCTGGGGGAGCTGAGAGAGTGGGCAGAGCTGTTTGAGTGGGCAGAGCTGTGTGAGTGGGCAGAGCTGAGAGAGATGTGGGAGTGGGCAGAGCTGAGAGAGATGTGGGAGTGGGTAGAGCTGGGGGAGCTGTGGGAGTGGGAGAGCTGGGGGAGCTATGGGAGTGGGAGAGCTGGGGGAGCTGTGGGGGTGGGCAGATCTGGAGGACGTTTGAGGACTCTGGGTCTATACTCGATGGCGTTTAGAAGGATAAGTGGGGTCTGATTGAAACTTACAGAATACTGAAAGGCCTGGATAGAGTGGACGTGGGGAAGATGTATCCATTAGTAGGAGAGACTAGGACCCAAGGGCACAGCCTCAGATTAAAGGGAAGACCTTTTAGAACAGAGATGAGGAGAAACCTCTTTAGCCAGAGAGTGGTGAATCTATGGTATTCATTGCCACAGAAGGCTGTGGAGGCCAGGCCATCGAATGTATTTAAGCTCGAGATAGATAGGTTCTTGATTGGTAAGGGGATCAAAGGTTACAGGGAGAATGGGGTTGAGAAACTTATCAGCCATGATTGAATAGTGGAGCAGACTCAATGGGCCGAATGGCCTAATTTCTGCTGCTATGTCTTTTGGTCTTATCAAGCTGTGGGAATGGGCGGAGCTGTGGAAGTGGGCAGAGCTGAGGGAGCTGTGGGAATGGGCGGAGCTGTGGAAGTGGGCAGAGCTGAGGGAGCTGTGGGAATGGGCAGAGCTGAGAGGGCTGTGGGATTGGGCAGAGCTGAGGGAGCTGTGGGAGTGGGTAGAGCTGAGGGAGCTGTGGGAGTGAGTGGAGTTGAGGGAGCTGTGGGAGTGGGCGGAACTGAGGGAGCTGTGGGAATGGGTGGAGCTGAGAGGGCTGTGGGAGTGGGCAGAGCTGAGGGAGCTGTGGGAGTTGCAGAGCTGAGGGAGCTGTGGGAGTTGCAGAGCTGAGGGAGCTGTGGGAGTGGGTAGAGCTGGGGGAGCTGTGGGAGTGGGTAGAGCTGGGGGAGCTGTGGGAGTCTGCAGAGCTGAGGGAGCTTTGGGAATGGCAGAGCTGAGGGAGCTTTGGGAGTGGGCGGAGCTGTGGGAGTGGCAGAGCTGAGAGAGCTGTGGGAGTGGCAGAGCTGAGAGAGCTGTGGGAGTGGCAGAGCTGAGGGAGCTGTGGGAGTGGCAGAGCTGAGGGAGCTGTGGGAATGGCAGAGCTGAGGGAGCTGTGGGAATGGCAGAGCTGAGGGAGCTGTGGGAGTGGGTAGAGCTGGGGGAGCTGTGGGAGTGGGTAGAGCTGGGGGAGCTGTGGGAGTGGGTAGAGCTGGGGGAGCTGTGGCAGTGGGTAGAGCTGGGGGAGCTGTGGGAGTGGGTAGAGCTGGGGGAGCTGTGGCAGTGGGTAGAGCTGGGGGAGCTGTGGGAGTGGGTAGAGCTGGGGGAGCTGTGGGAGTGGTTAGAGCTGGGGGAGCTGTGGGAGTGGGCAGATCTGGGGGAGCTGTGGGAGTGGGTAGAGCTGGGGGAGCTGTGGGAGTGGGTAGAGCTGGGGGAGCTGTGGGAGTGGGAGAGCTGGGGGAGCTGTGGGAGTGGGAGAGCTGGGGGAGCTGTGGGAGTGGGTAGAGCTGGGGGAGCTGTGGGAGTGGGTAGAGCTGGGGGAACTGTGGGAGTGGGTAGAGCTGGGGGAGCTGTGGGAGTGGGTAGAGCTGGGGGAGCTGTGGGAGTGGGAGAGCTGGGGGAGCTGTGGGAGTGGGAGAGCTGGGGGAGCTGTGGGGTTGGGCAGATCTGGAGGACGTTTGAGGACTCTGGGTCTATACCTGATGGCGTTTAGAAGGATAAGGGGGGTCTGATTGAAACTTACAGAATACTGAAAGGCCTGGATAGAGTGGACGTTGGGAAGATGTATCCATTAGTAGGAGAGACTAGGACCCAAGGGCACAGCCTCAGAGTAAAGGGAAGACCTTTTAGAACAGAGATGAGGAGAAACCTCTTTAGCCAGAGAGTGGTGAATCTATGGAATTCATTGCCACAGAAGGCTGTGGAGGCCAGGCCATTGAATGTATTTAAGCCCAAGATAGATAGGTTCTTGATTGGTAAGGGGATCAATTGGTAAGGGGAGAATGGGGTTGAGAAACTTATCAACCATGATTGAATAGTGGAGCAGACTCAATGGGCCGAATGGCCTAATTTCTGCTCCTATGTCTTTTGGTCTTATCGAGATGTGGAAATGGGCGGAGCTGTGGAAGTGGGCAGAGCTGTGGGAGCTGTGGGAATGGGCAGAGCTGGGGGAGCTGTGGGAGTGGGTAGAGCTGAGGGAGCTGTGGGAGTGGGCAGAGCTGAGGGAGCTGAGGGAGCTGTGGGAATGGCAGAGCTGAGGGCGCTGTGGGAATGGCAGAGCTGAGGGAGCTGTGGGAATGGCAGAGCTGTGGGAGTAGGCAGAGCTGGGGGAGCTGTGGGACTGGGTAGAGCTGAGGGAGCTGTGGGAGTGGGCGGAGCTGTGGGAGTGGGCAGAGCTGGGGAGCTGTGGGAGTGGGCGGAGCTGAGGGAGCTGTGGGGATGGGCAGAGCTGTGGGAGTGGGCAGAGCTGGTGAGCTGTGGGAGTGGGCGGAGCTGAGGGAGCTGTGGGAGTGGGCGGAGCTGAGGAAGTGGGCAGAGCTGGGGGAGCTGTGGGAATGGGCGGAGCTGCCGGAGTGGGAGAGCTGGGGGAGCTGTGGGAGTGGGAGAGCTGGGGGAGCTGTGGGGGTGGGCAGATCTGGAGGACGTTGGAGGACTCTGGGTCTATACTCGATGGCGTTTAGAAGGATAAGCGGGGTCTGATTGAAACTTACAGAATACTGAAAGGCCTGGATAGAGTGGACGTGGGGAAGATGTATCCATTAGTAGGAGAGACTAGGACCCAAGGGCACAGCCTCAGATTAAAGGGAAGACCTTTTAGAACAGAGATGAGGAGAAACCTCTTTAGCCAGATAGTGGTGAATCTATGGTATTCATTGCCACAGAAGGCTGTGGAGGCCAGGCCATTGAATGTATTTAAGCTCGAGATAGATAGGTTCTTGATTGGTAAGGGGATCAAAGGTTACAGGGAGAATGGGGTTGAGAAACTTATCAGCCATGATTGAATAGTGGAGCAGACTCAATGGGCCGAATGGCCTAATTTCTGCTGCTATGTCTTTTGGTCTTATCAATCTGTGGGAATGGGCAGAGCTGTGGGAGCTGTGGGAGTGGTTAGAGCTGGGGGAGCTGTGGGAGTGGGCAGAGCTGAGGGAGCTTAGGGAGCTGTGGGAATGGCAGAGCTGAGGGAGCTGTGGGAATGGCAGAGCTGAGGGAGCTGTGGGAATGGCAGAGCTGTGGGAGTAGGCAGAGCTGGGGGAGCTGTGGCAGTGGGTAGAGCTGAGGGAGCTGTGGGAGTGGGCAGAGCTGAGGGAGCTGACGGAGCTGTGGGAATGGCAGAGCTGAGGGAGCTGTGGGAATGGCAGAGCTGAGGGAGCTGTGGGAATGGCAGAGCTGAGGGAGCTGTGGGAATGGCAGAGCTGTGGGAGTAGGCAGAGCTGGGGGAGCTGTGGGAGTGGGTCGAGCTGAGGGAGCTGTGGGAGTGGGCGGAGCTGTGGGAGTGGGTGGAGCTGAGGGAGCTGTGGGAGTGGGCGGAGCTGAGGAAGTGGGCAGAGCTGGGGGAGCTGTGGGAGTGGGCGGAGCTGAGGGAGCTGTGGGAATGGGCGGAGCTGTGGGAGTGGGTGGAGCTGAGGGAGTTGTGGGAGTGGGCGGAGCTGAGGGAGCTGTGGGAATGGGCGGAGCTGTGGGAGTGGGTGGAGCTGGGGGAGCTGTGGGAGTGGGTCGAGCTGAGGGAGCTGTGGGAGTGGGCGGAGCAGTGGGAGTGGGCAGAGCTGGGGAGCTGTGGGAGTGGGCGGAGCTGAGGGAGCTGTGGGAATGGGCGGAGCTGTGGGAGTGGGTGGAGCTGAGGGAGTTGTGGGAGTGGGCGGAGCTGAGGAAGTGGGCAGAGCTGGGGGAGCTGTGGGAGTGCGCGGAGCTGCGGGAGTTGGCAGAGCTGGGGGAGCTGAGGGAACGGGAGCCAGGAGAGTTTTCACTACCATTCAATAACATCATATTTGATCTAATTGTGGCCTGAACTCCACTTTCTGTTTCTCTAACTTGAATATATTCAATGACCCAGTCCCAAGCACTCTGTGTGAAACAGAATTCCAAAGACTAATGATCCTCCTGGAGAAAAAATTCTAATCTCCATCTTAAATGTGAGACCCCTTACTTTCAAGCTGTACCCCCTTGTTTTAGATTCCCTCTCAAAAGAAAACATCCACATACCATTGACCCTGTCAAGATCTGTCTGAATCATATATGTTTCAAAAAAATCACTACTATTCTTCTAAACTCCAATGATCATTGGCCCAACCTGCTCAATCTTTCCTCATAAGACAACCCATTCATTCCTTGAACCAACCAAGTGAATGTTCTTTGAACTGCTTCCAATGCAAGTATATCGTTCTTTAAGTAAGGAGACCAAAACTGTATGCAGAAATCCAGGCGTGGTCTCATCAATGCCCTGTACAGTTGTATTAAGACTTCCCCATTTTTACACTCCAACCTCCTTGCACTAAAGACAAACATGCATTTGTCTTCCTAGTTACTTGCTGTACCTGCATGCTAACTTTGTAATTCATGTACGAAGGTGTCCAGATATCTGTACTGCAGCATTCTGTAGTCTATCTCCATTTAAATATTCTATTTCATGTTCTGTTCTTCCTGCCAAAATGGATAACCTCACATTTCCCACATTAAACTCCATCTACCAAACTTTTGCCCACTTATTTAACCTATTTATATCCCTTTGCAATCATTCTGAATTCTCTTCACAACTGGTTTTCCTACCTATCTTTGTATCATCAGCATATTTAGCCTCCATACAGTTAATCACTGCATCCAGGTCATTAATAAAGATGGGAAATAGTTGAGGCACTGATCCCTGTGGTACTTCACTAGTTACAATTTGCCAACCTGAAAATTATGAATTTTCCTTTCACAAAACCATGCTGGCTCTGCCTGATGGTGTTATGATTTTCTAAATGTCCTGTTACTATCCCCATAATAATGAATTCTAGCAATTTCCTAGTGACGGATATTCGGCTAATTGGTTTATCGTTTCCTGCTTTCTGTCTCCCTCCTTTCTTGAATAGTGGTGTTACATTTGCGGCTTCCCAGTCTTCTGGAACCTGGGTAATTTTAGAATATTACAACCAATTCATCCACTATCTCTACAGCCACTTCTGATCAGATCCTTGGCCAACAGGTCTGGGGGATTTGTCAGCCTTTAGTCCCATTAGTTTTCCAGCACTTTTTCTCTAGTGATTGTGATTGTTTTAAGTTCCTCTCTCTCCCTTTTTCTCCCTTCTCTTTTTAATATTTTTTGGCTGTTGTTTGTGTCTCCTATTGTGAAGACAAAATACTTTATCAAAGTCTCTGCCATTTCCTTGTTTCCCATTATTAATTCCCCAGTTTCAACCTGTAAGGGACCAACACTCATTGTCGTTACTCTTTTCCTTTTTATATACCTGTAGAAGTTTTTACTGTATGTTTTTATATTTCTTGCTAGTTTTCTCTCATACTCCCTCATTTTATTTTTAGTCATCCTTTACTGGTTTCTAAAATGTTCCCAATTTTCTGGCCTGGTACTAATCTTTTCAGCATTGTACACTAATTATTTAAATTTGTTAGCCATGGATGGTGCATTATTCCCGTAGAGTCTTTCTTTCCCAATGGAATATATATTTGAGTATTGCTGAAAAAAGACATTTTGTCGGCGCTTTTCGTCTTACATTCATCAGGACAATTACAAGAATACGAATGTCAGAGGAAGCAACAACTTAATGCTGTATGAGAAAAGAGCTGATTGGTTGGCAAGTGGATACTAATTGGTAGAGGTGTTGCCATGGACAATGCACCAGTCAATGGTGACGAACAGTTAACTGCCAAGCATTGTTTGAAATTTTAAACCAGGCAGCTTGACACTGATTGATCAAGGCATTGCCCTGAGGGATGAACCAGTGAATGGCTATCTTATTTTGTTTGGCTGAAACAGGCGCAGTGCGTGTACATGTCCTTTCTGTCTGCAAAGAACAGGGGCCTGTGTATTAATATATGTATCTTCCAGTACGCACAAATGCGCTACACTGCGAACAGAACTGACAATTTTAAATTGGTTGTCAGTGTAATTTTTAGCACACTGAGGATTATATAGCAAATGTTGTCTAATTATGGAATCACATTTAATGTTGGACACTGTGTTTTGAGTTTTCTTTTGAGTTTTGAATTTAGCAAGTTGTGAACAGTGGAAGGAACATGCTGTTTGTTACGATCCACCAGTCTTTGGGATGTACGGCCTACATTTCTAGCAACACAATGGCACTGAAATTCATATACTACACTACTCACTTGTGTGATAGGCAGAACGTCTTTTTGGCTTGACAGCAGCATCTTATTAGTGGCGAACAACACTTTAGTGCATAGTAGCAGCATGAAACAGCTAGCTTCACCTGTTGTTCAAATTTCAAATTCAGCACTCTCTTCTCATACAGTATAGAGTTGTTGCTTCCCCTGACATTGGTATCCTTACAATTGTCCAGATGAGTGCAAGATGAAAAGCTTTGACAAAATGTGTTTTTCCGGAATACTCAAGTTCTGTACTGCCAAATGATTATTTTAATATATGTTTGTTTAGAAATATGAAATATCTCCCTAGATGTTTGCCATTGCCTCTCTACCATCTTACCTTTTAACCTGTTTTCCCAGTCCACTTTAGCTAAATCTGTCTACACACCCTTGTAATTGCCTTTTTTTACATTTGAGACACTAGTTCCAGATCCATATTTCTCACCCACAAACTGAATTTGAAATTCCATTATGCTATAGTCATTCTTACCTAGAGGATCTTTACAATGAGGTCACTAATTACTGCTGTCTCATTACACATTACCAGATCTAAAATAGTCAGTTCCCTGGTTGGTTTCAGAATGTATTGATCTAAAGAACAGTCCCAAATATATTTTTTGAACGCTTCCTGCGTTAAATTGACTTTGTCAATTTAATTCCCCCAATCTGTATGAAGATTAAAATCTCCAACTATTATTTCAGTGCCTTTCTTTCAAACTCTTACTATTTCTTGATAGCATCACTGCTTTTCTTGGTAGCACCACTACTGACCGAGCTGGCCAGGTCCTAAATGACATAGATGCTAGACTAGGTCTACGGCAGGTTGTGAGGGAACTAACAAGAGGAAAAACATACTTGACCTCATCCTCACCAACCTGCCTGCTGCAGTTGCATCTGTCCATGACAGTATCAGTAGGAGTGACCACTGCACTGTCATTGTGGAGACAAATCCCGCCTTCACATTGAGGATACCCTCCATCATGTTGTGTGGCACTACCACCATGCAACTCAAGACTAGGTGCTGTGGGCCATTAGCAGCAGAAGAATTGTACTTGAACACAATCTGTAACCTCATGGCCCAGTATATCCCCCACTCTACCATTACCATCAAGCCAGGGGATCAACCCTGGTTCAATGAAGAGTGCAGGAGGGCATGCCAGGAGCAGCACCAGGCATACCTAAAAATGAGGTGTCAACCTGATGAAGCTATAACACAGGACTACTTTGTGCCAAACAGCACAAGCAGCAAGTGATAGGCAGAGCTAAGCGATCCCACAACCAACGGATCAGATCTAAGCTCTGCAGTCCTGCCACATCCAGTTGTGAATGGTGGTGAACAATTAAACCACTCACTGGAGGAGGAAGCTCCGCAAATATCTCCATCCTCAATGATGGAGGAGCCGAGCACATCAATGCAAAAGATAAGGCTGAAGCATTCATGACAATCTTCAGCCAGAAGTGCCAAGTGGATGATCCATCTCGGCCTCCTCTGGGTGGATGCCAGTCTTCAGCCAATTTGATTCACTCCATGTGATATCAAGAAACAGCTGAAGGAACTGGATACTGCAAAGGCTATGGGTCCTGACAATATTCCGGCAATAGTACTGAAAACTTGCTGCGCCCCTAGCAAAGCTGTTCCAGTACAGCTACAACACTGGCACCTACCCGGCAATGTGGAAAATTGCCCAGGTATGTCCTGTTCACAAAAAACAGGACAAATCCAACCCAGCCAATTACCGCCCCATCAGGCTACTCTCCATCATCAGTAAAGTAATGAAAGGGGTCACCAACAGTGCTATCAAGTGGCACTTGCTTAGCAATAATCTGTCACTGATGCCTAGTTTGCGGTCCGCCAGGTTCACTCAGCTCCTGACCTCATTACAGCCTAGGTTCAAACATGGACAAAAGAGCTGAACTCCCGAGGTAAGGTGAGAGTGACTGCCTTTGACATCAAAACAGCATTTGACTGAGTGTGGCATCAAGGAGCCCTAGCAAAACTGGAGTCAATGGGAATCAGGGGAAGAAACTCTGCTGGTCGGAGTCATACCTAGCACAAAAGAAGATGGTTGGGGTTGTCGGAGGTCAATCATCTCAGCTCCAGAACATCACTGCAGATATTCTCAGGGTGGTGTCCTAGGCCCAACCATCTTCTGCTGCTTCATCATAAGGTCAGAAGTGTAGATGTTTGCTGATAATTGCACAATGTTCAGCACCATTGGTGACTCCTCAGATACTGAAGCAGTCCATGTCCAAATGCAGCAAGACCTGGACAATATCCAGGCTTGGACTGACAAGTGGCAAGTAACATTTGCACCACACAAGTGTCAGGCAATGACCATCTCCAACAAGAGAGAATCCAACCATCGTCCCTTGATGTTAAATGGCATTACCATCACTGAATCCCCCACTATCAACATCCTGGGGGTTACCATTGACCAGAAACTGAACTGGACTAGCTATATAAATACTGTGGCTACAAGAGCAAGTCAGAGGCTAGGAATAGTGCGACGAGTAACTCACCTCCTGACTCCCCATAGCCTGTCCACCATCTAGAAGGCACAAGTCAGGAGTTGATGGAATACTCCCCACTTGCCTGGATGAGTGCAGCTCTTACAACATTGAAGAAGCTGACACTGTCCAGGACAAAGCAGTCCGCTTGATGGGCACCACATCCTCAAACATTCACTCCTTCCACCGCCAACCCACAGTAGTAGCAGTGTGTGCCATTTACAAGATGCACAGCAGGAATTCACCAAGGCTCCTTAGACAGCACTTTTCAAACCCACCTCCACCACCACCTAGAAGGACAAGGGCAGCAGATAAATGGGACACCACCACCTGGAGGTTCCCCTCCAAGTCACTCACCATCCTGACTTGGAAATATATCGCCATTCCTTCACTGTCGCTGGGTCAAAATCCTGCAATTCCCTTCCTAACAGCACTGTGGGTGTACCTACACCACATGGACAGCAGTTCAAGAAGGCAGCTCACCACCACCTTCTCAAGGGTAACTAGGGATGGGGAATAAATGTTGGCCCAGCCAGCGAAGCCCACACCCGGTGAATGAATGATTTAAAAAATAATTTATACCCTGTCCTACAGTGCAGCTACTGTCATGGGGCCTATTCATCATTTCACACAGTGACTTCTTTCCTTTGCTATTTCTTATCTCCACCCAAACTGATTCTACATTTTGATCCAAACCAAGATCATTTCTCACCACTGATCTCATCCTCGATTAACAGAGCTATCCCACCTCATTTTCCTTTTTCTCCTGTCCTTCTGAAATGTCAAATACCCTTGAATATTCAGATCCCAGCCATGGTCACTTTGCAACATGTCCCTGTAATGGGTACCATATACTCAATTATTTGTATATATGCTGTCAATTTATCCATCTCTTTACAAATGTTGCATACATTCAGATAAAGAGCTGTTACTTCTGTCATTTTACCATTTTCCCTACTCATATATAGTTATAGACAAGAGTAGTGAAATGGGCTGACATATAGCAAATGCAATCTAATGCAGATAAGTGTGAAGTGGTGCACTTTGGGAGGAACAACATGGAAAGGTAGTATAATCCAAGTTGTGCTATTTTGAGTTGGTGCAAGAGCAGAGGGACCTGGGGATGAATCTTCAAAAGTCATTGAAGGTGGTAGTGAACACAGTTGAGACAGTATATAGGATACTCAACTTTGTAAATAGGGGCAAAAACTACAAAAAATAAAATAGTCATGTGTTTAGGCCTCACTTAGTGTATTGCGTAATTCTGGACGCTGGACTTTCGGAAGGATGTCATTGTATAGGAGAGAGTACAGTAAGGTTTACTAGTTTGACACCAGGGATGAAGTACATCAGTTATGTGGAGAGATTGGAGAAGCTGGGATTGCTCTCCTTTTCGCAATGAATGTTAAGGGGTGATGTAATTGACGTGTTTAAAATTGTGTGATGTTTAGATAGGGCAAGTAGATAAAAGCTGTTAGTTCTGGGAAAGAGATCAGTAGCCAAAGGTAATAAACTTAAAAATAATTGGCAAAAGAAGTAGAGGGAAAATTGGGAGAATTTTTTTCATAAAGGGTTGTTAAAATCAGAAATGCAGTACCCAAAAGGACAGATTCCTTGGAAAATTTCAAAAGGCAATTAGACATGTACTTGAAGGGGACTGTTTTACATTGTTATAGGGAAAAAGCTGGGATATAGGACTAAATTGGACAGCTCTTTCAAAGAGCTGGGACAGGCACAATGGAGTGAATGGCCTCCCTCTCAGTTTTAAGATTCTATGATTCAATGAAAACCTAATTATAAATAATAGGGGACAGGATATTTGAAAGGATGTTTTCTTACTCAAGTTCAACAGTTGTAGTTTCTAAGAGTTTAGAAATATATGCGTCAGTGTAGCTGATGTAGCATCAAAGCCCACTCTTCAAATATATCAATAACTGTGCTTTGTATTGTCATTTGTTTCAGGGTTAGTAGATAAATTTCAGTTTCTAAAGCAATTCTGGAAAATGCATTTTAATTGATTTGGAAAGCAATAGCAGTAGCATTCAATTTATGTAAACGGTTATTTATAAGTTTAAAATCATACAATTTGTGTAAATTCCACAAGTAAACCAATATCATTTTGCATGAACTGTTACTGAGTTTAAATTTGGTGTGGAAATTTAGACTGCTCCTCTTATCCCTTTGTATCAGAAAAAGTGCACTTTCAGAGTTAAATGTATTGGATTCCAAATCATAGCCGGTATATTTATAAAATCCACCATAGATATGGTTCATTTAACACATGACATCTAAGTTTTATCTAACTCGCACACAAAGTGAATATATTCCAAAAGTCACAAAATGCATTTTACATACCAACAAAAGAGCAACAAACGTTTTTCTTTCTGATAACGCAAGTAGAGAGGACATTCAATCCTGAACAGCTACTAGCCCTAATGTTCAATTGACTAATATTTTTTCAATTTGCTGCTCATTGAGATGTAAAGCGGTTATTCTTAATAAAAGGTAAACAATTGAAGCAGACAATATCACACACAGATCAGATTTATTGTCAGCATTTGTAGCTAATTGACATTTTAGCCTGCTCAACCATGAAATCAAAATGCCTCAGAACTGGCAGAAGTTTAGATTAATGACAACGTTTCCAAGGAAATTCATTGAATATTTACACAAATAAAAATAAATTGGATAACCCTAGATTACTATGAGGATAAAATAAAGGACTTTGTCAATCATGCGAGCACACAAATCATTTGTGTTTTATCATCAGGTTGCAAACTTGTTTTAATCAAGTCAGTCAGCTGAGTCTATAACACTGGTCAAGCAACCTTGAAATAGTTGCAAGTTAACTATTAAAGAATTGCAACAAAACAATGTTGTCACATTTCTAATCTATGCATCCTATCAGCTATCACGTAATACGTAATCTGTAATAACCTAACTAATGTATCCATTTGTATCTAATCCAGTTGTCCAGTATAAACATACACAGAGTTATTTCTGCATATACAGTTAACTGCACAATATATGTTGCTCTGAAATTGATGCCCATGAAATTTTACTCTAAAATTGATGCCTCACATGTGAACCAATCGGGCTGTTAACCCCCTGAGGTGTAAAATCAGAAAAGCTTTTCTTTAAATGGTGATCGGAATACCTCAGTCACCAACATGCTTTTGTTGCATTTTGGAACAGTCGTGTGAAAACGACGAAAGTTTAGAAACATACGATTTTTAACTGAAATCAGTTTGGAAATCAATTTTTGGTAACCTAATTATCTTACCATAAGTATTGCCATCTCAGTCTCTCAATTTAATAAACTCTTCAAAATGAAATTAAAATGTTTTGGCATGTTTTGAATTTAAGATCTCCACTCTTCATATTTTTAAAAAATTATTCAAACTATTGTAAAATATAAAATTGAAAATCTGTTCTTTGAAATTTCAATAGATAGTGAAAGGGATAAGTTATAGTTATTAAGCACATGGTTATTCTGATATAGCAGTGAGATTAGATCACTTGTTTCATTACATTTACAGGATTTTTCGGCATTAATTTGTCAGACTCCTGTACAGGTTATGGATTTTACTAAAAACAATGCACGCGGTTATTTGATGCTTAAAATTTGTCGCAATATCTAGAAATATATGAATATCTAGAATGCAATGAAGTTAACTTTAGAAGAGGAACATTTAGGAACTTGAAAAAGTAAATGAGCCTTGCCTGACAGGAGATAATTTAACCTGAATGAACAGGGCAACAAGAGCTCAGTGGTAAATATGCTCCAAGTGATTGCAGAAGTTTCTATCCGCATTCCACATTTCTCCCTAGTCATTACTCTTATAAACTTGTATGAAAATGAATCACTATGCATTATTGTCATGAAGCTACAAATATATATAACATTATTGGAAAATATTTCTCTTTTAAAATAGAGGTTTAGTTTGTAGGTGCATCTTAATTGGATTAAAGCCAGCTAGTCTGGGTGCTTTGATGTGTACTAGTTTTGAGATGTAAGAGAGTTACAGTGCATTTGCATTTTTTGAATAGAGCATTCAAGATGTGGGGTGAAATCTAGCACCTAGTGAGCAGAGACCAAGCAATAAGTTTTATTGCTAATAAAATTGGTACTTTGAATGGGCTTTTATTGTTAGAAGAGGCTGGTGATACAATGAGAATTTACATTCAATGAGCTGTGCTAGGTATAACTTCAGCACTTTGTGTGTGCAGGACAAAGACAATGAAAGATCAAAGTAGCTGTAAGCCTCCAACTGACTCCACAGGAACCTAAGTGAAAGGAACTTCATTTTGAATTCATAAGGTGAAAATGCTTTGCCTGGTGTCTCCTTAAAAATCTATGGGCTGCTGTTGCCCTAATGGAGATTAGTTTAGGAATTTGTTAAACGTTATGATAGTAGTAATTTGTAGCCATGTATATGTATTTAACTTGCGTAAATTAATAAAATGTTTCATTTAGCTTAATATAAAACCTTTCAAGAACTGGTGGTCTGATTCCTGAATTTAGGGCTGCACCTCAAACATACCAATTGAAAATATAGGTTATGACAGTTGCTTAAAGTTTCCTTCTGGGATTTTTAAATAACTCAGCTTTACCAAAAGGCTATCTTATAACAATTATAAATAAATAAAGTACAATCCAACTTTCAAATGAGTACTTCTGATTTCAACATGTCTGATCAGAAAGCAGCTTTACTCTGTCTGCCATGTCTGGCAAAATCCCAAAAGTATTAAGTATGTATTTATAATTTCACCAGCCATACCATGGAGAGAAAATATTCCTATTTACTCATTTTTAAATATTCATTCACGGTATATGGGCTTTGCTGGCTGGGCCAGCATATATTGTCCATCCCCAGTTGCCCTTGAGGTGGTGTGGTGAGCTGCCTTCTTGAACCGCTGCAGTCCATGTGGTGTAGGTACACACACAATGCTGTTAAGGAGGGAGTTCCAGGATTTTGGCCCAGAGACAGTGAAGGAACGGTGATATATTTCCAAGTCAGGATGGTGAGTGGCTTGGAGGGGAACCTCTGGGTGGTGGTGTTCCTATTGATCTGCTGCCCTTGTCCTTCTCGATGCTAGTGGTCGTGGGTTTGGAAGGTATTGTCTAAAGAGCCTTGGTGAATTCCTGCAGTGCATCTTGTAAATGGTATGCACTGCTGCTACTGTGTATCAGTGGTGGAAGGAGTGAATGTGGTGCCAATCAAGAAGCCTCCTTTGTCCTGGATGGTGTCAGCTTCTTCAGTGTTGTGGGAGCTGCACTCATCCAGGCATGTGGGGAGTATTCCATCATATTCCTGACTTGTGCCCTGTAGATGGTGGATTGGCTTTGGGGAGTCAGGAGGTGAGTTACTTGTCACACTATTCCTAGCCTCTGACCTGCTCTTGTCGCCACAGTATTTATATGGCTAGTCCAGTCCAGTTTCTGGTCAATGGTAAACTCCAGGATGTTGATAGTGGGGGATTCAATGATGGTAGTGCCATTGAACATCAAGGGACGATGGTTAGATTCTCTCTTGTTGGAGATGGTCATTGCCTGACACTTATGTGACATGAATGTTACTTGCCACTTGTCAGCCCAAGCCTGGATATGTCCAGGTCTTGCTGCATTTGGACATGGACTGCTTCAGTATCTGAGGAGTCATGAATGGTGCTGAACATTGCTTAATCATCAGCAAACATCTCCATTTCTGACCTTATGATGGAAAGAAGGTCATTGATGAAGCAGCTGAAGATGGTTGGGCCTATCCTGAGGAGCTCCTGCAGTGATGTCCTGGAGCTGAGATGACTGACCTGCAATAATTACAACTATCTTCTTTAGTGCTTGGAATGAATCCAATCAGTGGAGAGTTTCCCCCTGATTCCCATTGACTCCAGTTTTGCTGGGGCTCTTTGATGCCACACTCTGGCCAAATGCAGCCTAGATGTCAAGGGCAGTCAGTTTCACCTCACCTCAAAAGTTCAGCTCTTTTGTCTATGTTTGAGCCAAGGCTACAACGAGATCAGGACCCGAGTGGCCCTGGTGGAACCCAAATTGAGTGTCAGAGAACAGGTTATTGCTAATCACTTGCCACTTGATAGCACTGTTGATGACCCCTTCCATTACTTTATTGATGATGAAGAGTAGACTGAAGGGGTGGTAATTAGCTGGTTTATATCTGTCCTGCTTTTTGTGGACAGGACATAACTGGTCCACATAGCCGGGTAAATGCCAATGTACTGGAACAGCTTGGCTAGGCAACAATCTTGCTGATGGTTGCAAAACAATTTCAATTCAGTCAGCTACTACTTTCTGTGTGGACAGATGGGTTGGGGTTGGCGGGGGGTGGTGGTGCGGGAGTAGTGTGCTGCATGATGAGAAACAGGAAAAGACCAGGGTTGGATCATTTTAACTGAGATAGTACAACGTCGGTGCAGCAAATGTATCGATTACGATAGGCATTTACCCAATGAGCTGAGGTTATTTCCCTCTCTTAGTTTCAGTGCGTAAACTAGCACAATATGCTTGTCGATTTGGAAATGATTTTGTTTGGGAGGACAAGGCTGGCTCTGTTCTACAAACATGTTCAGACAGGGAGCTACACTGACAGGCAAATCTCATGACTCTTGTGATCTCTTTCTGCTATATTGAAACTCGTACAAGTATAATGGAACTAAACAAGTGGCTAGGATAACACTAGCAAGGTACTTCCATCTAAGCAGAAAGGTTTCCAGTCTCTGGAGAATGACATGAACACAGCGCCGCAGTATTTAATGATAAAGATCTGATGAGATGCAAAACATCCAGATTACCATTAATGAAGTGACATTTCAGATAAGCACAGATCAAAGTCCAGAACTAGAGGTACCTCTGATGAAAGGGGCTGTAAGACCAACAGTTTTTGCTTTAGTTTGTTCAAATAGCCTCATGAAGTGAGCTAACCACTGCGGGCAGGGTTTCAGCAATTTAGTTTTGGCCAGTGGGTTGCGCAAGTCCGCAGATTCCTAGCCACTGCTCATGAAGAAACAATGAATGTGATCTTAAAAGCCAAGTTAAATCAAAAACATTTATTCAAAGTGCGCAAGATTGTGAAACACATTCGCAGCAGAAATGATGATATTCGAAGCTAAAGGAAAGTAGAATTGAGAATAATCCAGAAAACAGCAGAGATGCGGTTATTATGGAACATTATGAGAAAAATAGATAAATGGCAAAATATAAAAGTTAAAGAGAGACTTCCACTAAGTAGAGAGGGAATAAAAGAGAGGAAGAGAGTTGCTTCGAATAAGAAGGACATAGTGTATAATTCTCTTACAATATAATAGAAAGTTAGAAGAGCAGAGGTAAGTAGTAAAGGGAAAGGCATGACTGCAAATACTGGCAACCTGTACATGCCTGTATATACCACAGGTTTGTAAGCATCTGAGAAAAAAATAGTTTACCTTTAATGAAGAACTGAACGGTTCAGAACCGAATATCGACCCATCTTTTTAAATCAGATACGGACTTCCTCTGTAATTCTAGCATTTTCTAGTTTTTTTTAAAGATTATTCAATGATTCTGCCTCAGACAATGGATAAAATCCCTTCCCTTCAAAATGTCCAATATCAATACGTGACAAATTATTCTATTTAGTGAACGCAAGACTACAACTTGCATATAGATTGACAGGAATTGAATGAACAATAGAACCAGAAAGTATAAGAAAAAGGAATCTGCCCGATACCATTACACCTGCAGCAAGTAAAGAGCAAGCAGAGGCGAGGACCAAGAGTTAGAAATGATTCACTTGACTATTTGTTAAAATCACGAACCATCGAGTGCCAGCATGGATGGGAAGTCTTTGCAGTTGGAGACTCCAGTGGAATCAGTCACACACGTTTTCCAAAGGTTAGCCCAGAAAGTGGCAGTGGTGATAACGGTACCGTCGATGGAAGAGACCTTCCAATAGTCTGTGGGCAATGTCGAAGATACCAAAATAAAACCAGATACGGAAAACATGAAGGCAACGATTTCAATTGTCATATTCGCCATCTTTAGGAATTTCGAAAAGTAAAGATATAGAGGACTGGTTATGATTTTAAACAACTTAATTCTAATTCAGCAGATTCTTGTTTTGGAGGAGTTAAAAGCAATCAGCCTAAACTGACCGATCTGTTGGCTTATGTTCTTCTCGGGAGGATGTGCATCCTTATCCTCAGTTTCTCGGGGGTGAAGTGAAACTGAACTTCACTGAAACTTGTGCTGGGGTCAGTTACCTTACGTCACAGGATAGTCACTGTTCAACACCTTTAAATATCGTAAGTACCACGGGCTGCCAGTGCTCTCCCGATACAAGTTTAAAATGTACAAAACTGTTAGAGATATATCCAGGAAAACAATATCACCGGGGTCCACAATCTCATATGTTTTATCAATATTGGATGGAAATTGAATTTATAGTCATACTTTCGTCGTGAGCAAATTAACACGTTAATGCATATATTGAAGGCAACACTTTCTGTAAATACGGATTGGGTAAGTTCAAAATCGGCCTACCATCAAATTAAAAACACTCCGCCAAAAGAATCTCCTTCTGAAAAGATATTAGGTAACGGATTATAAAGAAATAGCAGTCCAGGTATCTCGGCAACATGACCATGTCCATAAAGCTCAATAACAGAACTCTAAGAATCGATTATTCACTGTCATCCTCCCATAGACATTTAGGATATTGAAAATATCGAGTAGATTTCTGGTGACGCTCCTCAAACTGCGACAATCTGGTATTTCACATAAAGGGATGTGATCCAGGACATGTAGGGACTAAATTCTATTTTATTTAATGATATTCTTGAATGTTTACCAGTACAGGGAAGACTGATCATTGTATCGTAATGTTTAGGATGACTATGGAAAAGGACAATGAACAATCCAGGGTAAGAATAATTAACTGGGGAAAATCCAACTTGAATGGCGTAAGAATGGATCTGGGCCGAAGAAATTGGAGCCAAAGGTTGACAGGAAAATCGGTAGCAGAACAATGGGCTACCAATGGTACAGTCAAAGTATATTCCCTCAAAAGGAGAAGGTAGGGCAAACAAATCCAGATCTCCCTGGATGACAAAAGAGATAGAAATTAAGAGCAGAAAGTTTTGCTCAGCGGGCGGGTGCCCGACCCGCTCGAGTGTGAAATGATGCGCGTTAACGTCAGCCTAGCATGCCGACATCAACACACAGTCACGCAATAGTTCGGTCAGCAGAGTTGGCGATGTGCCCGCTGACAATTAAAAGGCCTGTTAAGGCTATTAAATAAATAATCAATTCAATTAATTTTTTTCGCTGTCCGTCCAACCTAACGGTTGGCAGACAGGTGGAAAGGCCAAGTGGACTTTGCGTTTTTTGGAAACCTCATCCACGGGTGGGATGAAGTTTCAAGAAGCAAATAAGAATAAAATAAAAGTTTTTAAATGTAAATAACGTCCCTGCACATGTGACAGTCACATGAGGGGACATGTCTCAATACATTTTTATTTTTTTAATTAAGTTTCAAAATATCTCTGGAGCATGGAGCTACCTCAGGCAGATTATGCAGCACTCACTCGCGTGCATGTGTGAAGTTTGTGCTCAGCCCACTTGCACCTCACCTCCCGTACAGGCAGCGTGAGCACTGCTGCTCGCGTTTAATGCTGGGTCAGCCTTAATTGGCCCGCCAGTGTGAAATCGCAGTGCGGTGCTGATCACGGGCAGTGGTCTGCTTCCTGACCACCCCCACCCACTGAGCACCCCATTCCAAGGGCAAAATCCTGCCCTAAGATAAGGAAGAAAAAGTGTGCTTTTGACAGATGTCAGATAGAACTACCATTGAGAGCCAGACTGAATACAGAAAGTTTAGAGGGGAAGTGAAAAAGCAAATAAGAGAAGCAAAGAGGGAGTATGGAAAGAGTCTGGCAGCTAACATAAAAGGGAATCATATGAACATACAAAACAGCAGAAGTAGGCTATTTGGCCCCATGAGCCTGCTTCGCCATTCAATAAGATCATGACTGATCTGTTAATATTTCTGATTTTACAATCCCACCTTTGCTTTAAAGACATTCAATGACCCGGCCTCCACCGCCTTCTGACGCAGAGTTCCAAATTCGCACAACCCTCTAAGAGAAAAAAATTCCTCTCTTCCCTGTCCTAAAAGGGCACCCCCTAATTTTAAAACAGTGGCCCTTAGTTCTGGACTCACTCACAAAAGGAAACATCATTTCCACATCCGCCTTGTCATGACCATTTAGGATCTTATATACTTCAATCAAATCATCCCTCAATCTTTTAAGTTCCAGTGGAAACAAGCCCAGCCTGTCCAACCTACCCTCATAAGACAATCCACTCATACCATGTATCAATCTAGTAAACCTCTGAACCACCTCCAATGCATTTACTCGGCTTTTTTTATTCTTCCTGTCAACGTGAACAACTTCAAATTTCCCACATTATACTCCATCTGTCAGATTTTTTGCCCACTCACTCACCTATTTATATCCTCTTTACAACATATTTTCCTACCTATCTTTGTATCATCTGCAAATTTAGCTACCATGCCTTCACTCCCCTCATCTAAGTCTTTGATATACTATGTAAAAAGTTGAGATCCCAGCACCGATCCCTGCAGGACTCCACTCATTATGTCCTGCCAATCAGAAAATGACTCATTTATGCATTCACTTGTTTTTTGCCAGTCAGCCAACCTTCTATCCATGCTAATATGTTACCCCCTATACCATGAGCTTTTATTTTCGCAATAACCTTTGCTGTGGCACCTTATCAAATGCTTTCTGGAAATCCAAGAGCAGCACTTCTACAGGCTCCACTTTATCCATGACGCAAGTTACTCCTTCAAAGATCTCCAATAAATTGGTTAAACATGATCTCCCTTTCACAAAACCATGCTGACTCTTCCCAATTACCTTGAGTTTTCCTAAGTGTCCAGCTAAACCTCCTTAATGATTGATTCTAGCACCTTCCCTATGACAGAAGTCCGGTTAACTGGCCTTTATTTTCCTGTTTTCTGCTATCATCCCTGCCTGAATAGAGGGGTTTTATTTGCTACATTCCAGTCTGATGGAACCTTTCCAGAATCTAGCGAATTTTGGAAAATTAACATCAATACACCTCATTAGTCACTTCTTTTAATACCTAGGATGAAGTCCATCAGAACCCGAAGACTTGTCAGCCCTCATATCCATCAGTTTGCTCAGTAAGGCTTGCCTAGTGATTTTACTTTCACCAAGTTCCCCTCTCCCTTCCACCACTTGATTTACAGCTATTGCTGGAATACTTTTTGTATCCTCTGTAGTGAAGACAGAAGCAAAATATTTGTTCATTGCATCCACCATTTTTTATTATATACTATTAACTCCCCATTCTGACTCTGTGGAGGACCAACTCACTTTACTTACTCTTTTCCTCTGTAAAGAAGCTCTTGCTATCCATTTTTACATTTCTAGCTAATTACATTTCTCATACTTTAATTTCTTTCTCTTGATTAATCTTTTAGTCATTCTTTGCTGTTCTTTATATTCTGACTAGTCATCTGCCCTACCACTCATCTTTGCAGTCATATGCTTTTTCCTTAAGTTTGATGCTTCCCTTAACTTCTTTAGTTAACCATGGATGGTGGGTCCTCCCTTTAGAATATTTCTTTATAGTAGGAATATACTTATTCTGAATATTCTGAAATATCCCCTTAAATGTCTCCCACAACTCCTCTATTGATCTATCCTATAGCCCAGTATCCCAGTTCACTTCAGCTAGTTCAGCTCTCATGCCCACATAGTTGCCATTATTTAAGTTTAAAATATTAGTCTTAGACCCACTCTTCTCTCTTTCAAACTAGATGTAAAATTCAATCATATTGTGGTTGCTGCTACCGAGGGGTGCCTTTACTCTGAGGTCATTAATTAATCCTGTCACATTACACAATACCAATCCTAATATAACCTGCAGTCTAGTTGGTTCCAGAATGTGCTGTTCTAAGAAACTATCTCAAAAACATTCCTTGAACTCCTCATCCAGGTGACCTGATTTTTCCACTTTATATGTAGATTAAAATCACCCATGATTATTGCCATCCCTTCACCACAAGCACCCAATATTTCTTCTTGTCCTCGATTGTGGTTACTGTTAGGTTACCTGTAGACTACTCCCATTAGTGACTTCTTTCCCCTACTATTCCTCATCTCCACCCAAACCAATTCTATATCCTGATCTCCTGAACCTCTAACTATTGCACCAATGTCATTTTTTATTAAAGTGCTACCCTTCCACCTTTATCTAGCTTCCTATTCTTCTTGAATATCAGATTCCCCTCAATATTCAGGACCCAATCCTTGTCATTCTGCAGCCATGGCTCCATAAAATGGCTATCAGATCACATTTATTTACTTCAATGTGTGCTATCAATTCATTTACTTTGTTATGAATGCTACGTGCATTCAGTCCCAAAGTCTTCTGTAGGCATATAAATAGTACAAGGGTGATAAAAAGAAGAGTGGGGCCAATTAGGGACAAAAAGTGGATTTATACATGGAGGCAGGGGCATGGCTGAGGTATTAAGTTAACACTTTGCATCTGTCTTTACCAAAGAAGAAGATGCTACCCAAGCCATGGTGAAAGAGAAGGAAATACAGTCATGAGAAGGGCTTTAAATTGATAAGGAGAAGGTATTGGATAGGTTGTTTGTACTTAAAGCTGACAAGGCACTGGAACAGGATGAGATGCATCCAAGGACATGGAGGGAAGTGAGAGTCGGAATTGCAGAGGCACAGGCCATAATTTTTCAATCTTCCTTAGATTTGGGGGTGACTCCAGAGGACTGGAGAATTACAAACATTCTGCCCTTGTTTAAAAAAAGTGTAAGGATAAGCCCAGCAACTACAGGCCACTTCATGGTGGGGAATCTTCTAGAAACAATAATTTAGGCCAAATTTAACATTCACATAGATAAATGCAGGTTAATTAAGGAAAGCCAACATGGATTTCTTAACGAAAAATTGTGATTAACTAACTAGCTGGAGTTTTTTGAACAGGTAACAGAAAGGGTTGATGAGGGAAATGTTGTTGATATGGTGGACGTGGATTTCCTAAAGGCATTTGATACAGAGCCGCACAACAGATTTTTGAGTAAAGTTATAGCTCATGGAATAAAAGGGACAGTTGCAACATAGATACAAAATTGGCTGAGTGACAGGAAACAGAGAGTAATGGTTAATGGGTGTTTTTCATGCTGGAGGAAGGTTTGTAGTGGAGTACAGGGAACAATTTTAAAATTTGCGGACGATATAAAACTAGTAAGCATTGTAAACTGTGAGGAGGACAGTGCAGAACTTCAAAAGAACATAGACAAGTTGGTGGAATGGGCAGATAGGTTCAATACAGAGAAATGTGAGGTGATACATTTTGGTAGGAAGAACGTGGAGAGACAATATAAAATAAAGGGTACTACTTAAAGGGGTTACAGGAGCAGAGGGTGTATATGTACATAAGTCATTAAAGGTGATAGGACAGGTTGAGAGAGCAGTTAATAAAGCATACATTATCCTAGGCTTTATTAATAGGGGCATAGGGTTCGAGATCAAGGAGGCTGAACATGTATAAGGTATCAGTTAGACCTCAGCTGGAAAATTGTGTACAGTTCTGGGTGCTGCATTTTAGGAAGGATGTGAAGGCATTGGAGAGGGTGCAGAAAAGATTTATGAGAATGATTCCAGGGATGGGAAACTTCAATTGTGAAGATAGATTGGGAGAAGTTGGAACTCTTTTCCTTGGAGAAAAGAAGGCTTAGAGGAGATTTGATAGCAGTACTCAAAATCTTGAGGGGCCTGGACAGAGTAGACAGGGGGAAACTGTTCCCACTCATGAAAGGATTGGGAACAAGAGGGCACAGATTTAAAATAATTGGCAAAAGAAGCAAAAGCGATATGAGAAAAAACTTTTTCACACAGCAAGTGGTTAGGGTCTGGAATACACTGCCCAAGAGTGTAGTGGAGGCAGGTTCAATCAAAGCATTAAAATGAAATTAGATGATTAATTGAAAATAAAAATTTGCAGGGTTGTGGGGAGGAAGCAGAAGAATGGCACCAGGTGAAATGCTTATTCGGAGAGCCGGTGCAAACACAATGGGCGAAATGACCTCCTTCTATACTATAGCAATTCTGTGATTCTGTGACTTTGTAGGAATAAACAATAAAAATCTTTTCATTATTCTATGAAAACTAATTCAGTAAACTTTATGTTATGTATATATCTCTTTATGATTTAATTTTTTATCATTTTCATTTTTAAAGAAGACAGAACAAGGTAGTGTGCAAGGTGGACGAATTGTAGGAAGGTACCCAGTATTTACCACTGGGGCTTAGCAGTATTTCAGGGAAGTCATATACTTCCATTGCTGTGGAAAATCCTGCTGAAGTTTGGCAGAATTGAGGTGGATGTCCTGGAACATGACAATACTACAGTGGAGTTGTTGGAGTGAGACAGCAAGGTGGATCCTTTGATCTGGCAGTATTGTGGGGGGTAAGTGGCCTAATTGTAGGAAGTGGAACTGTGATTTGGAACAACTAGAGCATAGGGCAGAATTTTGCCCTTGATGGGCGTGCGGGCCCCACCAGCTTGGCAGCGGGCGGACAGCCGACCCCTGCCACGAAACGGGGCCTGCTGCCATTTTGAGTGGCCTGCCCAACATGCTGCTATGTGCTTCCTGTGTGGGGTGGTGGGGGGTGGTGGGGAGGGAATTTGAATGCTAGAGCTTGGAGAATTGTTTGCGACAGTTTTTAAAGAAAACACATGCTCCTTAGATCCACCTTTGGGATGTATCTATTCTGCCTTGCTGGTAGATCTCTGCACCCTGTTGTTGGGTTCTCCAGTGGGCTGGCAGGTGACGTTCATCAATTTGTGGTTGTACAGTCAAAGGTACTTGAGTCATTGGCATGTGAAAGTAATATACTTGCACGGTAGCCCCTCAGTTCTGATGTGAACAACCTGTTTTATCCAGGCTGTTGCTGCCATCAGGACTTTGCTGCTATGTGGACACGTTTATCAAAATCCATCTGGTTTAAATATTGCATGCGCGCAAAAGAGCACACAGCTCCCTGAGACAAAGTGCTGTCTCAGAGAGATTACTGACAATGTACAGAAGTTAAAAAAATAGAGAAATAAAAATATTATTAACAACAAGAGATGGGACATGTTAATAAAAAGGACATAAACTTTATTAAACTTTTTAAAAAGGAACATGAAACCTCATCCCGCCAGTGGATGAGGTTTCATGTATTATCAGAAGCCCGCTGGGGCTCCTGGCCTGCCCACCAGCCTTAAGGTTGGACGGGCAGGGTCTTTAATTACTTTAATTAACTGGTCCGCCCGTCTTCCTAAAAATTTAAAGGGACCGGGATGATATCAGGGGTTCCTCCCGACATCATCCCGCATCATTTTCCTGTCAGCGAGCATGCCCCACCCCCGAATTGCCAATGGGAAAATTCTGGCCTTAAGGTTTGGTCTCCTTCTGTCAGTAGTGAGGCAGCATTCAGTGGGTCATGGACTTGATAATACAGGGTAGAGGGACCCCATGGCTGGCCGTACTGGTTTGTGACTTTCTAACGGATCATGTAAATACTATATTTGATATTTTTGCATCTGTTCTACCTTGATCTCACTCACCTTGACCTCTCCATTGCCTTTGCTTTGTCAGGCATTCAGTACTGGATATGTAGAAATGTTGTCAAAAGCCATTACCTTCAGTTTCCTCAGTAAATTTGGGCCAGGATTTTCCGGGTTGGCCATGGCGGATCCCGCCGCAGGGGATGTGGTGGGTCAGCCAAAAGTCCATTGACTTTCAGTGGGAGCGGAAGATCCTGGCGGTGGGCGGGGCCGGAAAATCCCAGCCTTGGTTTCTTTAGTCATCAACTCTCTCTCCCTCCTTGGTCACTGTCTGTGGCTGAACCGGATCGTTTGCAACCTTGGCATCCTATTTGACCCTGAGATGAGTTTTCAACTCCACATTGCTCCATCGCCAAGTCTGCCTATTTCCACCTCATCTGTCTCTGATCCTGCCTCAGCTGATCTACTACTGAAACCCTCATTTGTGTCTTTGTTACCAATATTCTCCTGGCCAGCTTCCCACCTTTCACCCTCCATAAACTTTTACTATGTTAAAGGTGCTATAAATGCAAATTTAATGTTTCCAGTATTTCGAGTTCCTGTTTCAGATTTCCAGCATTTGCAGTATTTTGCTTTTTACTTTTAATAATTAATCTGTTTTTGCTGCTGCAGGCAGCTGTTTAGAATACTTCAACTTCATTTCTTTTTCATAAATTTTGGGATACTATTAGTTGCTATACCTTTTGACTGACAAATTGATATAATTGGAAGGAAATGTGTATATAATACATGGTGTGGGAGTCTGCAGAACTCTGCTTGAGAACCTATTGTATGCTTGATTACAGGAAGTACCTTGGATACTGTCAGTAGAAAGGCAAATGGAAGCAGGGGTGATGAAAGAGTAAATTGCAATTTTGCAGAAGGAAATTAGCCCTTCCAGAAAGGAAGGATTTGTTTGATGATGGAACCATGTAAGTGGCTGAAGATGATCTGGTGAACACTGAACCTGATAGAATGGAAGGTGAAGACTGGGATACTTTCTCAGAGTTTTGGGAGGAGGGGGTGGGGGATAGAAGCACAAGGAACTTTAATAAGGTTAGTGAGCTGCTGGCACAAATAGTTATGTGGAATTATCAGTAGGCTGCTGAGGGAGGTAATTTCAGTGCTGCTGACTACAATCTTCTAATCCTTCTTATGGGGTGATGCTAAAGGAATTTCAAATGTCACACCCTTGTTCAAAAAATGGGGGAAGGATAAATCTGGCAATTACAGGCCAGTCAGTTTAACACCAGTAGTGGGGAAGCTTTTAGGAACAATGATTTGGGAGAAAATTTAATAGCCACTTGGACAAGCATAGACTAATACAGGAGAGCCAGCATGGATTTGTTAATGGCAAATAGTGTTTGGTCAACTTGAGTGAGTGTTTTGACGAGATGACTGAAGGGTGCATGAGGGCAGTAGAGCCAGTTGATATTTAGTATATGGACTTTCAAAAGAAGTTAAATAAAATACCACATAATAAGCTTGTTAGCAAAGTTGAAGACTATGGGTTAAAAGGAGCAGTAGCAAGATGGATACAAAAATGGCTAAGGGGGAAAAACAAAGAATTTCGTTATTGGATGTTTTTCAGACTGAAGTGATGTATACAGTGGTGTTCCCTAATGTTCAGTAGTGGGATTTTGATATAATTAATGACTTGGGCTTGGGCATCAAATACAAAAATCAGGAAGTTATGCTAAATCTATATTAAACACATGTTCAGACTCCAGCGTGTACATTATAATCGCACCATGCTCAAGGAAGGACTTGAAGGCTATGGAAGGGGTACAGAAGAGATTTACTCGGATATTTCTAGGGATGAGGGATTACAGTTATGTGGAGAGACTGGAGAAATTGGGTTGTTTACCTTAGAGGAGAGAGGATTAAGAGGAGATTTGATAGCGATGTTTAAAATCACAAAGGTTTTAAATAGTTAAATAAAGCAAAGCTGTTTCCAATTCCCAATGGTTAAAGGCTTGAGAACCAGAGAACATAGATTTAAAACAAAAACAGAATTACCTGGAAAAACTCAGCAGGTCTGGCAGCATCGGTGGAGAAGAAAAGAGTTGACGTTTCGAGACCTCATGAGGACTCGAAACGTCAACTCTTTTCTTCTCCACTGATGCTGCCAGACCTGCTGAGTTTTTCCAGGTAATTCTGTTTTTGTTTTGGATTTCCAGCATCCGCAGTTTTTTTGTTTTTAACATAGATTTAAGGTTATTGGCATAAGAATCAGGGGTGACATGAGGAATTTTTTTTATGCCACAGGTGGTTAGGACATAGAACATACTGCCTGAAAGTATAGTGGATATAGATTCAAAAGTAGCCTTCAAGGGAGAATTAGATAAATATTGAAAGCAAAAAGATCAAAGGGATATTAGGAAAGAGCAGGGCAGTGAGACCAATTTGATTCCTCTTCAAAAGAGTGGTGCAGGCTTGATGGACTGAATGGCTTCCTTCTGTGCTGTAATTTTGTATGATTCTATGACTCATTCACGGGCCTTATTGACCAATGCAGAGGGAAATTCTTGACTGAGAAAAAGGAAGAAATTTGTTTCTGTTGCATGAGAGTGGAGTCAGCATATCATTTTCGATATTTGCAGAGAAATTCAGATAGTGGGATGAAGTCTTTACAGGAGTTGATGTAGGATGTAGCTTCGACCAGGTAATGGGGAAAGCCAGTGGGCTTATAATCACTGAAATGTTTGTTGCTGGAGACGGAGGGAAAGAAAAATCCAGTAAGGAAAGTGATGAGTCAGAGACAAACAACATGGGTGATGGGTGGAACTGTAATTGTCAAGATCAGCGTGATAGTAAGAAGCAGCACTTGCTTAGTCATTAACTTTATAAAGAGGTTTCAGGAAGATGTTCTAATCAGGATCAAATAAAAAGTGGAATTACCTGGAAAAACTCAGCAGGTCTGGCAGCATCGGCGGAGAAGAAAAGAGTTGACGTTTCGAGTCCTCATGACCTGCTGAGTTTTTCCAGGTAATTCTGTTTTTGTTTTGGATTTCCAGCATCCGCAGTTTTTTTGTTTTTATCAAATTAAATGTGTTTAACATATTCAACAAAAAGCTAGGACCCAAGTGGGTTTCCATAGTGAAATCTTTAATTTGGAGGAAGTAAGTGGAGTTAAATAAGAAAATGTCAGCCTGTTGGAGGAGCTTGGTGATGGTTGGACTGATTGGATTATTGTTCAAAGAAAAGAACAAAGAACAAAGAAAAGTACAGCACAGGAACAGGCCCTTTGGCCCTCCAAGCCTGCGCTGATCATATTGCCTGTCAAACTAAAATATTTTGCACTTCCTGGGTCCATATCCCTCTATTCCCGTCCTATTCATGTATTTGTCAAGCTGCATCTTAAACACCACTACCGTACCTGCTTCCACCGCCTTCTCTGGCAGCGACTTCCAGACACTCACTACCCTCTGAGTAAAAAGCTTGCCCAGCACATCTCCTCTATAGTTTTCTCCTCTCACCTTAAATCTATGTCCTCTAGTAATTGACTCTTCCAGCCAGGGAAAAAGCTTCTGACTATCTACTCTGTCCATACCACTCATAATTTTGTAAACTTCATCAAGTTGCCCCTCAATCTCCGTTGCTCTAGTGAGAATAATCCGAGTTTCTCCAACCTCTCCTCATAGCTAATAACAGACCAGGCAGCATCCTGGTAAACCTCCTCTGCACCCTCTCCAATGCCTCCATATCCTTCTGGTAATGTGGTGACCAGAATTGCATGCAATTTGCATGTGGCCTAACCAAGGTTCTATACAGCTGCAGCATGACTTCCCAGTTTTTATACCCAATAGCCCTGTTGATGAAGGCAAGCATGCCATATGCCTTCCTGACTACCTTATCCACCTGCGTTGCCACTTTCAGTGACCTGTGGACCTGTACACCCAGATCCCTCTACCCGTCAATGCACTTAAGGGTTCTGCCATTTACTGTGTAATTCCTGCCTGTATTAGACCTTCCAAAATGCATTACTTCGCATTTGTCTGCATTAAACTTCATCTGCCATTTCTCCGCCCAAGTCTCCAACTGTTCTATATCCCACTGTATCCTTTGACAATCCTCATCACTATCTGCAACTCCTCCAACCTAGTGTCATCTGCAAACTTACTAATTAGCCCAGTTACATTTTCCTCCAGATCATTTATGTATACTACAAACAGCAAAGGTCCTAGCACTGATCCCTGTGGAACACCACTGGTTACAGTCTCTATTCAGAAAAGCACCCTTCCACTGCTACCCTCTGTCTTCTCTGACCAAGCCAATTCTGTATCCATCTTGCCAGCTCACATCTGATCCCGTGCGACTTTACCTTCTGTACCAGTCTGCCATGAGGGAGCTTGTCAAAGGCCTTAATGAAATCCATGTAGATAACATCCACTGCCCTTCCATCGTCGATCATCTTTGTCACTCGAAAAACTCGATCAAGTTAGTGAGACACGACCTCCCCTTCACAAAACTATGCTGCCTCTCACTAATACGCCCATTTGTTTCCAAATGGTAGTAAATCCTGTCACGAAGAATCTTCTCCAATAATTTCCCTACCACTGACTGTGATTTTCTGGATTATCCCTGCTACCCTTCTTAAACAATGGAACAACATTGGCCATTCTCCAGTCCTCTGGGACCTCACCCATAGCCAGTGAGGATACAAAGATTTCTGTCAAGGCCCCAGCAATCTCCTCCCTTGCCTCCCTCACAGTAAAAGCTTTGTATCTGGCAGACTCTGGGAATGGGTGGTGGTGATTAATCAAAAATTCCAGTTAATGGGGAGTTACATTTACCAATTGAATACAGTGCAATTTTGGAAAGTCCCGCCATTCACAGGCTTTACGTTCTTGTGAAGCCTCACAAATGGCATATTTGCAAATGGTGAACATATTTTATAATGGGAGTCAATTAGATAGTTTCCAATCATCCAAAAGTTTGATATGTATAGCGAATAAAAGGCAATCTAAACAACTGCTGTTTAAAAAATAAATATATATTAGTCATATTTACACTTCTTATAAGGCTCTCCAGCAGAATGTGATGGGCTTGGAGATGAAGTTGGTGAAGGTTTACTTGAAGGTGGAGGTGGAGGGAATGGCTGATTTGGCTGATGTAGATGTGGCAGTACTGACTGAGAATCCTCTGGAAAGTGAAGGAGAGGCCCCTTCTTCATCATCACCAGTGCTACCCTCTTTTCTACTTTATATGTGCTGGTACAATTCAAGCGTCTTATTTCTAATAATTGGGCCATTAACTGAGATCTTTTATTGATGTCAGTAGTCTACCCACGTCTTAAGTAACTTCTCCATATCTTCCAAGTGTGGATCTCTCCCACTTACAGAAGTTAACCTGGCAGTGTGACTACCAGAAACACTAACACTGGCCCATATTTTATCTTCAGTCTGCCTAACGTATCTAATTGTAGATTCATTAACATTGTATTCCCTGGCCAACATGGTAGCACTTGTGCCATTTTTCAGCCTATCGAATATTGTCACTTTTTTGGCAAGTGTCATCACTTTTCTAGGCTGTTTACTGCTTAGTTCAAACTGTCCAGTAAGCAACATGGCAGACAATGCTCGCCCAGGCACACCTTTTAGTTGAAGAAACATGTCATGGATACCCTCCATATCGTTTTTTCTTCAGGTTTTCTTTTTGAAAACCACGGATAAGTGAACATTGGACCCATAATCAGCAAAATAGTGTACGTATTTTATGCGGATAAGCAAATTCTCAAATGGCGAGGACATGAATAGCGGGACTTTACTTGCAATGGGCTGGAGGTAGGGGCACCCTCCGGACCTTTCAGCAAAAATCATTCGTATAAAACACTATCTAGCTGTTCTAATTTAGGCGCATGTAGAGTACCATCTTTCAACGGCTTCATTTGATTCTGAACTAGCGAAAAAGTTAAGCAATTGTTCTTTTTGAGCCTTGATATCATATACCATGGATATCAAAACCTTCTGATTTTTGCCCTTTTCAATACGTCTACAGATGTCAATTTTCTGTTTTAATGTCACAACAACTCTTTTGTGCTTCTCACCTCAGCTTTTCTCTGCTCTACTGGATGCCATAAAGGCATGATTTATAAGGGTTATGAGGACAGAGCTGGCTAAAGTGAACTGGGAAATTAGGTTAAGGAGTAGGTCAGTAGAGATACAGTGGGAGACAGGAGATATTTCATAACACTCAGCAAAGATACATTCCAGTGAAAAAGAAAGGAAAATGCAAATGATGCATCATTCATGGCTAACTAAAGAAGTTAAAGATAATATTAAATTGAAAAAGAAAATGTACAATTCTGCAAATATTAGTGGCAGGTCAAAAGAATGGACAGAATTTAAAAACAGCAAAGAATGACTAAAAAAATGAGAGGGAAATTAGAAAATGAGAGAAAGCTAGCTGGAAATACCAAACCAGATAGTAAGAATTTCTACAAATAATTGAGAACAAAAAGGGAAACTAAAGTGAGCATTCCTCTAGCGAGTGCCTGGGGAATTAATAAAGGGAAGTAAGGAAATGGCAGAAGTTTTGAACAGATATTTTGTGTCTGACCTCACTGTAGAAGACATAAATACATCTAAGAAATACTCGTGAAAGGGAGGGAGGAACTTAAAACAACTACAATCACCAGGGAAAAAGTATGGGGAAAACTATTAGAATTAAAGTCTGACCAGTCTCCGGGTCTTGTTGGACTTCATCCTAAGGTCTTAAAAGAATTGGCTGCTGAGTTATTAATACATTGGTTGTGATTTTCCAAAATTTCCTGGAAAAGTCCAATCAGATTGGAAAATAGTGAATGTAACTCCTATATTCAAGAAAGGAGGTAGACAGAAAGCAAGAAACCCCAGGCCAATTAGCCTAATGTCTGTCATAGGGAAAATGCTAGTTTCTATTATTAGGGAGGTTATAGCAAGGCACTTAGAAAATGACATCATGCAGAGTCAACATAGTTTTGTGAAAGGGAAATCATATTTGACTAATTATTAGAGTTCTTTGAGGAAGTAGCAACCAACATGGATAAAGGGGAATAACTCCCAGGCCTTTACTCCCGGGTCCGGTACACAGATTCTGGAGATTTCCCAACTCTGCAAACCTGACCTTTAAAAATGGCTGCCCTGATGTCAGATTTTTGGGGAGGCAGGCTGGACTGAAGGTGTGCCTTCTGGCACTGTGTCCAAAAATAAAGAGTAAAGCATAAAATGGCCCTCACCAACCCACTTCCCCCCATTCCCCCCCCACCCACACACTCTACATGCCAACCTATGCCACCTCACAGCCTCTACCCACCCCCTTATGGCCCCTCATACCCTCCATGAAAACTTATACTTCTGTACCCACCCTGCATGCCCAATCACCCTTTGCCTTTACACTTACCATGCCGGCTCACCTAGTATCCACCATGGGCAGACCTCAGGGCCCATGCAGAGATGAGATAAAATGAGGTTCTATGGGCAGAATCTTCTACCACTGCTTGGGACCAGGAAGAAAGCTGGGTGGGGGAACCTAATTGGGCGGGTGGCCAAAATCAGATTCCCAGCAGCGGGATAAACTTTTGCAATTAAGTTCTCAAAACTTCCCAACGGCAAGATGTGAGGGTGTCCAGGGAAGGAAGGGAGGGTGTCCGGGGAAGGAAGCCAGGCTGTCCGGGGCAAGGTGGGAGGGTAAGCATGTCATGAATATGCTTGTCATTTTGTTGAGTAGGGAGGGGCTTTCTGGTCAGTGACTGTGGGAGAGAGATGGGTCTAAAGGACAAGGCCGCTGATATCCAGAGTTGGGTTTTGAGGGTTTCAATGAGGATACTGGGAAGAGGAGGGAACAGTGAGAGAGGGGAATTGAATCTGATAGGGTGGTAGTTGCAAGGTCATGGGCGGGTATTGGATGGGGTCATGGGCATCCATGGAAAGTCAGGGTACAGGTGGCCTTGAGAACAGGAAGGGTCATGGTCTGGAAAGGCGTGGGAGTGTCAGCAGTTATGGGATTGGGGTGAGAGCAGTTTCAACAAAGATAACAATAGGGTCAAGGGTAACAGTGGAAAGTTCAAGGGTAACAGGGTGAGAGGAATAAGAATGTGGTGTTGGTGAAGAATGATGGTGGGTGATGGGGGAGGGTGGAAGGTGCTGGAGCATCTCTGAAAAGTAATGCACACCATTTTTCCATTTGATAGGTCTAAACGCAGTCCTTCACTAATGACCAAGGACCGAAGTGGGAGGAGGGTCTTTGATGGGTAGAGTTACTGGTGTGCTTATTAGGCTGACACAAGGGGCACCTCAATAATCTACTGGATAGGGAACCATGCTCAAGTGTGTTCTCTTCTCTGTGCTCAATCCCCTATGACAGCAGCTCCCTCAATGATTCATGGGACTCAATCAAGTGAGATTCCAGCAAAGTCAGGAGCTGCAGTAAACCATCAGCTGAAGATCACCTCCTTTGACTGAGGTTGGGGTGGAGGGAGGGAGGGACGTGGCAGCTCCATGTTGCCCAGTTGGGAAATGGCAACAATCTGCCTGTTTAGAACCTCGAGAGTCCCAGACAAATGGTCATGGATGATAAAGGGTTGCGTGGCACATCTAAATGCAAAAGCAAGTGTCTCTCGATTATGTGTCAAGGGTGATAGAGGATAGCTCAATAGTGTCTGATAGACTATGTGTGAACATTGCTTTCATTAACCCGGTAAATGCTGCATGTTTCCACGCACGTAGATATATGAACGAGAGGAGAACTCATCTGTGGCCCTCAGGATGGGCTTCACCATGGTGGGGTTGGGGGAGGCCAGGGTAGAGTGATGTTAGGTACAGGGCTTCCCATTGGCTGAAATGACCAGTGATGGAGGGAAAGCTTCAAAGAATATGCTGACTAGATAGATCACTGCCATTTGTTCACAGATCTCAGGTCTTCACCATGATGGCACAAAACAACCTTCCACTTGCCATGGTCCAGCTGAGGAGGAGCTAGCACAGGATGGCCTGGGGCCAGGAGCAGCAGCAGCCAGAGCATCAAGAGGCAGAGGCAACAGAGCATCAAGAAGCGAAGGTTGCTGGCAACCAGGGCCCAGTGCAATGGCGAGCATTGGCCAGAAATTGGATACATCCCAGGCACTGCAGCTGCTTGCAGATGTCAGAGACACCTTAGGATGTCCTGGGATGTGGTTAATCGCATATGCCAGCTGCTCAATGAAGTCCTGCATCTGCAAGGACTGGGAGGCAGTCCTGTGCCAGTGACATTGAGTTGACAGTGGCCCCAAACAACTTTGCCAATAACTCCTTCCAGGACCCACTGGGGACCTGTGCAGGATATCCCAGTCTGCAATGCACAAGTGCATCCATAAGGTGATAGATACCCTCTTCAGAAGAACATATGATTTTGTGAAATTTCATTTGAATCCTGAGAGCCAGGCAGCCAGAGCATTGGGTTTTGCTGCAAACATAGGATTCCCACAAGTGCAAAGGCTTATTTGACTGCACACATGTGGCATTGAGAGCTCCCTGGCATGAGCCGGCTGCATTCATTAAAAGAAAAGGCTTTCACTCACTGAATGTTCAGCTGATACATGATCACACCAAACAAATCCTTCATGCTTGTGTGTGGGAGCTCTCACAATGCCTACATTCTCAACCAATTGCAAGTGCCACAAAGCTTTGGTCCACCTCTTTGACTATAGGACTGGCTCATTGGAGACAAGGGATACCCCCAGATGATGACACCAGTTCGGAATCCATAAAGTGCCATCAAGGAGAGATACAATGCTGCTCATACCTCAACAAGGTCCACCACTGAGCAGACGATAGGCCTGCTGATAATGAGCTTTTGCTGTTTGGACCACTCAGGCGGGGCACTTCAATATTTCCCAAAGAGACTGTCCAGGATTATTGTGGTATGCTGCGCCTTACACAACATTGCTCAACAAGGGGGATGTCCTCTTAGAGAAATGGAGGACCGAGATGTCTTCTCTGATAATGAGAAAGGGGAAAGAAATGGTGATGACGAGGGCCAGGATGTTGTGAATGCACAGGCAGAAGGCAAGGCAATGGTGCAACACAGCAGATAGGCCTATGACAATCTAATCGCTGACAGATTCCAGGCCAAGTGAGCTACTGATACAGTTCTTTTATTGCTTTTAATGTTTTTAATGCTTTGCAGGCTGGGAGGTCAGGGCTCCCTATTTGGGGTGGACATTAGAGTTTACTTTCATTGTCCTTGTTTTCTGGTGGCTGAAATAAATTGTACTTTTTCACGTTAACTCTATCGGTATTACAATCCTTTGCATACGCCAATTTGCATTGAAAAACCTCCCACTTGTGCGAAATGTGTGCAACAGTACCTGCATGACAGTGCGTACTGCCACAACCTTGGTCATCTGGAAGGATAAATGATTCGGTCCCTTGGCTCCAGCAACCCTTTATACATGCTACATTGAAAGCTACATGCAGCCTTATTTAGGCAGGGATGCACTCATGTGACCCTGACACCTGCTGCAAATGCCTTGCAGGGAACACTGTCAGGCAGATGCTGGGTCATTGGAACACGGGGAAAAGCAGCAAGAGTAGGCCATTTGGCCCCTCGAGCCTGCTTTGCCATTCACCTCGAACAGGGCTGATCTTTTTATCTATCACAGCAGTCTGAGAATGCTCCTGGTGTTTTTCTCCTGCCGACAGCCAGAATGATCGAGTGTCATTCCAAAGCGGCCATGAGCAGTTAATGAGCATGCATGCCTATGACAGATCCTGAGCCCTCCCCAGTAAATGTTTGATACCAACACTGTCCTGCAACTGGTACAACATTGATGGCATGAAGAGGCTGCCACACGTTCAGTCCACATATTCCTTCTGCTGCTGAGCCCTGCAAATGATCCTCCTATCTGACATCTCTCTGTACTCGCACATTTACACTGTCTGATGCTCTTTTGAGTGTCATTCCGCAGTGTGTAAACAGTACCATTTACCCTTACCCTAGGATTGTTCATCCTCTTCCTGCACTGTAGCAGAGTTCATTTGTGGGCCCAATGGGCGCTGACCTGGGCTGCTGCCTCTGTAGAGGCTGCCTTGACCAGGCAGGAGAGCCTCCTACTGCCATCCCCGAGTAAAAGGAACTTCCGCCATTCCCGGAAGGCCTGGAGGCGCAGCTGCAACAGGGCATCACTAAACCTTAGGATCACTCATTATCTGCTCTGAGACATATCCAGGGGGAAAGGTCAAAAGGTTTGGCTGCAGTCTCGATGTGCACTCAAGAGATCCAGGCTGATGCTGATGGCTTATAGTGGCTGCATGTCTGTCCGGTTGCCCTTTAAATATAGTGCCTAGCCCTTTGAACCCACGAGGTAAGGGTGTGGGTGCCAGTTTTCTGCCTGCCATGAGATTTGCTGCTCTCCTCACACATGTTTGATGAGCTGATCAGCAGGAGATTGCGTGTGGCCAGCCATCCTCCCCCAAGCGGAAATCACTCTCACTTCTGTGCTGCCTCCCAACATATACTCCAGACCAGAAGCTTCAGCCCTAAGTGTCTATTGCAGACTTCACTATACTTCAACTAAATAAAGACTTATAGCAACAAATATTTAATTCAAGTGCACAATCCTTATAACAACAAGCTTTGGAATTTGTAGTCCCACATTAAAGAGCCGATAACCACTGTCGCTGTCAATCAAGCTGTGAAATGGCAGGCACCCTAGTGTGATACTGGATGATTGGGAAATCATTCATGTGAAGATGGAAGCCATTTTTAAAAAATATTTTTGGAATATGGTGGTATTCTGTAAAGAACGATGTGTGCCCATGATTAATAAAACAGGTGTGAAGATTTGTAAAGACAACTTGTCTGTGAGAATTGAGGGATGAAAGGTAAAGGTGTTAGGTTCAATGCATTTGTAATGAGAGGTTGGTGAGGTTGGATTTACTAGTAAATAGTTTGAGTAAAATTTGCATTTTGAGATAAGTAGGGACTTGACTTTTCAGCTGTTCAATTTCAAAGGGGAGTTTAGAAGTTATAAGGAGCTTTTACAACTTACAAAGGTTTCATAAGTAAGCAAGAGAAGGTTATTAACTTTTATTTGACCCTAAAGTGGAGGTAAAAGGAAAACATGAAAGATTTTTATATTTTGGAAACGTTGAATTCAAAGAGGTGCTTAGGACAATGGAATCCAAGATGAACGGTGAAAAGGATATTTAAGGAAAGATGGTTAGTTGAGTTGTGTGCCTGTGTGGGGTAGATGTCCTGAGACCAGATCTGTGTGTAAGTTTTGAATTTGAAGCAGCCATCCAGTTTCAAGCCAGAGAAATCCTTGTTTTCAGAATGCAACCTGTTTCTGAACCTTTCTTTTGGATTTCCATAGCAGGGTGGAAGAGAGTGAGAAGTTGTGTGGTATACCTTCTACTAAAATACAACAGTTTTACCTTGGGTAAAATCACTGGATTTTTATGATTAAAAATCCACAAGGCAACTATTGTCAAGTAGTTTACTTGTGTGTTCTGACCAAGTGGGTTTTTTGGGAATGTTTTGTAAAACTGTTTAAACTGTGTAACTTTAATTTTTTAATTTTAAATTCCTAAAAGTGTTACTGGGAGTTCTATGCTTCTAGAATCAGTAGCTCTTTCCCTCATTTTCAAAATGAAAAAAAAGGTTATGATCAGTAAGACAAGTTTCCCTCTGGGGTTTGGCTTGCTCACCATCGGCTGTAGGCCGTAACAGTCATGCAGCACTAATCCAGTAATGGAATCCCACAGGCTTATGTCAACAGATAGAGTGAAATTGCAAGCAATCATTTTTGTTTTAAACACTTCAGTTTTTTTTTAAAAGATTTAAAGGACTGGACTTTTAAATGCCTTGACAACCTCCTTTGACAGGTCCCTGTGACAGGTGCTGCTGACAGTTTTGACAGCTGATTTTGACAGGTCTGTTGACAGTTCCAATGAGCTTGACAGTAATGGGTTTATACACTTTTTATGCACATTTATGTCTACTTTTAACACTTGCAAAGGACACCTGACCTCCACCAGAGAGCACCTTATCTCATGCAAAAATGTAGCAGAACCAGATCCCAATGAATCCACCATGTTCAGGGCTGTTGTTAGCTGATTCAATCTGCACACTTCAGGTTTCATACTCCTGGCCTACCAAAATACCACTTCAGCGGAGATAGCTGATAATTTAAACAACCATCTGCCTGCACTCCACCCCCATTCATAGCCCCATGAAAATGGGAAATGTTGTGTTTGAGAATGGGACTTCTGATTTTCGGGCATTTCCATTATTTTTGCCACGATGGAGAGGCTCTCTGTCATGGTGAAAGTCTGGGCTTGAGTATATTTCCAGCATTTTTTTTTTGTTTTTAATTCAGATTTCTAGCATCTGCTTTATTTTGCTTTTGCACTTAACCTGTTTATATCCCTTTGGGACCACTTCATGTCCTCCTTACATTTTACTTTCCCATTTAACTTTGTATCATCAGCAAATTTGGATACATTATATTCAGTCCTTTCATCTACATCATTGACATGGTTGTATGTATTATTGACCTTTGCAGTACTCCACTAATTTACAGCCTTCTAACCTGAAAACAACCTATTTATTCCTACTCTCGTGTTTTCTGTCAATTAATCCTAAATCCATGCTAATATATTCCCCTATTCCCATGAGCCCGAATTTTGTATAATAACCTCTTGGGCAGCAATTTATTGACTTAAAGGAAGGGAGAGGGAGCAATGCAGATAGGTTTATGGAGGGAATTCCAGTGCTTCATTCCTAGGCAGTTGAAGGCACAGTGCCATCGATGGTGTGACAGAAACTAGGGAGGTTCAAGAGGCTAGAGTTGGAAGAGCACAAGGACCTCTGGAGTGTTTATATGTCTGGAGGAGATTACAGAGATAGGGAGAGGCAAGGTTATAATGGGACTTGCTTAGGGATGCCAGGAAAGCATTGGATAGTCCAGGCTGTGTGTGACAAATGTAGGGATGAGGGTTTCAGAAGTGGATGAGCTGAGGTAGGAGTGGAGATGGGCAACATCATAGAGGTGGAAGTAGATGGTCTTGTGTTAGAGGGGATACAGGGTTAGAAGCTCAACTCAGGATCAGATAGGATGCCAAGCTTGTGAGCAGCCCAGTTCAACTTCAGACAGTTACCAGAAAGAGGAATGGAGTTGGTGGCTAGAGCACAGAATTTTTGGTCTACTCAATTGTTAATTGGAGAAAATTTCTGCTCATCCAATGCAGAGAATGCTGTGGTAAACCATTTCAAAGGCTGCAAACAGATCAAGAAAGATAAAAAGGGATAATTCACCATTCTCACAGCTACATACAATGTAATTTGCGACATCTATAAGAGCTGTTTGAGTATTATGACAGGTTCAAAAACCATACTGAAGTAGTTGCAGGAAAGATTGGGCATGGATTTGAGAGGCTACAACATGTTCAAGGGCTTTAGAGAGGGAAGAGAGATTGGGGATGGGGCAGTAGTTTATAAGAAGAAAGGAGTCAAGAGTTGATCATTTGAGGAGAGGATAAAAGCAAAAAACTGCGGATGCTGGAAATCCAAAACAAAAATAAAAATACCTGAAAAAACTCAGCAGGTCTGACAGCATCTGCGGAGAGGAACATAGTTTCGTGTTGACTCTTCAACAGAACTAAGGAAAACTAGAAAAGAGGTGAAATATAAGCTGGTTTAAGGGGGTGGGACAAGTAGAGCTGGATAGAGGGCCAGTGATAGGTGCAGATAACCAGAAGATGTCATAGACAAAAGGACAAAGAGGTGTTGAAGGTGGTGATATTATCTAAGGAACGTGCTAATAAGTGACATTAAGGGTAGAAAGCAGGACGAGCAAGGTACAGATAGCCCTAGTGGGTGTGGGGTGGGGGGAAGGGATTGAAATAGGCTAAAAGGTAGAGATAAAACAATGGATGGAAATACATTTAAAAATAATGGAAATAGGTGGGAAAAGAAAAATCTATATAAATTATTGGAAAAAAGGGGGATCGAAAAGGGGGTGGGGATGGAGGAGAGAGCTCATGATCTGAAATTGTTGAGCTCAATATTCAGTCCGGAAGGCTGTAAAGTGCCTAGTCGGAAGATGAGGTGCTGTTCCTCCAGTTTGTGTTGGGCTTCACTGGAACAATGCAGCAAGCCAAGGACAGACATGTGGGCATGAGAGCAGGGTGGAGTGTTGAAATGGCAAGCGACAGGACGTCTGGGTCATGCTTGTGGACAGACCAAAGGTGTGCCGCAAAGCGGTCATCCTGTCTGTGTTTGGTCTTTTCAATGTAGAGGAAACCGCATTGGGAGCAGCGAATGCAGTAGACTAAGTTGAGGGAAGTGCAAGTGAAATGCTTCTTCACTTGAAAGGAGTGTTTGGGCCCTTGGACGGTGAGGAGGGGGGAAGTAAAGGGGCAGGTGTTGCACCTTCTGCGGTTGCATGGGAAGGTGCCATGGGAGGGGTTGAGGTCTATGGGGTGATGGAGGAGTGGACCAGGGTGTCCCTGAGGGAATGATCCCTGCGGAATGCTGCCAAGGGGGGTGAAGGGAAGATTGTTTGGTGGTGGCATCATGCTGGAGTTGTCGGAAATGGCGGAGGATGATCCTTTGAATGCGGAGGCTAGTGGGGTGATAAGTGAGGACAAGGGGGACCTTATCATGTTTCTGGGAGGGAGAGGAAGGTGTGAGGGCGGATGCGTGGGAGTTGGGCCGGATACGGTTGAGGGCTCTGATAACCACCGTGGGTGGAAAACCTCGGTTAAGGAAGAAGGAATACATGTCAGAGGAACTGTTTTTGAAAGTGGCATCATCAGAACAGATACGACGGAGGCGAAGGAACTGAAAGAATGGGATGGAGTCCTTACAGGAAGTGGGGTGTGAGGAGCTGTAGTCGAGGTAGCTGTGGGAGTTGGTAGGCCTGTAATGAATATCTGAGGAGAGGAGTTGTGATGGCATAGTTGAAAAGGAGAGAGAGCAGTACCCGAGGAGAGGGGACACTAAACGACATCAGCTGATGTAAGGGCCAGAAAGGGAAGATGGGTGGTCAGGGATTTCTTGGGTGTAGGGTCTCATGGACATTATGAGTTCAGAAAGGGCATGAAGAGAGATAGATAGGTCAAAAACTAGAGAAAGATGCAGGTTCAAGTAAAGGGCATGGGGAAGTTAAGGAAGATTTGGCTCCATCGGCTAAGGGAGAGGAAGGAAGCATCAGTGGCAGTCTGAATGGATAGCCTCAAGCTTCATGACAAAGTTGTTCATGAACTTGTCATACTTGTTAATGGAGGTGAGGGGACAAGGTGGTCCAATCATCTTATTTAATTCATTCTCGTGGTCTGGGCATTGTTTGCACTGCCAGCACTTATTGTCCAATCTAGATTTGGTATGAATGAGTGGGCTTCTTTTAGAAGGCAATTAAGAATCAATAACGCTGATATGGGAACTGATTGACATATAGGCCATACCAGATAAGAACAACATTCCTCCTCAAAGGACATTAATGAACATATATAAAGTAGCGGACATTTTCAGACTGCTTCACAAAAGTCATTTAATCCATTTAATAATGAGCTACATGAAATGAGCAATTTCACAAAGTCTGCACTCTAGTTTTGCACCAGATCACATGCCACAGCTACTTTGGAGTACACTTTGGTTTACTGTGCATGAATGTTGACAAATCAGCTGTTTTAGACAATTTATAACTGACCTTAAACTTGATGCTTTCTCCACTTCATTAAACCGTCAATCAATAATACCCAATTAGCTGTCTATTATGTGACATTTTTGTCATGACAGATGGTATTATTATAAAGATTTGCACTGTCTTATGGAGAGACATACTGATAAGGACATATGCCAAAAGTATCAAATCTGATTTTCAAACAGAAAAGGAGTTCTGCATTGCATTATTGTAAGGAACAAATGGTATGTCACAGCATGTGCCTGACTTCCTAAAGAAGCAATGGGTCAGTAAGCACTAATAGACCACTTGTTCACCAGTTCAGAGTCCAATAGATGGGTTGTGTAAATGTCTAGGAACCAACATCTTTCATCAATTGCGGAAAGTAATTGAGGGAGAGTGGTGATGTATCTCATGGCAGGTTATTCTTTATGTTAGCTGTTTGAATGTGAGCTTAGTTTTATAAAAATACCACTAGTAACCTCAAATGTTTTAGTTTTATAAAAGTACCACTAAGAACCTTAAATGACCAGAAATTTTCCTAATGAGAAACGTAACTTACAAAAAACCCAGAAGCTAAAAGCTGGGAAGATATTTTTACTTCCTCTCAAACTGTTTTGTGTGATTGCTATTACTAGCTAGCAAATTCCTCCCTCTGATATAATGTTCATATCTCCTGTATCAATGCATGCAAGTTAATAGTAGCGGCGGTTGGTCCCCACCGGTTGTGGAGTTGGCGGAAACCCTGTTGCGGCCATTTCCAGGAGCCCCGTCGTGGATTAAGTCCCATTTAGGCAGTCCGTTTGCTGCTGTCAGGGCTCCAGGCTCTACCAGAGGAAATTTCCCATCACACTTTCTGGTGCAAAGTGGACGTCCCACCTCCGAGAGCTGTTGGCCAAACAGAGGCTGGCAGCTCTCCAGTATGAGCGGGCATGTCCACCAGGGTTTACTTGGAAGTTTTTCCATATTGCACAGACCTTGCCTGCTGCTGGCTGAATACCAGTGGGGTGAAGTCCTTAAGTGGCCCTTAGGTGGCTACTTACAAGCCTCAATTGGCCTCCAGGTAGTAAGGCTGTCATCAAATTTTCCCACCTGGACTTAATTGGTAGGAATCAGGAAGGTGATGGAATCTCCACCCCACACCTTCCCGCCCCATTATATAGCTCCTGGCCTCCCAGCCCACCTCCGGGGAGCACTGAATTCCGCTCTATATATTTAAGGACTAGCTTGTACAAGTACTTTTTTTTGCAATGTGTGCAGTCCATATGCATCCTTTGTGACTTCCAAACAATGCCTTTAAAAAACCATAGTGTACATCTGTTATAAACATCTATTTTTGGCCAGTGCAGTTTAGATCTTAGCCATTTGAACTTTATCTGTACAATGAATATGCAATTGTGTAACAAACCTGTGCACTTAAGTGGCAAATTGACTTCCAGGTAGATAAATATGAGGTGATGCACTTGGACAGGAAAAATAGAAACATCGCATACATCTTAGAAAATAAGAAACTGAATGGGGTGGAAGAGTAAAGGGGATTAAGGGATACAGATGAACAAATAATTAAAAGCACCTCTGCAGGTTAGCCAAGCAAGTATAATGCTGACAAAGCACAGGAATATATTTCTAGGTATACAGAATTCAAAAGTAGTGATGTTAAGTATATATGGCACTCTGGTCAGGCCACACTTAGTGTACTGTGCATAAATGTGGTCCCCATACTATAAAAAAGGGCTGGAGGACTTAAAGCACTGGAGATGGTGCAAAACGGATTGACAAGAATGGCTCCAGAACTGAGAGAAAACAAATGTTGGGAAAGATTGAAAGGTTGAAGTTTTTTCCCTTGGAAAAGAGGAAATTTAGGAGTGACATGATCAAGGTTTTAAAAATTATTAATGAGCTAGACAGGATAGATGTGGAATCTTTCTGCTTGGTTGGAGAACCCAAAATTATGGGCCTTAAATACAAAGTAGTTGCCCTGTCCTTTGAGGCAAAGATGACCATGTTCATCATCTGGGATGTTTGCAAGTCTGGAGGTTCTGTTGCAAACAGGACAGAATACAACAGATTATTGTGTCTTAAGTGAGTTGCTGGCTCTGGATTTCCTCTCTTTGCATTTTCTCTGTACCTCTGATTTGTGCTTGTTTTTGAAGGAGGCCACACAATTTTTTATTTTGTTGCACCAGGTGCAGTGATCCTGGGCGAGCTTCTCCCAGGAATCGAAGTCAATATCAAAACTCCTAAGTGAAACATTCAGTGTAGCACTTTGTTTAATTTTCATGAGAGTGCATCTCAGACTCAGTCTCTCAAAAAAGATTTGCTTTGGTAAGTGAATGTCAGGCATTCTGCTAAATGACCAGCCCAAGTCAGTTGCAACTGTGGCACTATTCACAATTCTGGTATGTCACTTATTTCCTGGTTAAAGGTGACATAAAATATATTACCCCTACAGTGAATGCAATAAAAGTGAATGCAAGGTTGAAAACTAAAGATGGAATAAAATAAAGCGAATAATAGATTTTATTTGCATCCCTAGACCTATATCCATTCATTTTAAATGAGCAAGGAGAAACAAAGAAACATAAGGGTGAATTTTATACTCCTCAGCAGTAGGGGGTGTGGGGGTGGGGAAGAGAGAGAGAGGGGGGAGTTCAACCCGAAAGTGCATGGTTCATCGACATCTGCCAATAAAGCACCATGTGGCCAATTAATGGTCACCCGGCAGGAAGCTGGCCAACAGCAGAGAGCAGTGGTAGACAGCACACTCAGTCGGGGATTAAGGCAGGCCATGAACCAGAAGTTCGTCACATTTAATGGGACCCTGGCACAGGTTTGTGGCGGCTGCAGTAGAATTGGTGTACTGGAGGCTGAAGGTCAGAGCTGTGTTGTCAGGCTCTAGATTGGGGTTTTGGGGATTGTCTATTCTCCCAAATTATGCTGCTCAAGTCTGTAGTTTCCCAAAACCATTACTTTTTATTTACAGTAAGTATTGACACATTTGGGCCTCTAAATGAGGTTGGAGCTTCTCCTCCTTCCAGATCTCTCTTAACTTCTCAGTCATGTGATCTGACATTGTTATTACATCAGCATCATTTCTGCTTCTGATGTTAACCCTTTACATTCCCCCCAAGTTTTTATCCCTATTATATTTACAAGCCCTACATCTTCCCCCAAAGTCTTAGACTTCACAGTGTTAATCTCTGAGGTGCCTTGACCAATCTCCCTGATCTTGTCCTGATCTTTTTTGAGGTTGAGGATATTCGCGACTCTCCCTTCTGTCGGTGTGAGTGATCTTCTCCTGCATGGCTGTATAGTTTTTAGTAGGCCTTCCTCCTTCATCAGCATCTGAGTAGAATATTTCACCCCTCTCCTTGGATTCACCTAGTTCTGTTGAAGGGTCATGAGGACTCGAAAAGTCAACTCCTTTCTTCTCCGCCGATGCTGCCAGACCTGCTGAGTTTTTCCAGGTAATTCTGTTTTTGTTTTGGATTTCCAGCATCCGCAGTTTTTTGTTTTTATCTCTGAATAGTAAGCCCAAGTTTCTACTGGCTTTGTCTCGTTAGGAACTAGAGAGTTTAAGTAAGTTATATTTGCATTTGTGGGTTTTAGGAATGAGTTTTATCTTTAAGTTTAATTTGGGCTTCTATATTGGTGTATATAGAAAGGGGGTGCTTGAGTTTTTGTTTCACTTTAAAAGATGCCTGCATTTAATGAGGTTTATGACTCTTGAGGGGGAGTTAAAAAAAACGAGGTAGAAAAAACTGTGCTGTTGCCTAGCAATAGGGGTCCAGAGAGAGAGGCCCCACACAGACACAAAGAAACTAAAAGCAGTTTGAGTTCGCTTGGTCATTATGGTGAAGGAAGCAGTTTAAGTCTCTCTCTAGCTGGTATACTAGCATACTGTTGAGGAAAATAAGTGTAAGAATCTTAGGTGAGTTGTTCTAAAGTTATAGTAACAGTGAATTTCAAGTGAATTCTGGATCTAAAGAGAGGTACCAAGTTGTCAGCAGTCTACTGGAAGAGAGAACTGCAAGGAGCAGATCCTAAAGGAAAAAGAAAAAGGTCAAGAAGCCCTTTAAGTTAAGTTCAAAGATAAGGACAGGAATCTGGAAAAAGTCCCGTTGAGTGAAGTTAAGAGTGAGGAGCAGAGAAAGGTTCCAAGCTTAAAGGGAGAAAGCTGCAGGATGCAGACTTAAAGCAAAATAAGCTTGCAAGATCCAAGGAGAGAGCCCAAGGTCTGTAACTCTTTATTATGGGCATATGAAGAAGTGGTGTTCTGTTGGCATGGATGAGCATTTAAGAAAGAGTGTGTGGAAGGCAAAGCTTGAATGCACTTAGCAATCCAGGGAGGAGGAACATAAGAGGGAGAGTTCAAAAACCCTGGAAGTGGACCCTTGTGGAAGGCATCTGAGAGAAAGCGTTGTTTGGGAGAAGATTTCAAAGCAAGTTCGTGTGAAAGATGGAGTTCAGTGAGACTGGTTGGCTCATGGTGTGACAAGTGTCTGGGGGGAGTTGATGAGAAATCCATAGCATCTGTTTGGGGTGGCATCTATCATTTGGTTTCAGAGTATGGTGTGCCTGACCACAGGTTGCCTATTTGTTTACATGGACTGTGTATTTACTGTGAACATTAGAGTATAAGATAACTTTTGTAGCTTGTGTTTTCCTTCCAGATCTGTATATATCTGTAAAGGTATAGTTGTGGGTGAAGGAGTATTGTAATATAGTTCATTTTTTCTTATTTAATAAATGTTTTATTCTTTTGTTAAAAATTCATCCGCTGACTCCTATAACTCTGGTAGCCAGTCTCCACATTTCTAAACAAAAAATAAAAGTTAGGATCTATCAAGCCAGGTTCCACCCTGGAACTGGCTTGTCCAGTGGTAACATCAACTGAGATCATAAATCTCTCCAAGAATGTTAAGATGCAACAATTCCTCCTTATGATACTCTTGTGTGTCTCAATCCTGTGTCATCTTAGTTGTGGAATTTTTCCAATGATTGTGCCTCCCTTCAGTTGGTCGCGTACCCATACTCTCTCCCCAGGCTTCAGTCTGGTTACTTCTCTGTTCTTCCTCATTACATTTTACCCTCTCTTACTTGTTCATGATTATATTGTGTTTGAGTTTTTGTGCTGGAGATGAAAGCTGTGTTCTCAATCTCCTGCTCATCAGTAACACTGGTGGTGAGAAACCATTTTGTAGTGGTGAGATTCGATAACTCAGAAGAGCTAAATTAAGGTCTTTGTTTATCTTCAATAAATCTTTGATGGTTTATACCCCTCTCTCACCTTCTCCATTTGCTTGAGGATAGTGAGGTTAAGTGATTACATGAATGAAGCCATATTCATTTGCAAAATTGTGGAATAACTCATTAGCAATTTGTGTTCTATTGTTGGACACTATGATGTCTGGGATGCCATGTATTGCATAAATTCTCTTGAGGAATTGGATGATTGCTTCTGCTGTGATACTATGCAATCTGTTTACTTCAATCCACCATGAGTAGCAATCATTGGCAATAAGGAAGGTTTTCCTCTTAAATTCAAGTAAGTCCATTCCCAGATGCTCCCATGGCCTCGATGGAAAAGTAAAAGGTAATAGTGGTTCTTTTTGTTCTTGGCTGTTTATAGCACAAGTAAGACAGTTAGAAATCAGTTCTTCTATAGAGTGAGTAATGCATGGCCACTAGACTGATTGCTGTGCTCTCGCACAACATTTTGCTATTCCTAGATGACCTTAAGTCTTTGAAGAATATCAAGCTGAAGCGCTCTTGGTATGACTGTTCTCTTGTTGAAGACTAGTAAGTCGTCAATAGCAGTTAGGTGCTTGTGCTGTTCAAAGTACTGCCATAGTATCAGATTAGTAGGGATATTGTTTGGACAAAATTCCAGACAAGATTCTCAGACTGGAGACATTATTCATTTCCTTGCTGAGCTTGTTTTATTTCTTGTAACTTATTTGCAGTAGCTGGTAAGTGTAAGTGATTAAGGAAACACATGCTTCAGTCTCCTTGATGAAGCATAAATACTTCCTTCTGATGATAATCACAACAGTGGGCGGAATTTTCCGTGCCCGCTGGCATGGGACATTTTTGGCGGCATGAGCAGCCAATATGGTGAGAAGGCCAAATATCCGGTTCACAATGTTGTGACACCGGTTTGCAATCGTCCGCTCTACCCGTCAATGGCGGGCCGCATTTCCCGCCGTCGGTCGTCAGGAACCTCATTGTAATATATCTGCATATCATTATAAGCCCAGCTTGCTGGAATCATCCCATCATGCTGGATCATCTGAGCGCGTCAGTGTGATTGTATGCCGATGTGTCTGACAATTGTACATAGTTACCTAGCAGGCTGCACTTGGCTCGGAACTTCGAGGTTTGTTTGCCTACCTTTCTTTGCGCAACACTCGCAGTCATCAGTGACAGGCTTCACAGACAGCACCACATCACTTTTAGGGGGTTTCACGGGCAGGTCTCTACCTACCAAATCAGTCATAAGGCGCGGGGGTGGCTTTTCAATGGCTTGCTTGGGGAAAGGGGAGAAGTGGCCTCAGGCAAGAGAAAAGGCTGCAGGGCGAGGGCTGTACTGGGGAAGAGGGGTATCCCATGGTGTGTGTAGTTGATCCGTGGAAGTGGCCTCAAGATGGTGAGGGCTGAGGAGGCAGTCTCCAGAGGAGATGAAGCCAGGTGGAGATGTGAGGGTGTGTGTCAGAGAATGAGTGGTGATGTCCCTTGAGCTGGCAGTGAGTGAAATGCCAGTGAATGTGTGTTGGGCTTGTGAGTGTGTGAGTTTAGAGCGATGAGATGGTTGCCTTACCCTGGCAGCACGGATGAGATCATTCATCCTCTATCTGCATTGGATGACTAAACTCTTCTTGCAGCATTGGCACTGACCACCACTGCCATCACCTACCAAGCCAGGGTGATAATGTTTCTGCCCCTCCTGTGGCCAAAGCGGGGGTAGAAGACATCACACCAGGCCTCCACGGTGTCCAAAAGGCACTCAAGGGACGCATCACTTAACCAGGGTGCTGCAGTCTTCTTGCCTTTCAGAGCCATGTCTTCTTTGCGGCAGTCCCGGGCTGGAAGCACTGAGAGGTGTGCGCGGCTACACTTTGAATGCGTCACCCAGTGTGATGAAGCGGCGAGATGGCGTACAAATGAGAACCCGCCTGCCATTGAAATGGCATGCTTCCTTGGGAAAGCATGATTAATGAGGCAAGATTGGGATGATACAGCATGACAAACCACCATTGCGGTTGGCGGGTAAAATGTCATTTTTCCTACCCGCTATCACACTTAGTGCAAATCTGGGATAATTCCGCCCAGTGTGTCTGCCTTTGTTTGATACTTCCCTTGCTTATACTCTGTGATGGTGTCACACCTCAGCAATCTTAATCTGCACTGTTGGATTCTGAGTGGCATCTTCAAAATTTCTTTCATGTTCAGAAGGGTGAGTTTTCGCTGTGATCTGGTGCCGAAGAATAGATGAGTTCCAAAGAACCCCATCTAGACCCTGAACACACAATGAAACAGTAGTGCACCAAGATTTCAGAAGAGATTAAAAGTTGTTTAAAAAAGAGGAGGTGTTAGGCATCTTGAAGAATGTTAAGGTGGATAAATCCCCAGGGCCAGATGGGATCTACCCCAGAGTACTGAGGGAGGCAAGGAAGGAGATTGCTGGGGCCTTGACAGAAATCTTTGTATCCTCACTGGCTACGGGTGAGGTCACGGAGGACTGGAGAACGGCCAATGTTGTTCCATTGTTTAAGAAGGGTAGCAGGGATAATCCAGGAAATTACAGGCCAGTGAGCCTTATGTCAGTGGTAGGGAAATTATTGGAGAAGATTCTTCGTGACAGGACGTACTACCATTTGGAAGCAAATGGATGTATTAGTGAGAGGCAGCATGGTTTTGTGAAGGGGAGGTCGTGTCTCACTAACTTGATCGAGTTTTTCGAGGAAGTGACAAAGATGATTGATGATGGAAGGGCAGTGGATGTTATATATATGGTTTTCAGTAAGGCCTTTGTCAAAGTCCCTCATGGCAGACTGGTACAGAAGGTAAAGTCGCACGGGATCAGAGGTGAGATGGCAAGATGGATACAGAATTGGCTTGGTCATAGAAGACAGAGGGTAGCAGTAGAAGGGTGCTTTTCTGAATGGAGAGCTGTGACTAGTGGAGTTCCGCAGGGATCAGTGCTGGGACCTTTGCTGTTTGTAGTATACATAAATGATTTGGAGGAAAATGTAACTGGGCTAATTAGTAAGTTTGCAGACGACACTAAGGTTGAAGAAGTTGCAGATAGTGAAGAGGATTGTCAAAGGATACAACAGGATAAAGATCAGTTGGAGACTTGGGCTGAGAAATGGCAGATGGAATTTAATCCGGACAAATGTGAGGTAACGCATTTTGGAAGGTCTAATACAGGCAGGAATTATACAGTAAATGGCAGAACCCTTAAGTGTTTTGACGGGTAGAGGGATCTGGGTGTACAGGTCCACAGGTGGCAATGCAGTGGCATTGCAGGTGGATAAGGTAGTCAGGAAGGCATATGGCATGCTTGCCTTCGTCGGCAGGGGTATTGAGTGTAAAAGCTGGGAACTCATGCTGCAGCTGTATAGAACATTGGTTAGGCCACACTTGGAATATTGCGTGCAATTCTGGTCGCCACATTGCCAGAAGGATATGGAGGTATTGGAGAGGGTGCAGAGGAGGTTTACCAGGATGCTGCCTGGTCTGGAAGTTATTGGCTATAAGGAGAGATTGGAGAAACTCAGATTGTTCTCACTAGAGCGACGGAGATTGAAGGGCGACTTGATCGAAGTTTACAAAATTACGAGTGGTTTGGATAGAGTAGATAGTCAGAAGCTTTTTCCCAGGGTGGAAGAGTCAATTACTAGTGGACATAGATTTAAGGTGAGAGGAGAAAACTATAGAGGAGATGTGCAGGGCAAGTTTTTTACTCAGAGGGTAGTGAGTGTCTGGAATTCACTGCCAGAGGAGGTGGTGCAAGTAGGTACAATAGTGGTGTTTAAGAGGCAGCTTGACAAATACATGAATAGGATGGGAATAGAGGGATATGGACCCCGGAAGTGCAAAATGTTTTAGTTGACAGGCAATATGATCGGGGCAGGCTTGGAGGGCCGAAGGGCCTGTTCCTGTGCTGTACTTTTCTTTGTTCTTTGTTCTTTGTTCCTTTCAAAAACATTTTGTTCCACATTTCACTCCACATTCCAGCACCACGGTTGTACCTCCTGTCTCAACATGTCCCAACAGCTGTCTCAAGAGCTTATTGACCTCTGCTAAATTTGGTAGGAACTTGCTTACTTGGCTGACTATCCCGAGGAATCTTTGAAGCTCAGTTATGTTCCTGGCTTGTGGACATTCTGATTACTTTCGGTTTTTGTTGATCAACTGTGATTCCAATGGCGTATACAATGTGACCTAGAAACTTGGTCATAGATTTGGTGAACTCACATTTTTCATTTAAGACTCTCAGCAGTGCTCTAACTCTGTGATCATATTCTTCTCTCATGGAGCCATGTATAAGTATGTCATTCACATGGCATATTACTCCTTCCATTCATTTTAGAGTGTGAGACATTGTTCTCTCGAAAATTTCTGGAGTGGATATTGTTCCAAAGAGCAATCTATTGAAACAATAATGGCCAAATGGTCAGCAATCTGGTTTCTTCGTCCAGAGGCAGCTGCCAAAATCCATTGGCCACATCCAATTTGGTAAATAAAACACTCTTGGCGAGTTTGGCAAAGCTGTCATCCATTCAGGCCATCGGGTGGATTTCATGTTCCACTGCTTTGTTTAGTTGAGTTAAATCCATGCAGATTCTTATAGAGCTGTTAGGTTTAGGGACCATAACCGTTCTTGAACATCATTTTGTTGGCATGGTGTCTAATGAGATAACCCCTTGCTGTTGCACTTTTTCAGTTTCACCTTTGACTTTGTCCAAGGGTGGATGAGGGACTTTCCTCGGCGTAAAGAGGCAAATTGGTTTAACATCAGCTTTTAGGGTGATATAGTACTCAGTCTTTAACTTCCCTAGGCCTGTAAACAATTTTGGAAATTAATTTCAAAATGTACTGATGTAATACTCATCATAATCCATTTTATAGATTAATTTCAGTTTTAGGCATGCCTTTCATGCCTTTCTGCTTAGTAAAGAACACTCTTGATTTTGAATGACGTAGAGAGGTTCGAGGATTTCTCAATCTTTATATTTCAGCTTTGCCATGAGTTATCCTTTCACTTGTAAAGTTGTCTCACCAGTACTTCCCTTCCTAACAGCACCGTGGGTGTTCCTACAACATATGGACTGCAGTGGTTCAAGAAGGCAGCACACCACCACCACCTTCTCAAGGGCAATTATGGTTGGGCAATAAATGCTGGCCGAGCATCTCATGAATGAATATAAAAATGATGAGGGTTGTAATGTAATCTGTTTGAGCCATTTGACTTATTCTGATAAAATAGAAACCCCTGTTCCTGTGTCGAGTTTTAAATTCTGTGGGGTGTCCATCCACTGTGAGTTTAATACTTCAAAACTTGTTTTTGTATCACTTACCTCCCCTAGGAAGATTAGTTCCTTTGCTTATCGTTCTTCCACTTCTTATATGTGATTCTGTTTTAAAATTTTCTCCCTCTTTTTACAGGTTATCAGCATTTTTGAGTGACAAACAGTTTTGAAGTGGCCTATTTTTCCACAACTGTGGCACTCTGCCCATGTGCTGGATATTTTTCTTGCTTATGCAGTTTGTCCTGCCATACGAAGACATTTCACATGGCGGTTGGCATGCTTTTCTCCATTTTGGAGGACTTAGGCTTTGGCGCACTTTCTCTTTTATGGCCTACAAACTGAAGGGTCTAACTCAACCTTCTCCACAGAACCTCTTCTTCCCTGTAATCACAAGCCCAATTTTGTTTCCTGAGTTTCACTTGCCTAGCAATCTGCACTGCTTTCATCAGTGTTAAATCCTCTCTTGTCTGTAAGAAATCTGATAGTGCTTTATCCAGGATCTCAACCATGATTTTGTCACAAATTAGCTTGTCCTTTAAGGTCCCATAATTGCAGTTCCCTTCCAGCCTGTAGAGATCATTAATGAACTTTCACTGGCTTTTGCTTTCTTCTATTAAATTTAGCTCTCTATATTATTCAATTCTGACGGATGCTCAAATAAGATTCGAAAGCTTGTAGGATTCTTCCTAAGAAATTGAAGCCTCAGCAACCCCCAGTCTTGCTATCACGTCATCAGTGATAGATCCTACTGCATAAAGTAGTGTACTGACCTTGTCATTTTTGATCTTTCTTGTGTAATCCTGAAACAGTTCTATATCTTGTAAACCTTTTCCTCCAGTTGTCCTGTTCTGGGCCTGTTACAAGCCTTCTTCGCTCTGAAATGATTCTGGGAGCGGTAGTGTGGATTCCATGTTTCTGCTAAGCCCTGGAATTGTTCCTGCTTCTGTGCTGCTGCTTGCTGCTTCAGGTCTGTGCTCACTGCTGCATGGTCTCTGGATTCATATCTCAGCTTGTCCCTGTAGCTCCTGTTTTGTTCTGAAAGTTGGTGAGTCTTAATTGTTTTTTCTTGTGGCTTTCCTTCAAGGATCTCTTTTCTTGTCAGCCCTGTATCTTCTTTTTAAGTTCTGCTGGGTCTTTTATTCACTGCCATTATGTTTCATTGTGTGGTTAGAGTCTATACATGGGTTTTGGGGATTGTCTATTCTCCCAAAGTAGCTGCTCGAGTCTGTAGTTTTTCAAAACCATTACTCTTTATTTACAGTAAGTATTGACGCATTTGGGCCTCTAAATGAGGTTGGAGCTTCTCCTCCTTCCAGATCTCTCATACTTCTCAGTCATGTGATTTGACATCATTAAAACATCAGCATCATGTATGCTTCTGATGTTAACCCTTTACTCTAAGGAACCACAAAACTTTAACTTTAAAATCCTTTAACTTATTGGAAAGCAGCAACAGTGGGTAAGAGCTTGCTTGGAATGTTTTTGACTATTGTGCTCGTAATGAATTATTCAGGACCCTTGCCAGAGAGAAAAGACCATTTGAGCACATCTGTCCCATTCACCTTATGAATAAAAAGTGTTTAGGAAAAGACTTAGGCCTGGATTTTCAGGCTGTGGCAGGACCTGCTGGGGGGGATGTATCTGGCCTGCCAAAAGTCCATTGACTTTCAGTGGGACCGGAAGATCCTGGCAGCGGGCGGGGCTGGAAAACACCGGCCTTAAATTCTGCCCCTTAACTCCCTTTGTCTCTGCACAGATGGCCTAGAGAATGGAGGCTGTTGAGGGGCCTAAAACAAGGATAGCCCCACAGTTTGATGATGACTTACTGTGCGTCCTCCCCCAGGCTGTGAGTGATTGAGGTCCCCATGCCTGCATACAGGAAGAGATGACCTCCCAGCCAGACCAAAGCAGCCTGGATGGAGGTCACAGAGGAGGTCAGCAACCATGGAGTCATCCAAAGAACTTGGTTGCAGTACTGTAAGAGGCTGAATGAATTCTTAACATCTGCCAGGGTGAGTTTGTAACCATTTCGGAGATGGACCTATGTGAAAGATTTGAGGGTATGATGTGTGCCAAGTGTCTAGCTTAAGTGCACAAGGCAGCATGAACCAGATGTGCCACTGGGGATTTTGTGGGGCATCTTATGAACTGCAACATCTGTTCACCTATTATTTAGCAAGGAGCATTGAGAATTGTTGAACGCCGACAAAGAGCATTTTGGTGACACATTTGGAAGCATTATTGTAGCACAGCATATTCATTATAATGTCACTTTCTATTTGCAGGAGAAGAGGGCACATAGTGCCTGAGAGAGGGCAAGAACCGGAGGTGGTCAAGCCAACATGGTCATGTTGACCCCTATAGAGGAGAAGGTGCTAGAACTGTCTGACAACAAATGGAGTGGCACCATTGGGCAAGGCAAGATTGGAGGAAGGCCCCAGGATGATGAGATTCCAAGGGCTCATAGCTCTGTCCTGCAAAGATCGTGTTGAAGGAAAGGGGAGGGGGTTGGAAACTGGGGAAGGTGGCAGGGCGATAGTATAGATGGCTTTAACTTTGGAGGCTTGCAGAATTTGGAAAGGAATGTATGTCTTCTTGTGTTTTTAAAATGATATAAAGGCATAGATCATTCATTAGGGATTGTGTAAACACGTTGTGGGTTCATTTATTAAGACCAGCCACATAGGAATATTAATGCAAACAAATACTTAAAGACAATACTTGACGAGACAATACAACAAATGCTTGAAGACATGAAGAGCAGAGCTGTGTGTGCTGTGTTCTGCTCGCAGGCCAAAGTAAAACTGTGACTGGATCACATGACACATTTCCCTTCTGGTGATGGCATGCTGCCATCCCTTAAAGGCATATTACAATATCCTTCCTTCCTTTTAAAGATACGCTATTCCCTTCCAAAGAAGTATAGCTATTTACATTACATGTTCATGTTTTGTTACCATTACATAAGTGTATAGGACTGGTGAATCTTTGAGCCTCTTAAGCGTAGATAGAGGTAATCTGCTGGTATGTCCAGATCTTGTAATGGTAACCTTGTCTGGAGTTTTTTTAATTGGTCACCGTGATCTGTGGGCTTGTCATTCCTGAATGTTGTTCCTGATTGCATTCAGGATCTTGTCCTAGATACAGTAGGACTATACAATGGTTGAGGATCTGGAATGGATCTCATTTGTCCTTGGTTATGCTTCACTGTTGCGCCTTTGTGCGTAATGACTTTATCGGACCTTGGTTCTAAACAAATCCTTGTTATCACGTACCTTCTGTGAGATCCCCGGATCCTGGATGCAAACATGTTGTCCCAACTGTAAACTTGGCAATTCTGTACCTGGATTTTTATTGTGCATGTTGGTCAACTTCCCTTGCAGTTTTCAAAGTTGCTCTCTAGTGTCTGAGAGAGTAATTCTAAGTAAATTGGTGCGCACTGGTCTGCCAAACATGAGTTCTGCCAGTGATGGAATAGTTGCACTTAAACGTGTTGCTCTCAGATGTAACATTGCAATCTGTGGATCTTGCTTGGTCTGCCTACATTTGAGAATTAGAGATTTCACCATGCGAATTATTCATTCAGCTAGGCTATTAAATCTAGGGTAATGAAGAGAAGAAGTAGTCTGATCGATATTTCACTTCTCACACATATCCTGAAATGGCTTACCAATGAATTCCAGCCTGTTATCTGTAATAATCTCTCTCGGCACACTAAATAAATTGAAAATAGCACTTAGACTGTGTGACAGTTGAGTTTGACATATTGTGCGATTGTTCAATAATGGGGCATTTAGTCAATTAGTCGATGGTGATGATGAAATCAATGCCATGGACATGAAAGAGATCAGATGTGACCTTGGACCAAGGATGAGTAGGAATTTCATGTGGAATCAGTGGTTCTTTGTGTTGACTTGACATATATACTTGACATGCCTTGCACTTCTTGACGACAACTTCAATGTTATTGTTCATACCCGGCCAATAGACTTTCTCTTTTGCAAATCTTCTCATCTGATGTATGCCCATGTGTGAGTGATGCAATTGTTGATGGTCATCAGGTCACAAAGATTCTGGTATGCTGACCTGCCTGCCTTTATAAATGGTTCCCCGAGAGGTGCCTAGATCATCAGGTTAGGCCAAAATTGTCTCGTGTTCGTGGACATGCTGAATTGAATCAGGCCATCCTTCAATGATGATTTTCTACGGTTTCTATACTGTAGATTCTTTTGCCATTTCTTCTTGTAGCTGCTGGCATTTGCATTGCACAAAATGTCCCAGCTCAATTGATAGACTTTCATTCTCCTGCAAGCATAATGTTGCAGCACCCTTGAAACTGCCATTTTGTGGAAACATTCTGGATTTTTCAATGTTAGGTCATGGACTGAGGCAATAGGAGTAGTCTCTGAGGTTGATCTGCCCTGTGAGGTCTGACTAGTTCTATGGATTGTCACTTGTGTAAGGTCACGGCTTGCTGGCAGACATGCAATTGCTGGGCCTTTCATCTCCACAATGTAGAACAGCTATGACACCCAAGAGGATTGTTTTTATTTGCACTTGAAGACCAAGAATCCTGCACATGGGATAAATGAACTGTTATATGCTGAAAATTGCACAGCTGTGATTCGCTATGGCCCTCTATTCCTGTAGATACGTCATTTGGAATTCACAGGGGTAGTATTTTGGCGCATGCCCCATGTCAATCTTGGTCAGTAACAAATAGCTGCCAACTTTCTTGGGACAGATAATTTTAATCTTGGCAAACACTTTGGATAGTGTGATGGCGTCTGTGTTTTCCATGAGATTGATGGTGTGAAACATGTGTTCACTGTCCTTCGTCTCGTTGTGCACATCCTTGTCATTTTCTGGTTTGTCAATAATTTCATGCATATGTTTCTAACAGGATACCAGATGGTCATTCTTCTTGCCTGAACATAACTATTGTGTACGGTCTGTTTGGATCAGCCTTTTGTTCTACTGCACTGCCATTGTCAATGGCCCTTTCTCCCACATGCCTTTTTGCACATGCCACATGCAGTTATTGCTGGAAAGTTGGGTATTTTCTTGGTGCATGCAGAAAGTCACACTTTCTACATGTCTTGCTAGGTTTGGGTGTTCTAGTGATTGTACCAACAGTTGGGGTGATACGTAGGACCTTTAAGCTTCCTCGACCCACGAGGATCGCTTCATACTTACGTCCTTGAGTAGTTCTTCAAAGCTATACATTTTGGCCAGCAAGTCTTTCTGGAAATTTTCCATGGAAGTGGATGTGATCACAGTACGTACCTTTTTTTCTGCATCTGCTGATGATGTGCTGTATGGATTCTGCAGGCTGTTGTTGAAATGACATAAACTCTAGTCAATGAATACAAATGTTTAACCTGATTTTGAACCAGTCTTCCAATGTAGTCCATATCTTTTGGGGATCCTTTATCTCTTCTTCTGTTAATATTGACATGTTCAGCCTATGTAGACCTTCATTCATAAGAACATAAGAATTAGGAACAGGAGTAGGCAATTCAACTCCTCGAGCCTGCCCCGCCATTCAATACAATTATGGCTGATCTCATTTTGGCCTCAGTTCCAATTTCCCGCTCTCTCCCCATAACCTTTCAATCTGTTACTAATTAAAAATCTGTCTATCTCCTCCTTAAATTTATTTAGCATCCCGGCATCCACTGCAATCTGAGGTAGTGAATTCCACAGGTTCACAAACCTTTGAGAAAAGTAATTCCTCCTCATCTCTGATTTAAATTTACCACCCCTTAACCTAATAATATGGCCTCTCATTCTAGGATGTCCCACAGGGGAAACATCCACTCCACGTCTACTTTGTCTATCCCCTTTAGCATCTTATACACCTCAATTAAATCTCCTCTCATCCTTCTAAACTCTAGTGAGTATAGCTCAGTCTCTCCTCATAAGGCATGCCCCGTATCTCTGGAATCAATATAGTGAACCTCCTCTGAACCGCCCCCAATGCAACGACATCCTTCCTCAAGTAAGGAGACCAAAACTGTGTACAGTACTCCAGATGCGGTCTCACCAATTCCCAATTGCTAGGTGAATTTTTATGGCTTGCTTCTCTGATTTAGGTACACCTGAATCAAAAAACTTTAGTTCTGTATGCCATTTACACATTTTGAATTTGGGTAGTAGGTCAGCTGCTTCTCAATTTAAACTGGGGAATTTTGTGGACATTTTGACAGTATCCCTTTGACTTTCCTCCTTGTTTTACTCAATTTATTGTTCAGCAACTCCCGAGCCACCCATTATAATCATAACCTTCTCTGGCCTGATTTTTATGACGACTTTGGTTTTTTTTTGCTTGACTCTCCCTTGCTTGCTATTGATCTGGCCCACACCCTTGTCACTCACCTTCCCTAACTGAGCTAACCTGGTGCTGGTCCTCTCAATGCACTGTCCCACTCATGGGACTGACAGGCTATGTACTGCAGTCTCGCCATGAAGGATCCATCTGCTTACCAGCTCCTTATTTGAGCATTGTGTTTTCAAAGCTTTTCTGCAGGAGGCACCATGCTGCGGTTTTGACACTTAACAATGCTGCGACTTTGTTGACTTTAGACCGGAACGAGGGTCTTATGTCATGGAGCACGATCCAATGCTGTTCACCATGTTGTATCTGTACTTAATCTTGCTGCCAGGCTATTTGGCCACTGCTGAGCACCATGATGTGTTTTTATAATGTTATAAATGCACCAGTTGCTCATAAGAGATTGTGTAAACATGTTCTGGGTTCATTTGTTAAGACTAGGCACATAGGAAAATTCATATAAAGGTAGAAAGCTTGAATACATCAACAGCAGAGCTGTGTGTGGTATGTTCTGCTCATAGGTCAAAGTGAAACTGAGACTGGATCACATGACTAACTTTCCTTCTATGATGGCATGCTGCGATCCCTTAAAGGCATATTACAATATGTCTCTGCATTGAAGAGCCTAACGTTCAAACCTTGGTTACCATCTCCCAGGGCTGGATTTTTGCTTCGGCGGGCGGCTGCGATCGGCCCAGGAGCAGCCGGGAAAAGGACCGCTGCCCGCATTAGGCCCCCGAATGCGATTTCACGCTGGCTGGCAAATTAACAGTCAGCCAGCGCGAATGGCATGCAGAAAGGCTCAGTGCTTCTGGGGAGGGGGGCAGCAGGAGAGTGGGCGTTGAAGTCAGCTCGGGCATGGGTGTGCACAGAATGAAAGCTCCAAGAAGGCAGAGAGCTGCCTCAGGGAGCTGAAAAATTTAAATTCAATAAAAACAGATTTTAAAATCCAGAAAAAAATGCCCAGAATGAGTCATCTAAACATATGGATGCTGAAATTTGTGTCCAAACATTTTTATCATTTTTAAAATTAATCTTGGAAGCCTCATCCCGTCCTTTGTTGAGGTTTCCTGAAAAATGCAGAGGCCACCTGGCTGATTCACCCGGCCACCAACGTAACGTTGGATAGGCAGTGAAAAATCCCAGTTAATTGTGCCGTTAATGGGCTTTATGACCCTCTTAATTGTCGGCGGGTGTGCTGCCGACTCTTGTGTGTGTCCGTCGACCAAAATATTGCATGAGTGCGCGATGACATCCCAACGCTCACTTGACATCACCTCACACTATTTTACATTCTCCCCCACAGGACAAACATCGGCAACTGCAGCCACTAGCCCCGAAGGTCCAGCGTTAACCTCTGAGGAGGAGGAAGCCTCAGAGGGTGTAGCATCACATCCTTGCTCCACACCTAGCACCAGCGTAGATACATGCACCTTGGTGGGTATACACGAGTTGGCTTTAAGGGATGCACACACTGGTGTGAGTCACAAAACCAGCTGTCAGAGATTGAGATGGAGCAGGCCACTAGCAACCAGAGGAGAGCTGGAGATGACCCAGATATTGAGCCCTAGGCATTGTCGATCAGGCAGCGATGCTGTACGCAGAGTGCAAGGTATGTGGAGACATGGCAGAGATTCCACAGTGGTTGTGCGCACTGGCACAGACAGTGGAGGAGTCCATGAAGGCTGTGGGCACCATGAGAGAGACTGGCAACTGTCATTGAGGGCCAAACCCAGCAGCTCACTGATGGGATACTGGGCATGCATTCTGACTTGCACTGTATTGCCTTGTCTCTGAGCTCTGGTGCCCAATGTCAATGTGAGAGGGGGATGGGAAGCTGGAGTCATATCCAGATCCTGGTTCCTCTCAGAAAAGCAGGGAGAGCCAAATGGTCCTCACGATACTGGATGAGCAATTGCTGTCACTATCGGAGCCTCCCATGCCATTGGCACAGGTGCCTCAGAATGCCACAATGACAAATGAACTTCCTGCCACTGTGCAGGACATACTGCCATCATGCCAGGGTCCTCACAGCCTCAGGTGAGCAGAGTACAGCCACCAAAGTCCCAGGCAAAGGGACATAAGGGTCAGCAGTTTGTCTCCAGCAAAGCTGGCAATGAGGGGTCGGGGGATGAGGCATCACGCTGTAGCACCCATAAACATTTTAAAAAGACATGACATCAGTCACAAATGGGTTCACACGGGAGATTGCTTGCTTGGTTAAGTGTGAAATTTCTTTATTTATTTTGTCAATAAGTAACTTTTTTGCACTTGTGGCTTTGTTTGCATCGATGTGTTGGTTTTGATTTGGATTAACCGCATGGTCTAATAGAAGTTTGTGCTAATTTGGGCCCCTCAGATCATCCTCATTTGATAGCTCTACGTTGGCACTTGCACAGTGCTGATGAGCTGCTAATATCATGAGAAGGTAAGGGTGGCCAAAATGGAATCGGTAATTCTAGCATAGATTTCTAATTCATTATTTCCATTATTAGCAAATCTTGAGTTTCCCTGGCATCCAAATCATCCTGTTCATTGGCTACCGAGCTGGCTGGCATGGTTCATCCTGATTCTCATCAGACCCATCCTCAGAATCTTTGTCAGAGGATGGGGCTTGCTCCATTTGATCCTCCTGTGCTAGGGATTCCTCTCTCTGGAGCGCCAGACTGCACAAGGCAAAACCTTAGTATTGAAGACTGCCATCTAACCATTCCAAACATTGAAATCTCGGTTTGAACAGACCAGTGGTCTGCTCCAAGATGGCCCTGGCGGAAGCATGGATCTCATTGTACCTCCTCTCTCTAGTTCAGTGCATCGATTTTGGACTGTGGTCATTAGCCATCTCTTTTGGGGTATACTTTGTCACCAAGAAACCAGCCATCCAAGGATTCTGGTGCACAGAACATCCCTGGCACCTGGGAGTGTCTCAGTATGTAGGCATTATGACTGCTGCTAAGATAGCATGCGCATACCTGCATTAACCTTTGCCTGTGGTCAGATACAAGCTGTACATTGCTGGAATGGTAGCCTTTTCTGCTAATGAATGCCCCTGGCTGTCCCAATGGTGCTTTAATTGCCACATGTGTACAATCTAGTACCCCTTGCACATTTGGAAATCTGACAAGGTTACTCAAGCCTCTGGCTCTGTCTGTCTGATTGGCGTTGTCCTTACTAAATGAAATAAACTCATGGCATGGCTGAATATTGCATCTGTAAAAACTTTATGCAATGATGGGCCCTGGCTGTGATATCCCACAATGATCCCAGATGATGCCTGTCACAGGCTGATGTGATTGTCTCCCTGGAGGGACAGAGTCTTCCTAGGCACTGGTGTTCTGACATTTGGAGGTCCATCATCCTTTGCCGGTATACTCTGTTGGCAGGATAGTACCTTTGTGTACCTCTGACAGCATACTGCTGTTGTCTCCTTCCTGCAGTCCCTTGCCCAGCAACAGGTTCCACAACTTGCTGGACCACAGGGCACATCTGTCCTTGGCCGGTTTCCCTCCGCCTCCTTCTCCTCCTCAATGGAGGAGGAACCTCCTCCAGAATGTACAATGCCCATTGGGACACTGATCCCAGAGTCCAATACAGGAGTGCAGGAAATTCACTTTACACCTATCTCTAGGCATCCTTCCCTGACAAATATCTCCCAGTGAAGACTCCCTCCAAATGTTTTTTCCTTGCATGCACCAAACTATGGCAAAGGCAATATAAAATAGTAGTCTATAGTAGTCTAGTTTAACAAGTACAATTAGTTTTTTATAAAAACGGATGGTTCGCCTGACTTTCGTATTATTAAAGATTGGTGTGATGATGTCGGGATAGCAACTCAGTGTCATCACGTAGGATTTTACGCATGCACAGAATGTCAGCGGTCCCAATTTCTCAAAATAAAATTCTCCCCAAAGAAGATTTACAGCACAGAAGGTGGCCATTTGGCCCAGAAGGCAGCAGAGAGATGCATCCTTTTACTGTTCAATTTTTTCTCTAGAGGAAGCAGTCACATTAATTTTATTTTTTGCCCTAAAAAATGTGAGTTATCAAAGATTATGAAAGGACTAAAATTACATTACAGTTCAGGCATATTAGGCACTGTCAGGCTGTCTTGCAAAATCTGTCACTTAAATTCAGAGTTCAAAGGAGGTTTTGTTATTTGGTAGTAAACTATTTATTCTCCTCTCATTCCCAAGAATAAAGCAATCTATTTATAGAAATTGCCAAGTTAATGTTGTTGATCAATGTAATTTTATGTGAAAATAACAAATGTACAGTACCATTACATTTACATTTTTCAAAAATGTCCATGATAATATGAGCTTTTTACATGGAAATAACTAAATTAGGGTAAAACTATTCATAAAGGAAAATGAGTTAGCAAATTTTACAAAGCCTGTATTTTGTAATTTTTGCAGTCATGGTGATCAGCAAATGTTATTAAGTTATTATATAAGTGAAAGGAAATCTTCCTGTGAACTGGGGTTTATTAAATGATGCATTGCATTTCCATCTTTCTCTTAATGTGATGCTTTTGTTAAACATATGAGTTTTTATCAAATTGTTTTGGTGATGTCGCCATGCTTTTGGCTGACCTCATTTCTGTTGCACCAAAGTATCCCTTTGTTTGAGAAGGAAGAAATGGCATTGCTCCATACTTGGTTCTGAAAGAAACAAAATGTGTTGAAGTTCAAGTATTTTTCCTTTTTGCCAGTAATGAAACTATAGTACAAAAGTTAAACTTTTGAAACTGGAACAGAATTTTGAAAATGTGAGGGACTGTTTGAGGAATTGAAAAATAGTATTTCAGTAGGAATCAGACACACATAGAGGACCGTAAAGTCTCTAATTAAAAAATGTCACTGTTTTGGCTGATAGCTATGATTTAATTCGCTAAATAACTATGTGGCAGCACATCACTGTTTGCAAACCCACATAGAAGCTGGAAAGATAAATTGTTTGGCAATTAGCATATTTCTGATTAGAGAAGGAGATAGGAGAAAAGGCAGATGCTCCTCAAGGTAACCAATAGTGTAGAGGATAGGAATGAATCAAAATTATTAATACGTTTTCATTGTCATGAAGTCACATGTTTAAAGGCAGAATGTTGGAGGTTAAAACCGAAAGCCATATGACTGGCAAGTGTGGCAGATGTTTCTTCAGAGAAACTGCATCAAGGATTGAAGCTCGGTAGAAACCAATTTCTTCTACTGTATTTACTGTGGGGGTAACCAGGGATGTGAGAGATTATGAAGGTGAAGTCACTCCACTTTGGTCCAAGGAAGGACCTAAAAAGATTGTAATCCTGAGAGATACCGGTTCAACTCAGAACTTGCTGAGAAGATTTTCTTCAAAATATTAACTGAATAAAAATGAATTGATACAGGGTATTGATGGAAAGTGTGTGCCTATTCCATTGTGTAGAGTGTATTTAAACTGTGCTTTAGTGTTGTTGTTATCGTTGGGGTTGTGTCTAAATTGTTGATTTGTCAAATGGATTTTATATTGGGGAATGATATTGCAGGGGATAGTGTTATGCCATCTCCTGGGACAATGTCAGCACTGTATTTGAAGAATCTCAAATTAAAACTTTAACTCAGAAAGGACTGAAGCCTCAAACCAACTCCAAACTGTAGTGACACCTGATACCAAATCAAAAGTACCTTCCAGTGTTGAGACACAGGATACAGCTGCAGAAATGCAGACAAATGGACAGAGTCCAGAAGACCATTTGAAACCCAAAAGTGATTGGGATGACATTTGCAAGTTGCCTGAAAGACTCAAAACTGTTGGAAAATAAAATGGAATTCCAAAATTAAGCTATCAACATTGCTGTTCTGATATTCTTAGTGGTTAAGTAAGAATTTGAACAACGAGTGAACAAACTGTTTGCACAAAAATAAGCCCTTATGAACTTCTTGTCTTAAAAAGGGAATCTAAAATATTTGAGTCTGGTAATGGCTTAAAGTGCAGTTAAGCAAGAGGAGAATGATTTAACTGTGAAATTAACAGGGAGATTCTTTTCCAACTCAAACAATGAAGAAACTATAAATATGGAGGACAGTAAGGTTCAGAAGGTAAACTCTGATAGAAGTGCTTCAAAGACTGTGTTCGCAATTTCACATATGGATAACAATGAGGAATTCCGTTGTACTAATAGAGAAATTGATTTTTGTATAAATAAGAGGAACAAAAGAGGACATTACAAGAAGAAAAAAATAAATTTTAATTGGATCCTCGTTCCTGGCAACGAAGTTAACAAAATCATGTTGTCAAGATGGACTGACCTGTGGACAATGGGGGGGAGATGGAAAGAAAATAGAGATGCACCTACAGTTGAGCAAGAGCAGAATGTTTTAACTGTGGAATTAAGCTGGATGTATGGATGTATTGCATATGGTAAGATAGTTTTTTAAATGTGTAGCATGTTGTGAATTGTTATATTTTTAATGATTAAATGAATAAAAAACACATCTGAAAGTGATGGGTTTTTATTTTTCCCTGGGGGCAGGTGTTGTGAAAATGTTTAATTTTATGATTCATATGTTTTAGAAATTAAATTTATAAATGTAAGGTAATTGTAATTCTGGAATTCAGAAGTTGCTAGATCACTGACAGTACTTAGACATCAAAAGTCCTTCCATCTGTTCTTACAAGATCAGAGTTAGAAGGGTGAGAGCCATAAAAAGCAGGTGTGCCCATTTAACTGGGGCTGAGTAAGCCTGAGGATAATTACCCTGTCTTTATTAGAGATGTGAATTATTCATTTCATTTGTGTGTTATCCAAGTTTCCCATCCAGATGGAAAATCATTGACAGTGTATGTGCGGTTTTCTGATGAACCGCCTGATGTGTAAGAAGACCCCTAGCTGGGCAAACTTAATTTCATTTCTAAATGAGAAGGAAACTATGTCATATAGATGTTCACACTATACCCTGTCTTTGATGCTGGACTTTTACCATTTTGTCCGTACAAGTTAAGGACCCGGGTTGCTTGCTTGTGTCTTGGAATGCGTAGTTAATTAAAGGAACAGTTGAAAGTCTTTATCCACTTTTCTCAGTCAACTGAGTGCTTGAAAAGAGTGAGGTTTCACCACAATATGCCTACCCACTGTTCCCCTCGAAAACATAGATACAAGAAAAGGTACATTTACCTGAATTTATCCAGTGGAACAGTATATGCATAGACTAGTTCACCACAAAGATGGTGAGAGAGTGGTCTCAGATACTATCATCTGGATGCAGCCAAATGCGACAAAAAATGCCACCGTCAGGGTGATAAATTTATTATTCTCATTCCAAGCTGTCGTATCAGCCAATCGATCATGAACTGTAAGCAACTTCATTATTTCTCCATGGGTAATCAACAATTATGTTATCAACAAATAGGGCCTCAGTGAAAAATAGTGGGAACGGGACAAGTAATGTTAAAAAGACAAACCTTAAGTCTTTGTGTCTTAATGCGAGGAGCTTTCGCAATTAAGTGGATGAATTGACCGCACAAATAGATGTAAACAGGTATGATATAGTCAGGATTAAAGAGACATGGCAGGGTGACCAGGGATGGGAACTGAACATCCAGGGGTATGAGGTATTTAGGAAGGACAGACAAAAAGGAAAAGGTGGTGGAGTTGCATTGCTGGTTAAAGAGGAAATTATTCAATAGTGACGATGTGGAATCTGTATGGGTAGAGCTGAGAAACACTAAGGGGCAAAAACATTAGTGGGGGTTGTATATAGACCCCCAAACTGTAGTGGTGATGTTGGGAATGGCATTAAACAGGAAATTAGAGATGCATGCAATAAAGGAACATCTGTAATTAAGGGTGACTTTTAATCTGCATATAGATTGGACAAATCAAATAAGTAACAATACCGTATAGAAGGAAATCCTGGAGTGTATACGGGATGGTTTTCTGGACCAATATGTTGAGGAACCAACTAGAGAACAGGCCATCCTATACTGGGTATTGTGTAATGAGAAAGGAATAATTGGCGATCTAGTTGTGCGAGGCCCCTTGGGGATGAGTGACCTTAATATGTTAGAATTCTTCATCAAGGTGGAGAGTGACGTAGTTGATTCTGAGACCAGGGTCCTGAATCTTAATAAAGGAAACTACGATGGCATGAGGTGCAAGTTGGCTATGATGGATTGGGAAACGTTACTTAAAGGGATTACAGTGGATAGGCAATGGCAAAGAGCGCATGGGTGAACTGCAACAATTGTTTATTCCTGTCTGGCGCAAAAGTAAATAGGAAAGGTGGCCAAACCATGGCTTACAAGGGAAATTTAGAGATAGTATTAGATCCAAGGAAGAGACATACAAATTGGCCAGAAAAAACAACAGACCTGAGGAATGGGAGCAATTTAAAATTCAGCAAAGGAAGACCAAGGGATTGATTAAGAAGGGGAAAATAGAGTAAGAGAGTAAGCTTGTGGGGAACATAAAAACTGACTGTAAAAGTTTCTATAGGTATGTGAAGAGAAAAAGATTGGTGAAGACAAATGTAGGTCCCTTACAGTCAGAAACAGGGGAATTTATAATGGGGAACAAAGAAATGGCTGACCAACTAAATACATACTTTGGTTCTGTCTACACAAAGGAGGACTCAAATAACATACCAGAAGTGCAGGGGAACACAGGGTTTAATGAGAGAGTGGAACTGAAAGAAATCAGTATTAGTATGGAAATGGTGTTGGAGAAATTGATGGGATTGAAGGCCAATAAATCCCCAGGACCTGATAATCTACATCCCAGAGTACTTAAGGAAGTGGCCCTAGAAATAGTGAATGCACTGGTGGTCATTTTCCGAGATTCTATAGACTCTGGAACAGTTCCTATAGATTGGAGGGTAGCTAATGTAACCCCAAAATTGAAAAAGGGAGGCAGAGAGAAAACAGGGAATTATAGACCAGTCAGCCTGACATCGGTAGTGGGGAAAGTTCTAGAGTCCATTAGAAAAGATTTAATAGCTAAGCACTTGGAAAACAGTGGCAGAATCAGACAGTGTCAGCATGGATTTACGAAAGGGAAATCATGCTTGATAAATCTACTGCAATTTTTCGAGAATGTAACTAGTAGAGCTGATGAGGGGAGCCAGTGGATGTGGTTTATTTGGACTTTCAGAAGGCTTTCGATAAAGTCCCACATAAGAGATTAGCGTGTAAAATTAAAGCGCATGGGATTGGGGGTAGTGTATTGAGATGGATAGAAAACTGGTTGGCAGACTGGAAGCAAAGAATAGGAATAAATGGGTCTTTTTCCGAATGGCAGGCAATGACTAGTGGGGTACCGCAGGGATCGGTACTAGGTCCCCAGCTATTCACAATATAAACAATTTAGATGAGGGAAATAAATGTAATATCTCCAAATTTGCAGATGATACAAAGCTGGATGGGAGGCTGAGTTGTGAGGAGGATGCAGAGATGCTTCAGTGTGATTTGGACAAGCTGAGAGAGTGGGCAAATGCATTGCAGATGCAGTATAATGTGGATAAATGTGAGGTTATCCACTTTGGTAGCAAAAACAGGAACCCAGATTATTATCTGAATGGCTATAAATTGAGAGAGGGGAATGTGCAATGAGACCTGGGTGTCCTCGTAAACCAGTCACTGAAGGTAAGCGTGCAGGTGCAACAGGCGGTAAAGAAGGCAAATGGTATGTTGGCCTTCATAGCGAGAGGATTCAAGTACAGGAGCAGGGATGTCTTACTGCAATTATACAGGGCCTTGGTGAGACCACACCTGGAATATTGTGTGCAGTTTTGGTCTCCTTACCCGAGGAAGGATGTCCTTGCTATAGAGGGAGTGCAGCGAAGGTTTGCCAGACTGATTCCTGGGATGGTGGGATTGACATGTGAGGAGAGATTGAATCGGTTAGGATTATATTCACTGGAGTTCAGAAGAATGAGGGGGGATCTCATAGAAACCTTTAAAATTCTAACAAGACTAGACAGGGTAGATGCAGAAAGATGTTCCCGTTGGTGGGGGAGTCCAGAACCAGGGGTCACAGTCCGAGGATACGGGGTAGACCATTTAGGACTCAGATAAGGAGAAATTTCTTCACCCGGAGAGTGGTGAGCCTGTGGAATCTGTTACCACAGTAAGTAGTTGAGGCCAAAACATTGTATGTTTTCAAGAAGGATCTCTTGGGGCGAAAGAGATCAAAGGATATGGGGAGAAAGCGGGAGCAGGCTATTGAGTTGGATGATCAGCCATGATCATAATGAATGACAGAGCAGGCTTGAAGGAGGGGCCTCCTCCTGCTCCTATTTTCTATGTTTCTATGTGAGTAAACTACATTTTATTCACATGACAGCATTTCCCAAAGTTCAGTCCCTCATCGATGGCACAAATGTGACCCGGATTGCTGCTGCTTTCATGCAGATGCTCTCACTCCAGTACTGTATTGTCTGTTTGTGACTATCAGCACAGGGTCAAATGTGAATATCACTTCCCTGGCAACAGTCGTAATGCTTTTATTTTAAAGTAATCTGCCAGGCCCTATTATTAGACCCACAAATGAGATAAGCAATGACATAGCAGCAAGGTAAGCAGGAGGAGGAAGCTGCTGGATCCATCTGCTGAAATGTCACTAAGATCTTCAGCTAATGTTCAATCAACCCAAAGTCCTGCCTACATCTATATGTGTTTAACCAATACATCACGCCAAACTAGCCCTGTGACAAGTGGTGAGAAAGCAAGCAAGAGGGAATAACTTACTTAACCTTGTCCTCACCCCAATCCACCTATCAATGATAGTATTGACAATGCAGTATAAAGGTTTTTGGCACAGTGAGGATTAATGTGGGACTGGAGAACAGTACCACCCACAGTATGATGTAGAGAGACACATGACATTAGACAGAAAACAGAGATGGGGCACTGGCACCAGTACCAGGGTAGAAGGGAGCTGTTCCGGTAGGACGGGATTTACTTGAACCATGCTGGGCCCAGTGTCCTGGCAAATTGAATAACTAGGATGTAGAGAGGGCTTTAAGCAAAATTTTTGGGGGGAGGGTTCTGGAGAGGGGATATGTAGGCTTACAAAGCAAAAGAATATGGCAGCATTGCAGGGTAGCTATTTAGGTAATGATACCTAGAGTGGGACAGGAAGGAACAGAGTGTAAGAACATAAAAAGAACAGCAGCAAACAGGGTCAAAGGGGGGAAAAATGGTAAAAAGGCAAAATTAATGGCTCTTTACTTAAATGCAAGTAGTATTCAGAAAAAATAAACGAATTAATGGCATAAATAGAGGTTAATGGGAATGACCTTATAGCCATTATAGAGACATGCTTACCAGGAGATCAAAGCTGGGAACTAAATATTCAGGAGTATGTGACTTTTCAAAAGGACAGGCAGGAAGGAAAGGGTGGTGGGGTAGCTTTGTTAGTATGAGATGGAATAAGTACGATTGCAAGAAATGACCTTGGATCGGAAGTTGTAGAATCCAAATGGGTGGAGATAAGAAATAACAAGGGAAAGAAGACACTGGTGGGAGTAGTCTATCAGTAGCTATACTGTAGGACAGATAATAAATCAGGAGATAATGAGGGCATATAAAAAAGGCAGTATGTTAATCATGGGTGGCTTAAATCTTCATGTAGATTGGGAAAATCACATTGGCAGAGGTAGCCACAAGCAAGAATTCATAGAGTGTATTCAGGACAGTTTCTTAGAACAATATGTTGTGGATCCAACCAGGAATCAGGCTATTTTGGATCTGGTAATGTGTAATGAAGCAGGTTTAATAAATGATCTCAGAGTAAAATATCCCCTAGGAAACAGCGATGATAACATGGTTGAATTTAGCATTCAGTTTGAGAGTAAGAAACTTAACAACTGTGCTAAACTTAAGGGTAATTACAAAGGAATGAGGGCAGAGTTGGTTGGAGTGGACCGGGAAAGGAATTAAGCAGAAAAGATGGTTGATGAACAATGTCAGGCGTTTAAGAAAATATTTCATGACTCAAAACAAAGATGTATTCCCTTGAGGAAGATGGATTCTAAGAAGGGGATAAACCAACCATCCAAACAAGGAAGTTAAGGATAGTATCAAATTCAGAGTAAACAACATACGATGTGGCAAAGATTAGTGGTAAGCCAGAGGATTGGGAAAGTTTTAAAAACCAACAAAAGATAACCAAAAGAAAATAAAGGGGGAGAAAATAAACTTTTGAGGGTAAACTAGCAAGTAATATGAAAATGGACAGCAAGAGATTCTTTAAATATATGAAAAGGAAGAGAGAGGCCAAAGTGAACATAGGCCTCTTAGAGAATGAGGCTGGGGAAATAATAATGGGGAACCAGTAAATGGCAGAGGAGTTGAATGAATACTTTGCATCAGTCTTCATGGTAGAAGATACTAAGAGCATTCCAAAAATACTAAATAATCAAAGGGCAAAATGGGAAGGAAAAAAATACAATAACTATCACTAGAGAAAAAGTACTAGGGAAACTAATGGGACTATAGAGCAATAAGTACCCTGGACCTTATGGGTGACATCCTAGGATATTAAAGGAAATAGCTACATGGATAGTGGATGCACTGGTAGTAATTTTCCAAGAATCCTTAGATTATGGAAAAGTCCCAGAAGATTGGGGCTTTGTAATGTCCTTACTCAATGTAACGCCCTTATTCAAAAAGGGAGAGAGACAAGAAACAGATAACTATAGGCCAGTTAGCTTAACCTCTATCATTGGGAAAATGTTAGAGTCTACTATAAAGGATGTAATAGCAGAGCATTTAGAAATGCATAATATAATCAAGCAGAGTCAGCATGGCTTCATGAAGGGGAAAACCATGCCTGACAAATTTATTAGAATTCTTTGAGGAGGTAACAAGCAGGTTAGATAAAGGGGAACCAGTAGATTTTATATATTTGGATTTCCAAAAGGCATTCAGTAATGTACCGCACATAAGGCTAAGATAAGAGCCCATGACATTGGGGAAAGTATATTAGCATGGATAGAGGATTGGCTAACTAATAGAAGACAGAGTTGGGATAAGGGGGACATTTTCAGGATGGCAACCATCCTGTGCCACATGGATCATTGCTGGGACCACAATTATTTACAATATACATTAATGACTTAGACGAGGGATGTGACTGTACTATCATCAAGTTAGTGGAGGGCACAAAAATAGGTGGGAAGACAAGTGGTGAGGATGACACATAGAGTCTACAGAGGGATATAGACAGGTTAAGTGAGCGGGCAAAAACTTGGCGGATGGAATATAATGTGGGAAAATGTGAGGTTATGCACTTGGGAAGGAAGAATAGAGGAGCTGGATATTAGTTAAATGAAGAAAGACTGCAAAAAGCTACAGAACAGAGGGTTTTTGGAATCCTTGTGCATGAATCCCAAAAATCTAACATACAAGTTCAGCAATTAATAAGGAAGGCAAATGGAATGTTGGCCTTTATTCCAAAGGGAATGGAGTATAAAATAAGGAAGTCTTGCCATAAGTATACATGGCGCTCGTTAGACCACACCTAAAATATTGTGAACAGTTTTGTTCCTCATAGACTCACAGTACTGAAGGAGGCCATTCGACCCATCATGTCCACACCGGTCAACAAAGATCTAACTACACTAATCCTATTTTCCAGCGCTTGGCCCAAAAGCTCTGGAGGCTATGGCAATGCAAGTGAATAACCAAATACTTCTTAAATGTTATGAGAATTTTTGACTCAACCACTCTTTCATGCAGTGAGTTCTAGACTCCCACCATCCTCTGGGTGAAAACATTTCTCTTCAACTCCCCCCTTAGCCTTCTATGCCCCCTAGTTATTGACCCCTCCTCTAATAAAGGAAAAAGTCCCTTCCCATCGATCCTATGTATGCTCCTCATAATCTTATACACCTCTATCAGGTCCCCTCTCAACCTTCGTTACCTCAAGGAAAAAAATCCCAGCCTATCCAATCTTTCCTCATAGCTCAGACCCTCCAGCCCAGGCAGCATCCTGGTAAATCTGTTCTGCACCCTCTCCAGTGCAATCACCTCCTTCCTCTGATGTGGCAACCAGAACTGCATGCAGTACTCCAGTTGTGGCCTAACCAACATTTTTTACAGTTCCAGCATAACCTCCCTGCTCTTGTGTTCTATGCCTTGGCTAATAAAGGCAAGTATCCCATACACCTTCTTAACCACATTATATGTCTTGCTACCTTCAAGGATCTATGGATATGCACATCAAGGTCCCTCTGATCTTCAGTATTTTCCAGGGTCTTACCATTCATAGCGTAATCCCTTGCCTTGTTAACCCTCCCCAAGTGTATTACCTCATACTTTTCTAGGTTGAATCCCATTTGCCACTGGTCTGCCCACCTGACCAGTCCACTGATATCCTCCTGCAGGTTACAGCTATCCTCCTCACTATTTACCACCCTAACAATTTTTGTGTCACCCAGAAACTTCTTGATTATACCCCCTACATTTAAGTCCAAACCATTTATGTACACCACAAACAGCAAGGGCCCCAGCACCAAGCCCTGTGGAACCCCACGGGAAACAAACTTCCAGTCACAAAAACATCCCTCTACCATCACCCTCTGCTTCCTGCCTCTCAGCCAATTTTGGATCCAAGGTGCCACTTTGCCTTGGATCCCACGGGCACTTACTTCCTTGACCAGTCTGCCATGAGGGACTTTATCAAAAGCCTTTCTAATGTCCATGTAGACCACATCAAATCTGTTATCCTCATCAACCCTCCTGCTTACCTCCTCAAAAAATTTCGATCAAATTTGTCAAGCATAACCTTTCCTTAATAAATCCATACTGACAATCCCTGATTAATCTGTGCCTCCCCAAGTGAAGATATATTCTGTCCCTCAGAATTCTTGCTAGTAACTTCCCCACCACCAAGGTTACACTGACTGAGCTGTAATTTCTCGGCCTATCCCTTCCTCCTTTTTCTAATAGTGAGACAAAGCTAGCAGTCCCCCAGTCCTCTGGTACCTCATCTGTGGCCAGAGAGAATTTGAAAGTTACTGCCAGGGCCCTCGATATCTCTTCTCTTGCGCCCCTCAACAACTTGGTATACATCTCATCTGGGCCTATGGATTTATCCATTTTTAAGGCCAGTAAACCCGCTAGTATCTCCTCTCTCTATGTAAATTTCCTCTAATATTTCACAGTCCTCCACCCTGATGTTTATATCTGTGTTGTCCTTTTCCATTGTGAAGACCGATACAAAGTATTGATTGAGGACTGCACCCACGTCTTCCGGGTCCACACACAGATTACCTCTATGGTCCCTAATTGGCCCTGCTCTTTCCCTAGTTATTCTCTTGCTCTTTATATATTTAAAAAACCTCTTTGGGCTTTCCTTTATTCAACCCACCAATGCTTTCTCATGCACTCTCTTAGCTTTCCTAATTTCCTTTTTAAGTTCCCCTCTGCACTTTTTATACTCCCCTAAGGACTCTGCCGTATTGAGCCCTCTGTCTGCCATAAGCTTCTCTTTTTTTCTTAATCCTAACCTTTATGTCCCAATACATCCTTGGTTCTCCGGACTTGGTCCCCCTCCTTTGTCTTTACAGGAACATATTTGCCCTGTGCTCTTGCTATTTTCCTCCTTGAATGCCTCCTGCTCTGACACAGTTTTATCTGTAAGTAGCTGCTCCCAGTCCACTTGGGCCAAATCACATCTCATCTTAGTAAAATTAGCCTTTCCCCAATTCAGAACTTTTATTCCCGGCCTAACCTTATCCTTTTCCATAACTATCCTAAATCTAACTGAGTTATGGTCACTATCTCCAAAATGCTCCCCTACTGATACGCCTTCCACCTGCCCGGGCTCGTTTCCGAATAGTAGGTCCAGAACTGCCCCTTCCCTTGTTGGGCTTTCTATGTACTGGCTAAAAAAGCTCTCCTGGGTGCAACTTAAGAATTTTGCTCCTTCCCTACCTTTCACACTAAAACTATCCCATTAAGGACCATAGTGGTAATTTGTGTGTGGAGCCAGAGGAGATAGCTAAGGTTCTAAATGAATACTTTGTGTCGGTGTACACAAGTGAGAGGGACAATGTGGGTATGGAAATCAGGCAGAAGGACTGTGATATAATTAAAGAAATTAGCCTAGAAAGGGAGGAGGTTCTAAGTGGTCTGGCAGGCTTAAAAGTAGATAACTCTCCAAGGCTTGGATGAAATGTATTCCAAGCTGTTGAGTGAGGCAAGGGAGGAGATAGCAGGTGTGCTGGCAATAATTTTCAATACCTGTCTGGCGACAGGAGAGGTGCTAGAGGACTTGGGGACAGCCAATGTGGTACTGTTATTCAAGAAGGGAGGAAGGGATAAACCAGGGAACTACAGGCCAGTCAGCCTAACCTCAGTGGTGGAGAAACTATTGTAAGTAATTCTGAGGGACAGAATTAATCTAACTTGGAGAGGCAGGGATTAATCAAGGACAGTCAGCATGGTTTTGTTAAGGGGAGATCATGTCTGACCAATTTGACTGAATTTTTTGAAGAGGTGACTAGTTGTGTAGATGAGGGCAATGCATTTGACATAGTCAACTTGGACTTCAGCAAGGCTTTTGATAAGGTCCCACATGGGAGACTGATAATGAAGGTAAGAGCCCATGGGATCCAAGGCAATTTGGCAAATTGGATCCAGAATTGGCTGGTGATAGGAAGCAGAGGATGATGGTTGAGGGATGTTTTTGTGACTGGATGCCTGTGTCCAGTGGGGTTCAGTGTTGGGTCCCTTGCTGTGTGTGGTGTATATATAAACGATCCAGACTTGAAAGTCGGAGGGTTGATCAGTAAGTTCGTGGATGACACGAAAATTGGTGGGGTGGTAAATAGTGAGGAGGATAGCCTTAGATTACAGGAGGATATAGATGGGCTGGTCAGATGGACTGATCAGTGGCAAATGGAATTCAATCTGTATAAGTGTGAGGTGATGCACTTGGGCAGGATAAACAAGGCACGGGAATACACGATGAATGGTAGGACCTTGGGAAGTACCGAGGATCAGAGGGACCTTGGTGTGCATGTCCACCGGTCCCTTAAGGTAACAGGACAGGTAGATAAGGTGGTTAAGAAGGCATACGGGATACTTGCCTTTATTAGCCAAGGCATAGAATATAAGAGCAGGGAGGTTATGCTGGAACTGTATAAAACACTGGTTTGGCCACAGCTAGAATATTGTGTGCAGTTCTGAAATCCGCATTATAAGAAGGATGTGATTGCACTAGAGAGGGTGCAGGGGAGATTTACCAGGATATTGTCTGGGCTGGAGAGTTTTAGTTATGAGGAGAGATTGGATAGATTGGGGTTATTTTCCTTGGAGCAGAGGAGATTGGGTGGGGACATGGTTGAGGTGTATAAAATTATGAGGAGCATAGATAGGGTCGACAGGAAGGAACTTTTCCCTTGGTGGAGGGATCAATAACCAGGCGGCATTGATTTAAGGTAAGGGGCAAGAGGTTTAGAGGCGATGTGAGGAAGACTTTTTTCACCCAGAAGGTGATGGGAATCTGGAACTCACTGGCTGAAACGGTGGTAGAGGCAGAAACCCTCATAACATTTAAGAAATATTTGGATGTGCACTTGCGATGCCATGGCATACAAGGCTATGGGCCTAGTGCTGGAAAATGGGATTAGAATACTTAGGTACTTGTTTGACTGGCGCAGACTCGATGGGCCGAAGGGCCTTTTCCTGTGCTATAAACCTCTATTACTCTATGACTATGACTATAATATTTGGGTAGTTAAAATCCCCTGCCATTACTGCCCTATTATTCTTACACATCTCTGAAATTTGATTACATATTTGATTCTCTATCACTCCCTGACTGTTTGGGGGCCTATATTACACACCCAACAGCATGTTTGGCCCTTTTGTGTGTTTTGCTTCTACCCACATGGCTTCATTTGATGATCCTTCCAAGATATCATCCCTCCTCACTGCTAGAATTGATTCCTTGATCAATATTGCAACCCCACCCACCCCCTCTTTTATCCCCCTCTTTATCTCATCTGAATACCCTATAACCAGGAATGTTGAGCTTGTCTGTAAGTCCCCTTAACTAAGGAGAGATATACTGGCATTGGAGGCAGTCCAGAGAAGGTTCACTAGGTTGATCCTGGGTATGGAGGGATTTTCTTATGAGGAGAAGTTGAGTAGGTTGGGCCTGTACTCATTGGAATTTAAAAGAATGAGAGGCAAACTTATTGAAACATATAAGATTATTAGGGGGCTTGACAGGGTAGATGCTGAGAGGCTGTTTCCTCTAGTGGGAGATTCTAGGACCAGAGGGCATAATCTCAGAGTTAGGGGTTGCCCATTTAAGACAGCGATGAGTAAGAATTTCTTCTCTCAGAGGGTAGTGAATCTGTGGACTTCTTTACCGCAGAGGGCTGTAGAGACTAGGTCATTAAGTATATTCAAGGCTGAGATAGACAGATTTTTAATCAGTAAGGGAATTAAGGGTTATGGAGAAAAGGCAGGAAAGTAGAGTTGAGGGTTATCAGATTAGCTATGATCTCATTCAATTTCGGAGCAGACTCGATGGGCCAAATGGCCTACTTCTGCTCCTATGCCTTATAGTCCTATAGATGAATGGAGAAAGTCAAGGAGAAGTCAGCATGGAGTTAGCTCTTAGTTTGGGCTATATTTTGTACATAGGTATATAGCTATGTGTTACCTCTGCAATCGAGGTTCAACATTACAAGCCTCTGAACCTCTTAGTAAGACCTATGAAACAAGACCTTATGACATGGTGGCAGCCTATGAACGAACCCAGGACTGAAGAATCTGGTGAAGGACCCTGGAATCTGAAAAAAATAAAGGAACAGCACCCTGACTTGACTGAACTGCACCTGAACCGTGGACACAGCTGGAGATTGTCTAAAAAGAAGCTCCATTGCAGACATGAGGACATGCAGACTCCACCAGAGCATGTGGAGGTCCATTGTGAATTCCCATCGATTGCAGAGTCAAAGGACCTCGCAAGGGTGAGTAAAAATTCTGTTCTAAGGCTGAATTAGCCATTAAAAGTCTTCAGGTTATTAATTAGTCACAGCAGTCCATTTTGTTAATCACTGCTGTCAGCCAGGGTCCAGAGTCAGCTCCTTACCATGCAGTGACCAAACTCCATTTAAAAAAAACTTCAAAAACTCATCCAAAGCTGAGATTCACATTTTAATCACCCTAGCATACTCTGAAAAGGGTATGCTAAAGGGGGCCAAATTCTTGATTAAAAAATTCACTGCAATAAAGCTTTTCAGGTTGGGTCTGTGATTCCGGTGGGAGCCTGCCAAAACCCGATAAGCACGGTGGGGAAGCATTGAGAAAATGGTTACTGCGGTGTCATCTTTAAAAGTGGAAAAGTATTTAAAGCCGTAGTCCCTTGAGCTGAAAAATAACCATGCATAATAAATCAACCATACTGGATCAATTTGGGCACATACAAGGGCCAGACTAGGCTCAGAATTGTGGGCTTTAGCAAAAAAGATTTTCAAGGTATATGACAGATTCAGGATTAGATAAGAAGACAGAGGGTGAACAAGTGAATACACTACTGTACTCAGTAGGTCCAATAGCCAATGACATCATTGTGAAATAAGGAATAAATTAATCTTCAGATAAGTTCTGAAATCCTTCAATGCCTATTTTAATTTAAGAAATAATCAAATTTTTGAGTGAGCAGAATTCAACAAGTGAGTCCAATATCCTGAAGAAACCATTGACTCTTTCATAAACCATTTATACAGATTGGCTGAAGGCTGTGACCACGGCGACCTTAAGTCAGAGCTCATATGAGACTGAATAGTGCTCACAGTGGTTGATGATGTCCTTGCAGACATACTACAAGCAAAAGAAGATCTGACTTTAGAAAAGGCCATCCAAATAGTCAGGTAGTCTGAAATTCATAACAGCATCGGTCCATTTTCCATGTGATGAGGTTAAGCCATGGTATAGAGCAACCTCAGCTGTCCCGCTTATATAGAAACAAAAGGCTAGAGAGACTTAAGGCCAAGGAAGACAATACACAAGCAGACCATGCGATGGTGGGAGATCATATCAGTGCTGTGGAGCCAAAAGACCTCACAGGCGAGACCAATGTCCAGCAATCTCTGTGCAGCGGCTAGGACACTTTGGAAAGCTGTACAAGTCCAAGGGCAAAATTTTCCATGCTTACTGGCATCGGGTGTCATGGCAGACATGAGTGGACAACTTGGGGGGAAAGGCCAAAAATTGGCTTCACAATGTCGTGAAACCAGTTTGCAATTGTCCACTCTGCCCGTTAATGGCAGGCTACGTTTCCTGCTGCTGCACGTTGGGAACTTCATTGTAATACATCTGCATATCATTATAAGCCCAGATCCCCAGAATCATCCCCCCATCAGAGCTTGTTCCACAACTACATAAGCGACATGCACCTGGCAAACTGCACTTCATTCGGGACTTCAAGGTTTGTTTGCCTACCTTGCTTCGGGCAACATTCGTGGTCAATAGCGCCACCCACATCACTTTAAGGGGCCTCGCGGACAGACCAGCCGTAATGCGGGGGTGGCTTTTCAATGGCTGTAGGGCTAGGAATGGTTTGGGGAAGGGGGAGAAGTAGCCTCAGGTAAGGGAAGAGGCTGCATCGTGAGGGCTGTACTGGGAAATGGGGGTATTCCAGGGTGTGTGGGGGGGCACATGTTGATCTGTACAAGTGTCCTCAAGATGATGAGCACTGAGGAGGCAGTCTCCAGAGGAGATGAGGCCAGATGGAGATGTGAGTGTGTGTGAGAGAGAGTGAGCGGTGATGTCCCTTGAATGTGTGATGGGCTTATGAGTGTGTGAGTTTAGAGTGATGAGATTGTTGCCTTACCCTGGCAGCACAGATGAGATCATTTGTCCTCTATCTGCATTGGATGACCAACCTCTTTTGTGCAGCGCTGGCACCACCTCCAAAGCCAGAGTGGTGAGATTTCTGGACATGCTGCAGCCAGTGCGGGGGGTGGAGGACATCACAGCGAGCCTCTGAAAGGCATTCTAGTGATGGGTCACTGAATTCTTCTTGACTTTCAGGGCCATTGCTTCACTGGAAGCAGTCCTGGGCTGCAAGCATTAAGAACTGTGTGCATGGCTGCAGTTTAGAGATGGCACCCAGAGTAAGGAAATGGGAAGGTAACAGTGTGGCAGGCAATTCGGAGGCCACCCAGCGAGACAGCATGTTTCCTGTGGCTGTATAATTAATGAGGCAGGATTGAGATGATATGGCGTGAAAAGCTGCCATTATGGCTGGCAGGTAAAACGTTCTTCTTCCCGCCCATAACGGCACTTAGTGCAAATCTGGGACGAATCCCCAAAAGACATATAGATGTGAGGAGGATTCCAAAACGGTCCATGAGACTGAGGTATCACACTAGGAAGAAGTTCTACCATGCTTCTTGGGGAGGTCAAGGTTCCCAGATTCTCTTTTTGGAATGCTGACATGTCTATAAATGGTCACTTCACCAATTTCAAATTAGGCACAGGAGCTAGTGTTCTGGTCCTCTCTGATAAGGGATCATGACTGAAAGACCTCTGACTATGAATGATACTCACGCACTTTATAGCTCTGGAAGAATCCAATTTCCAGTCATAGGCATGATCCTAGAACCACTCCGTTATGGTGGCAAGCAAATATTTGTTTGTGCATCATCTGAAACCAATAGTTTTCTCTCTTCAGCAGGGATGCCTGTGTCAACACAGTAGAAAACATCAAAACAATCTCTGTCATCAATTAAATGGAACTGCAAGTTCCAGAGAGGTCCACCAGTAAACAGACCCTCGACTGGGACTTCAGCTCTGAATTGTCATTACTGGAACGAAAGACTGGCAGGGAAAACTGTAGCTGAACAGTGGGCTACCTTCAAAAAAGGATTGCTTTGGACACAGTCAAGGTATATTCCATCAAAAGGGAAAGGTAGAGCAAACAAATCCAGAGCTCCCTGGATGCAAAAGGAGATTGAAATTAAGATAAAGAAGAAAAAGTGCACTTATGATAGGTGTCAGGTAGAAAATACAATTGAGAACCAAGAGGAATACAGAAGGTTCAGAGGGGAGGCAAAAAAGTATTTTACAGAAGTGAAGAGAGATTATAAGAAAAGACTGGCAACCAACATAAAGGGGAATCCCAAAGTCTTCTATAGACATATAAATAGTAAAAAGGTGGTAAAAGGAAGAGTAGGGCTGATTAGGGGCCTAATAGGGAATTTACACATGGAGGAATGGACCTTGCTGAGATATTAAATGAAGACTTTGCATCAGTCTTTACCAAGGAGGTAGATGCTAACCAGGCCTTGGTGACAGAGAGGAAACTCTGTCACTAGGAGGGTTCAAAATTGACAAGGAGGAAGTGTTGAGTAGACTGCCGGTACCTAAATTTGACAAGGCACCAGAACCGGATGAGATGCATCCAAGGATATTGAAGGAAGTGAGAGTAGAAATTGCAGCGGCACTGGCCATAATCTTTCTGTCTTCCTTAGACGCGGGGGGTGCTGCCAGAGGGCTGGAGAATTGAAAACATTACGCCCTTGTTCAAAAAATATTGTAAGGATAAGCCCAGCAATTACAGACCAGTCAGTTTAATTTCAGTGGTGGGCAGGTTTCCAGACACAATTATTCAGGATAGAATATGGAAAAATATGGGTTGATAAGGAAGAGCCAATATGGATTTCTAAAGGCGAAATCATGTTTAACTAATTTGCTGGAGTTTTTTGAAGAGGTAACAGAAAAGGTTGTTGAGGTTAATGCTGCTGATGTGGTGTACATGGACTTTCAAAAGGCATTTGACACAGTACCACACAACAGACTTGTAAGAAAAGTTACTGCTCATGGAATAAGAGGGACAGTAGCAAAGTGGGTACAAAATTGTCTGAAAACTAGGAAGCAGAGGGTAATGATCAATGGATATTTTTCACACTGAAGGAAGGTTTGTAGTGGAGTTCCCTGGGGTTGGTATTGGGACCCTTGCATTTCCTGATGTATATTAATGGTCCAGATCTTGGTGTGCAGAGAACAATTTCAAAATTTGCAGATGATACGAAGCTTGGGAGTGTTGTGAACTGCAAGGAGGATGATATTGAAAAAGACATAGACAAGTTGGTGGAGTGGGCAGATAGGTGGCAGATGAAGTTCAATGCGGAGAAATGTGAGAATGTGCATTTTGGTAGGAAGAACATGGACAGACAATATAAAATAAGGGGTGAAATTTTGAAGGGGGTGCAGGAATAGAAAGACTTGAGCATATATGTGCATAGATCATTGAAGGCGGCAGGACAGGTGGAGAGAGCAGTTAATAAAGCATGTAGTATCCTGGGCTTTTTTAGTAGGGGCTTAGAGTATGAGAGCAGGGAGGTTAGGTTGAATTTATATAAGACACTTGTTAGACTTCAGCTGAAATATTGTGTACAGTTATGGGTGTCACAAGATAGGAAGGATGTAAACACATTGGAGACAGTGCAGAAGAGGTTTACAAGAATGGTTCCAGGGATGAGAAACTTCAGCTATGAGGATAGATTGGAGAGGTTGGGATTGTTTTCCTTGGAGAGAAGAAGGCTAAAGGAAGATTTGATAGAGATGTTCAAAATCATGAGGGGGCTGGATAGAGTAGATAGGAAGAAGTTGTTCCTGCTCGTAAAAGGATCAAGAATGAGAGGGCACAGATTTAAAGTGATTTGCAGAAGAAGCAAATGTGACGCGCGAAAAAACCTTTTCACACAATGAGTTGTTTGGGCCTGGAATGCACTGCCTGGAAGTGTGGTGGAGCAGGTTCAATCAAGGCATTTGAGAGGAGATTAGATGACTATTTGAATAGAAACAATGTGCAAGAGTGTGGAAAAAAGGCAGGGCAATGGCATTAGGTCATAGTGCTCATTTGGAGAGCCAGTACAGACACAGTGGGCCAAATGGCCTCCTTCTGTGCCATCAAAACTCTTTGATTATTTGAAGAGCTGGTTTGTCCCACTCCCTTGCAAGTGGCAGAAGCTCCTCTTTGGTCAGACCAACCAAACCTTCAGTTAAGTACCACGATACTTTGAGTGGAAGATACACATCAGAATGACCAGGAACAGAATGATGAGCCCAAACCTCAGGCTCCAATGGTTTCTGTCACACAACCTGGGAACACTGTGGCAACGAAACTGCAATTTCCAGCAGACGTACACAGCAGCAAGGTGATACTGGAGCAGGAGAGTAGTGACCATCAACCCACCAGAGCATACCTCCTTGAGGTACAAGGGCACAGGAAAGAACACAGTGTGGTGACAAAAGTCAAACTGCAAGTTGTGCTCAAGGATGAGGAACATTCAAATGGAATGGAGATACACCATCAGCTCCCAGAAAGACCATGGTGACCCCACAGAGAAAGAAAACCCATCTTCATGCTATGATGGACTGGAGTGAACATTCCCTCTGGAAGGAACAGGACAAGCCTATGGTGTCCAAACAAAACAGATAGGCAACAGGGGTCCAGAGAGGCAGGTCCTTCCACAGACACACAGAAGAAACTAGAAACAGCAGTTTCATTTGGAAGTTGTTTGAGTTCAGTTGGTTTTGAAGACAGCTGCCCAGAGAGATTGGAGAAAAGGGGATAGATAGCCAGTTCTAAAAGACTCTAAAATCTAGGGGATGGAACAGGAGAAAGTCCCAAGTAGATCTTCTAGCCAAAGAAAGGGCAGGAACTTGGAAAATGTCCTGTTAAGGGAAGTTAAGAGTGAGGGGCAGAGAGAAAGGCTCCAGGCTTCATATTTAAAGAGACAAAAGCTGCAGAAAGCAGATGTAAAGTGAGAACAGCTTGCAAGAGGCAAGAAGGTCCAGATAGACAGTTGAAGGTTTGTAACTCTTTGATTATGGGCATGTGAAGCAGTGGTGTACTGTTGATGGCTGAGTCAGTGAGAGAGAGAATGCATGAAAGACAGCTTGAATGCATGTGGTGACCCAGGGAAGAGGAACATCCGAAGGAGAGTTAAAAACCCTGGAGGTTGGAGAGAAAGTGTCACTTTGGGAAAAGATTCCAAAGCAGGCTCTTGGAAAGTGGAGATTGAAAACCCTCATGTGAAAGACAGAGTTCAGTGAGTCTGGTTGGCTCATGATGTAACAAGCATTCGGGGGGGCAGGGGGGGGTTGGTGGGGAGGTGGGGAGTTGAAAGATCCATAGCATCTGTTTGGAGATGGCACCTGTCACTTGATTTCAGAGTGTGGTACGTCTGACCACTGATCGCCAATTGTTTTACATGGGCTGTACTTACTGTGAATGTTAGAAAATAAGTTAGTTTTTGTAACTTGTGTTATCCTTAGAACTCTATATATATCTGTAAAGGGTGAAGGCATAGTGTAACATAGTTCATCTTTACTTGTTTAATAAGTGTTTTATGCTTTTGTTAAAAGTTCATTAGTTGGCTCCAGTGACTCTGTTCAGTGGCCACTCTCCACATATCTAAACAAACAAATTAAAAGTTAGAATCTATCAAGCTGGGTTCTTCACTAGGATCAGGCTTGTCCAGGGGTAACCTCAGCTGCGGATCATAATAATCTTTACAGGCATACCAGAGTCAGGTAGAAAAAGTCAGGCACCAGGAATTGCTTTAGTATGTCGGCTTTGTGACATTTTCCCAGAAACCTTTGCACAGGCCTGAAGGATTCGTTTGCGGCAGTCGTAGAGATAAGCCAGGGAACTACAGGCCAGTGAGTCTCACATCAGTGGTAGGGAAACTATTGGAGAAAATTCTGAAGAAGAGATTATATTTCCACTTGGAGAGGCAAGGTTTGATCAGGGATAGTCAGCATGGCTTTGTCAGAGGGAGGTCATGCCTAACAAATTTGATTGAATTTTTTGAGGAGGTGACCAGGTGTGTAGATGAGGGTAGTGTAGTTGATGTAGTTTATGTGGATTTCAGCAAAGCCTTTGACAAGGTCCCACATGGGAGACTTATAAAGAAGGCAAATGCACATGGGATACAGGGTAATTTGATAAGGTCGATTCAAAATTAGCTTAGTTGTAGGAGACGGAGGGTGTTGACAGAAGGATGCTTTAGTGACTGGAAGCTAGTGTCCAGTGGCATATCACAGGGAACTGTGCTGGGTCCCCTATTACTCGTCATTTATATAAACGATATAGATGACTAGTGTGGGTTTGGGGGGGTGGGGTGAGGGGGGGGGTGGTTGGTGGTAGGATTAGTAAGTTTGTGGATGACACAAAGGGTGGTTAACAGTGAGGTTGAGTGTCTTGGGCTGCAGGAAGATATAGCTTGGCCTAAATAGCCACGTGGTTATGGTACTGGGCTTGTAACCCCAAGATCAAGAGTTCAAATCTCACAATGGCAAACTATGAAACAATGTAACTTCATCTGAAGAGGAACAGATGGAAACGTGTTTGTACTCGATAGAGTTACTGGAAGATATAAATTGGCAGATAGAATTTAACCCAGAAAAGCGTGAGTTGGTACACTTTGGAAGGAGTAATTTGACAAGGAAGTATTCAATGAACGGCATGACACTAGAAAGTTCTGAGGAACAAAAGGACCTTGGCATGTGTGTCCATAGATCTCTGAAGGTAGTGGGGTGGTGAAAAAGGCATATGGGACACTTGCCTTTATCAATCGATGCATAGATTACAAAAGTAGGGAGGTCATGTTGGAGTTGTATAGAACTTTGGTGAGGCCACAGTTGGAGTACTGTGTGCAGTTCTGGTCACCACATTATAGGAAGGATGTGATTGCACTGGAGAGGGTGCAGAGGAGGTTCACCAGGATGTTGCCTGGGATGAAACATTTAAGTTATGAAGAGAGGTTGGTTAGACTTGGATTGTTTTCATTGGAGCAGAGAAGACTGAGGGGTGACCTGATTGAGGTGTACAAGGTTTTGAGGAGCATGGACAGGGTGGAGCCCCTTAGTTGAAGGGTCAGTCACGACGGGACACAAGTTCAAGGTAAGGGGCAGGAGGTTTAGGGGGGATGTGAGGAAAAACTTTTTTACTCAGAGGGTGATGACGGTTTGGAATGCATTGCCTAGGAGGGTGGTGGAGGTGGGTTGCCTCACATCCTTTAAAAAGTACCTGGATGAGCACTTGGCACGTCATAACAGTCAAGGCTATAGGCCACGTGCCAGTAAATGGGATTAGGTAGGTAGGTCAGGTGTTTTTCATGTGTCGGTGCAGACATGATGGGCCAAAGGGCCTCTTCTTCACTGTGTGATTCTGTGATTCTGAGTTGCACACTACATTGAGTGAGTGGATGCCCTTCCTGGGATGAAGGCTGCTGCTTGGTCAGTGGAAGCCTTGATGACCACATGTGTACAGCCAATGACACCCTGCAGCTGGAGGAACACACTGATAACCCTGAATCCTACAGTCCTTTCAGCTTGACTGTCCAGATTGTTGCAAAAGTGTACATACTGGCTGGCCCTCTTGGACATAACATTGGTGACCATCTTGATGCATTGATGAGCTGCAGACAGCGAGATGCCATAGAAAACCCCAGAAGATATTTGGAATGACCCTGAGGTGTAGAACGACAGCAACATGGTGCACTTCAACACAACAGCCATTGGGTGCCCATCACTTCACATAGGGATCAGTTCCTCCTCTTTCATGGTGCACAGCTCAGTGACAGCCTCCCTGAAGAGGCTCAGTCTTTGGCAAATCTGCTACTCTGACATTTGGAAAAAGCTGAGTTCTGACAGTAGATCCTCTCGGGGAGACAGTGGGAATATTGCCTTCTGTGTGCAAGAGGCTGGTTGCAAGCCCCTCTGTGTCCTCCTGCTCCCTAACCCTTCCAGGATCTTAATCATGGAACCCTCTGGGTGGTGCTGTCCCGCTGCCTTTGGCTGCAGCGCCCATCCTCTCTGATGCTCCTCCTCACTGGAGGCCTCAAAGCCTGAGAGAACAAGGCTCATGGCAAATAGCTGCACTCTGGGCCTCCCATCCCATTCCTCTGTACACACAACTGCCAAGCCTGAGAGGATACTCTAGTAGAATACCTCAGCTGTGTTAAGCAAGTTTGTCTTTGCTCCCGTTGCTACTGTCACTGTCTACCTAGTATCACCCTCCTATCAATCCACACTATCTTTTATAATGGCTGCCAACTTGCAACCAACACAGACCTTCTGCTAAGCCTCCACCTTGTCATAGCTGGTGAGGCTTTGAAGCTCCATTATTTCTGTGCGCCACTTGTAAAATAAGGAAAACCTGGTAAAATTGCTGTTAATTGTCTGTTTAACAGACTTAATTACCTTCTTGCCTCTCTTTAGTATGACATAAGAACATAAATAGGATCTCCTCGTGCCAGCCCACCTGCCTTTGGTAATGTCCAGTTGTGACGTAAAGATGTTGGGCTTCCCTCCCAATGCCTTTTGTTACCATTTTACCATCGGTCCTACCTCCCAGCCTATCTCCACTGGGCTGGGAAAATTCTGGCCCTTCTACCAGTGTAAGTCAAAATTTTCTTTTGCTTTCTTTCGCCAACATATTGTTAAATTAATGTCCCTTTAAGTGTTGTATGCTAATTATCCATCAGCAAGCCTCTACCTAATCAGGGCCCTGGTCCAAACGTTGGGGAAGATGGTAGTGTAGGGGTAGTGTAGTGGTAATGTCACTGGCCTAATATTCCAAAAGCCAAGGCTAATACTGATGGTTTTAAATGCCACCGTGGCAGTTGCTGGAATTTAAATTCAATGAATAAAAGAATGTGAAGCTAGTCATATGAAGCTGTCCCTTGCTGCTGGTACATGGTGGTCTCTGCTGACACCTTGACTTTGCAGGGTTGGTGTCTGCTTTGGAGCTTCTGAAACCACATGTCATTATGGTGGTGAACTCCAGCAGACAGCTTGGGTCGCCATTTGCATCAGTCGTCAGCTAAAATTTCGCGCTTGCCATGATTGCTGCTGAGGGCTTTCATGTCTCTTTTGACAGTATCCCTGAATTGGAACTCTGGGCACAGGCTGCCTCCATGTATAGCATCTCCTTGAGGGTTCAGTCCTTGGGCCCCAACTATTTACAATCTATATTAATGACTTGGATTCAGGGATAGAAGGTACTATAGTTAAATTTGCAGATGACACCAAAATAGATGGGAAAGTAAGTTGCAATGAAGAAATAAATTTACAAATGGATATGGATAGGTTAGATGAATGGGCCAATATTTGCCGAATGGAGTTTAACGTGGATAAGTGTGAGGTTATCCATTTTTGGTTGGAAGAATAAAAAGGCGGCTTATTATTTAAATGGAGAGAAACTTCAGAATGCTTCAGTACAGAGGGATCTGGGTGTCCTCGTGCGTGAATCGCTGAAAGCTAGTATGCAGGTAGAGCAGGTAATAAGGAAGGCGATTGGAATTTTGGCATTTATTGTTAAAGGAATAGAGTATAAGTTCGGGAAGTGTGGTTGCAACTGTACAGGGCATTGGTGAGATCACACCTGGACAGTTTTGGTCCCCTTATTTGCGGAAGGATGTAGTTGCATTGAAGACGGTTCAGAAGAGGTTCACTAGATTGATTCCAGAGATGCAGAGCTTGCCTTATGAGGACAGATTAAGCAGTTTAGGCCTATACTCTCTAGAGTTTAGAAGGATGAGAGGAGATCTAATTGAGGTATATAAGATGCTAAAGGGGATAGACAAAATAGACGTGGAGCGGATGTTTCCCCTTGTGGGGCATTCTAGAACGAGAGGCCATAGCTTTATGCTAAGGGGTGGTAGATTTAAATCAGAGATGAGGAGGAATTACTTTTCTCAAAGGGTCGTGATTCTGTGGAATTCACTACCTCAGAGTGCAATGGATGCCGGGACGCTGAATAAACTTAAGGAGGAGATAGATTTTAAATTAGTAGCGGCTTGAAAGGTTATGGGTAGAGGGTGGGAAATTGGAGTTGAGGCCAAAATGAGATCAGCCATGATTGTATTGAATGGTGGGGCAGCTCGAGGGGCTGAATTGCCTACTCCTGCTCCTAGTTCTTATGTTCTTAGTTCTTATGTTATGTTCTCCTTGGGGATGTGGCCATTTTCCATCCTGTGCACATGTCCAAATAAACAAAGCCTTCTTTGCTTGATTAGTGCTAGTATAATGGGCCTGTTTTCCCCAGAAAAGATTGCATCATTGGTGACTGTATTTTCCATGTATTGTTAGACATAAACAAAAATCTTGACAGAAAATGGATTTCTGGATAAGTAATCAGCTAGCTGAAAATTAAATCATTCTGAGACATTAGTAATGATATAACCCTCTGCCATGATGGATGTGAGAAAGTAGATCATTCATTTGAATATTTGATTCAGATTTTAATTATTTCCTTTCATGCAGTTATTATTCCCTGTATAAATGTAAATGATTCTGCAATTTCATGTATAACATGACAAATAATTAGGAACTCACGCAGCTGAGCGATGATCTGACTTTTGGAGATAAACTAGCTGATGAGATCCTTACCTGGGCCTAGTTTTTAATAATGCTATCCTTGTTTTTCAAATGATAAATGTGCAACTAATGCCCCGAGGTGGCAGAAGTGCACTGCTCACCAAATTCGTTTTGGCAACAAATGGGCATCCAGAGTCAACACTTGAAACAGCTGTTAGTTCCTTTGAATGTAGAAATAAAGGATGTAATGCCAGTTTGAGGTGTCCTGAGCTAGATGCATTGCCCTGAACATGCCAGGCCAGATGGGTTCAGGCAAATCAGACCTATTTGCAGCCTAACCATAGTCACTAAAGAGTGTCAGCAAAAAGCAGGTGAAAAAATACCAACCTGAATGCGCTGCAGGAGAACACCAAACAGTTACATATTAAAAACACAGGCTTCTACAAACCACTGTTCAATTTCCTCTGCATCCCCAACCATCACACTCAAGATCATGGCCTTGACACTCACTTCTTCAATTCTACCATCAGTGGCTTGACTCTTCAGATCACAGGCTCAACTTCCTCCTGATCATTGGCTGGATCCCTTCCGATTGCAGGCTCAATCCCTTCCGATCACAGGGTTCACTCCCTGCCCTCCCCCACCTCTGATTGCAGGTTTGATCCCTCCTGATTACAGGCACAATCCCTTCTGGTCACAGCCACGATCTCTCCTGATCACAGGATCAATCCCTTCTGATCACAGGATTCACTCCCTGCACTCCCCCCCCCACCCAACCTCTGATTGCAGGTTTGATCCCCTTTGATCGCAGGCTCAGCCCTTCCTGATCACAGGCTTGATCTCTCCTGATTACAGGCTTGATCCCTCTTGATTGCAGACTCATCCCTTCTGGTCACAGGCTCGATCCCTCGTGATCGCAGGCTTGACCCCCTGTGAATGCAGGCTCGATCCCTCCCAATCCTTCCTGATCACAGGCTCAACCTCCACCTGATCAAAGGCTCAATCCCTACTGATCACAGGCTTGATCCCTTCTGATCACAGGCTCAATCCCTTCTGATCACATGCCTGACCCCTCCTGATTGCAGGCCCAATCCCTCCTGATCACAGGCTCAGTCCCTCATGATTACAGGCTCAATCCCTCCTGATCCAAGGATTTACCTCCTCCTGATCACTGACTCATTCCTTCCTGATCACAGATCCAATCTCCCCCTGATCAAAGGCTCAATCCCTCCTTATCACAGACTTGATCCCTCCTAATCGCAGGCTCAAACCCTCCAAATTAGCCTCGACCCTTCCTGATCGCAGGTGCGATCCATCATAATCACAGTCTTGATCCCTCCTGATCACAGACCCAAATCCTCCTGATCGCAGGCTCCATCCCCCCGATCGCAGGCTCCATCCCCCTGATCGCAGGCTCCATCCCCCTGATCGCAGGCTCCATCCCCCTGATCACAGACTCAAATTCCCCTGATCACAGACTCAAATCCCCCTGATCGCAGACTCAAATCCCCCTGATCGCAGGCTCCATCCCCCTGATCGCAGGCTCCATCTCCCTGATCGCAGGCTCCATCTCCCTGATCGCAGGCTCCATCCTCCTGATCGCAGGCTCCATCCCCCTGATCGCAGGCTCCATCCCCCTGATCGCAGGCTCAAATCCCCCCGATCGCAGGCTCCATCCCCCCGATCGCAGGCTCCATCCCCCCGATCGCAGGCTCCATCCCCCTGATCGCAGGCTCAAATCCCCCCGATCGCAGGCTCCATCCCCCTGATCGCAGACTCAAATCCCCCTGATCGCAGACTCAATCCCCCTGATCGCAGGCTCCATCTCCCTGATCGCGGGCTCTATCTTCCTGATTGCAGGCTCCATCCCCCTGATCGCAGGCTCCATTTCCCTGATCGCAGGCTCAATCCCCTTAATCGCAGGCTTAATCACTTCTGATTGCAAACTCAATCTCTATTTATCATAGACTTGATCCCTCCTGATTGCAAGCTTAATCCCTGCTGATCACAGACTTGATCCCTCCTGATCACAGGCTCAAATCCTCCTCATCACAGGCTTCACCTCCACCTGATCGCTGGCTCAATCCCCCCCGATTGTAGATTTAATCACTTCTGATTGCAAGCTCAATCCCTACTGATCACAGACTTGATCCCTCCTGATGGCAAGCTCGATCCCACCCGATCACATGCTTAATCCCACCTGATTGGAGGCTCGATTCCTCCTTATCAGTCCTGATCCCTCCTGATCACAGGCTCAACCAATTGATACAGGCTTGATCCTCTTGATCACAAGCTTTATACCTCCTGATTTAGATTTGAATCCTGCTGATCACAGGCTTGATCCATCCTGATCGCAGACTCGATCCACACTGATCGCTGGCTCAATCCACACTGATTGCTAGCTTGACCCCCTTCCTGATCACCACTTTATCCCCTCCTGATCGCTGCCTTCACCCCTTCACAATCTTCCCTCCTGATCAGCCATCAATGGAAATAAAAATAAAGGAGACATAAAATGAGCTGACAATTAACTATCACCTGTTTCACATGATCAGCCCTATCGTGCTGCAGCTGGATGAGAATCTCACACACCAATGAGACTGGAACTGTGACAACATAAATCCTTAAAAACTGTCCCTGGATTGTAATAGTAACTAGGTGTCCTTTTCCTCTGTACTTTCAAGAAAGTTTAATCAATGTTTACCTTTGGGAGTGTTTATCTTCAGCCACTGACAAGCAAAAACTCAAACCACCCAAGAGGTAAAGGGTTGCACCAGCCCAGCCGCTGAATAAAGCAGTTCCTAATTCATATCTGTAGAGGCAAAATACACACGCCAATTATTTATTTAAGGAAACTCTTCAATTATCTGTAATCTTACATTGTGGTCTTTATTAAAGGATTGTTCTTTCACAAAGGACTCCTAGGGATGAAAGAAAGTTATTATACCATTGTAGAAATAAAGCACATTTGTGCTGTCTCACTTTCCGTGGCATTAAAAAAAAATCATTGCAACAATGAAAAAATTAGACAATGCCACCATTTGGAGTATACTGTTGACATTGTTTTCATTACGGATCATGTTTTAGCTATTCTGTCACTTATGGTAGGGACAGGATAATGCTGACTAATTGCTCAATGGTCACTGATAGACCACAAATAAAGCAAGGAGCTTGATTCATTTTACTACACAGGGCACAGTACATGCAAAATAGTATTCATTACTTGATCTGTGCATATTTTAACAGAGCCTGAGAGCTTGGAAACTGGACTTATCTGATAAATCACTAGAACATTCCTTTATGTTTTATTCAGAACAATCTTGCAAATCATACATATTTTCCAAATATAATTGAAAGGTACTGAAAGAGGCTTCATTTCATAGTTCCAAAATTTTATTCTATATATTTGTAGAACATGCAGACACAAAGTGAAAGTACCTTAAAAAGGCCATAAAAAAATCAAGCACTGGGTTTTATTTCTAGAAGGATAGGTATGAAAAGTAGGGAACTTATGCTAAACCTGTATTGTACCTAGGTTAGACCACACTTTCAGAGAAAAATGTGCAGTTCCGATCGCCGTATTATAAAAAGGATATAGAGGTACTGGAAAGGGTGCAGAGTAGATTTACAAGGATGATACTAGAAATGTGTGGGTATACATATCAGGGAAGGATTGACAGGCTGAAAAGAGAAGGCTGAGGGGTGACCTAATAGAGGTCTGTAAATTATGAATGGTTTTTATACAGTGGATATAGAGTTCTCTGTTTACATTTGTGGGGAAGAGTAGAATTCAAGGCCATCAATATAAGATAGTCACCAAGAAATCCAACAGAGAATTTAGAAGAAACTTCTTCCCAAAGAGTAGTGAGAATGTGGAACTCGCTACCACAGGGAAAGGTTGAAGTGAATATTATAGATGCATTTAAAGGGAAGCTAAACAAGAAGGAGAAGGGACTAGAGGGTTACAAGAGATACATTTAGAGGAGGAAAGATGGAAGGATGCTCAAGTGGAACATAAATGTAGGCATGGACTGTAGGTTGGGTTGAATGGCCCGCTTCTGTGCTTTATATCCTAGGTAATCCTATGTATAATTTTAATGTGTGCTATGTCCACAGATGGTTGAAAGTACATGAGCCAAGGCTCAGTTGGTGACACACGTGCCTCTGAGTCACATGATTGTGGGTTCAAGATCCTCTCCAGGTCTGGAACACAAAAATCAGTTCTTACTCCAGTGGAGGACTGAGGGAGCTGCTGCACTGTTGCAGGTGCCATTTTTCAGATGTTCTAATAAAATGAGGTTTAGAGTGGAATCATCTGTGCCCACTGGCATCGGGCATGTTTGCTGGCATGAGTGGACAATACGCTGAGAAGGCCAAAAATTAGTTTCATGATGCTATGAAACCAGTTTGCAATCGTTCACTCAGCCCGTTGATGGCGGGCCGCGTTTCCCACCATTGGAGTTTGGGAACCTCATTGTAATATATCTGCATAAGGCTAACCTGCCAATCTCACCAACCACCACCGCCCCCCACCCCCCCCCCCACCCCTCCTCCCCAGCTAGATCGTCTGCCCACATCAGCGTGTGATCACAACAGCATATATAAGGCATGCACTGGCAGGCTGCACTTTAGGGGAACTCAGGTGAGTGCACAGTAATGTTGTGGAGCGCTGGCGAGGAATGCCTGTTGGACTTCAAGGTAAAGGCACGTTGAGGGGAGCAAAGGCTGCCCTGCAGTTGGGGTAACTTTGGGGAAGGACAAAGGCTGCTCTGCAGTTGAAGATAGCGCAGAAGTGAATGCGGGGTTGGGGGAGGATCGGGCGAGGGAAGTAGCCACACATTAGGGACAACTTATATGAAGTACCCATTCCTCTGCAGCTACGATATTTCAGGCGCAGCCACAATGATGTGATTGAAGTCAGGCCTCTAGTTTATTCGCCCACTCAAGCAACACAGAGGCATCAAAGTGCCACCAAGTGCTGCAGAGCTTTTCACCCCTCAGGCACAGACTGCAAACTAATGAGAATTTTAGTTGACTGCATAACAGTGGGACAATTGAACACTTTGTCAAATTTCCTTACTAAAGCCAGCCATGCAGCAGTCACTGGTGGAGGTGCTCACAGCCCCTTTCAATGTCATCATCCCGGTTTAGACCAGTCTCCCTCATGGTTCAAGCTAACAGTGCAGCTTTACAATGCGGTTAGGAGAATACCTGTGCCTGAGCTGAGAGCATAGCATGCAGTCCAATGGGCAAAGCTGCCGCCAATTGGTCATGTGGAGTGCGGCGGAGGAAGTGGAGTTTTGGGCAGCCATGCAGTGTACTAAACTTGGCCAACCAAGTGGTGGCCAGCACTCTCCAGGATGCGTTAAAGGGCCTTCAAACTTAACCAAGAGAGGTTCTTAGTACACCCAAGCAAACCCATGCGTTTCTCTCTTTCATCTTGCAGGACGAGTACATTAGGAGCATGGAGCCTGGTGAACTAGCTGTATATGTTGCGGCGTACAAAGACTGAAGATGACAGAGAAGAGATTGACTGAGGCACCTGACTGCACAGAGGGAGGAGCAACACCCCCTGGAAGAAGGGGTGGCTAGGGCCTTCGCACATGCCACAGAAGAGCCACAGCGAGCCATTGCTAGCTAGACCCAGGATCTTTAGAAACTGCTTTTCATTCCTGCAGATGATTGAGAACTAATGTCACTGAAGACTGCGCATGACTAGGGAACTGGTCAGTCACGTCTGCCAGATACTGTAGGATTTGGTGCCACGGGGACATGGAGGGCATCCACTGCCAGTGGCTGTGAAAGTGAGTGGCACACAATTTCTATGCCAGTGACTCCTTTCAGGGCTCCAAAGGTGACCTCTGTCGGATGTCACAAGCCTCCACCCACAAATACATCAATGAGCTCACAGAAGCCTTCTTCGTGAGGGCACAAACTTTGTGCCTTTCGCCCAGGATTAGGACAACCAGAATGCAAGAGCAATTGGATTTTCCCAGATCTCTGGTTTCCCAAGGTTCCAGGTGCCATCAACTGTACTCACTTGGCGCTTAGATCTCCATCGTAACATGTGGTCAACTATATCAACCGCAAGGGATTCCATTCACTGAATGTGCAGCTGATATGCAACCACCATAAACTCATCCTGCAGGTATGTGCACTGTTTCCAGGGAGTGCGCACGACTCCTACATTCTCAGCCAGCCACAGATCCCTGACAAGTTCCAAGGTTCACAGAGGCTGCAGGGTTAGCTCCTCAGGAACAAGGGCTACCCACAGAGGACGTGGCTGATGATACCTGTGCGGCGGCTTCAGACTGCAGCAGAGCGAAGATATAATGTGGCTCATGCTGCAACTCGTAACTGAGTGGAGCAAACCATTGGGATGCTGAAAATGAGGTTCCGATGCCTGGACCCTTCTGGTGGAGCCCTGCAATATAGTCCACAGAGTGTGTCATGCATCATCATTGTTTGCTACGTCCTTTACAACCTGGTGCTGCAACGGGTGAGGAAGCTGGCTGAGGAGGAGATGCAGGAGCTGGAGGTCTCCTCCAATGAGAAGGAAGCTGACAGTGATGAGGGTGTGGAGGTCCTCAAAGGCGACGATGACGGCGATGAAGCTGTCGCACAGGCCAAATGAGGCATGCGCACTCAGGAGGCCTTTGTAGCTGCTAGATTTGTGGACAATGATGATGACATGCAGTGAGGAGCTACCATAAGATCATCACATTGCACCTGTGAATATTTGACTTCAGTCTGGCTTATGGCAGCACCACATACCTTCTGTGAAAATGCCCTTGTCATGGAGATGCAGCACAGGGCCTAATAGTTGCTCGATTGCAGGAGGATGATGATGACATGCAGTGAGGACACTCCAAAAATCTTCACGTAGTCTCTGTGAATGTCTAACTCCTACCTGGCCAAGGGCAGCTTGCTTGCACTCTGTAATCAGGGTCATATCATAGAGATCCAGACATGAAACTTTCAAATCATCTGATCCTTTGTCTGCCTTCAGCACCTGACCCCTTCAGGAGCACAGAATCAGTGGTCACAGATCCTGAAGAGATGGGGGCCAGACCCACCTTAAAGGTTCTGAGAGCACACAGAGAGAATGATAGAAGTTCTGTCCATTAACGCTTGCTTCTCTCCATTGATGTGTCTGACCTGCTGAGTATTAGATAAATCAAAAAATCCCATAAATATTAGAAACCCAAGATGCATCAGCCTTTGTCATTTTATTGGTGATTCCATCAGTTCCTCGAAGAATTTTGTCCCAATGTTTATTCCCTCATTCCTATTTATAAGGAATATTTATAGTTTTTACTCCCATTGTGTTCTGTTCCCACAGTACTATCAGAGCACAACTTGTAAAATATGCCTTTGACATTTTTTATAACTATGTAAATAAAACCTTTGCACGCTTCACAAAGCTGCAGTAAAAGCCACAGATCAAGAAATCACAGAAAAAGGTTTAGTCAGTCAATCGTAATAAGTTCCAACATGGAAATTAAATACTTACTTTGACATTATGGGGTCATAATGCTCTAAGATAATGTGATGTGCATACCATGAACAAGCAACCAATGGTGCCAACCCTATGAAGTACAGAAATAATGTTAATATAACATATTTTAAAAAACACCTCCAAACATACATAAAAGATCTGTTGCTCCATCAGGTCTGTCTCATTCAGCCTTCTTGGAACTAGGTAATATAATCCCCAATGTTCCCTCCCACTCACTGGCAGCTGTTTAATACTCTGGCAGGGCAAAAAAAGATTTCAAAAATCTTGGGCCAAATCTGGGAAATTCCTCTCCAACTGCTAAAGGCAATCAAAAATGAGGTCCAGGAGATTACAATGACTATAAAGTAAATTACCCAACATCTCACCTACCTTTAGTACTCAGTGGTATCAGGCTCCTCCAGGAACTTGACCAGCTCTCTTTGAACAATTGCGGCAAATCTGCATCCATTGCATGAGCTCGCAACTTATTTCAAAGTTCAATAGCTTTCTGAGAAAATAAAAATTTCCTAAAATTTCTCCGAATGTTATGCTTACATAGCTTATATGCATGCCCCATCACTCTGCCTAATTTATCTAATTCAAATAATCTGTTTAAAAGTACACTGTCTAATCCCTTCAACATTTTGAATACTTCAAACACTTCTCTCCAAAGTCTATGCTTTCTCAGAGTTTATGCAAAAATTGGCTCACAAAATGAAAGTATGTGGAATGGGAGGCAACTTAGGTAGGGAATTGGTTAGGAGGTAGGAGAAAGATAGTCAGGATAATGGGTATGTACTCTACTTGGTAGTTTGTGTCCAAGGATCTTTACTGAACCTTCAGGTTTTCACTATATTTACAAATTACTTAGATGAGTAGGAATTAGAGAGACATATATCCAAGTTTACAAATGATATTAATTTAGGTGGCAGAGTAAATTATGTACATAGGATCAGAAAATTGCAAAAGAGATAACACTGAAAGATTAAGTGAGTGGGGAAAGCTGTGGCAGATGGAGTTCTACCTGGGAAGTGTGAGGATATCCACATCGGATCAAAGGAGGATAGATAGAGGAGGAATATTTGCTAAATTCTGAGAAGCTAGAAACTGTGGGAGAGAAAGAGATTTAGGGGTCCAGGCACTGATCATAAAAGCTAGTGAACAGGTACAAAACCTAAACGGGTTAATGGAATGTTAATCTTCATCTCGGGGTGGGGGGGGTCTACATTACAAAGGGGTGGAAGTTGTGATTTTTGATGATGCTCTGGTTTAAGGTGATTAAAGAATTTATTACAATAGATAAAGAGATGTTATTTGCTCTGAGTGGGGTGGGGGTCTAGAACCAGGGGGTTTAAACTTTAAATCATAAGTAAGCCATTCAGGCTGATGGCAGGAAGCACTTCACATAAAGGACTTCTGAAACCCTCTTCTGTGTTGAGGCTGTGAATTGAAAGTTTCAAAACAGCTTCATAGATTTTTATTAGTTAAGGGCATTAAGGGATATGGAAATAACTCAGATAAATGGTGGTTAGTTACAGATCAGCCTTGACTTTGCTGAATGGCAGAATAGCTTTGAGGGGTTGAATGGCCTCTTCCCATTCCTATGTTCCTCGAGGTAAAAGGCGGAGCTCCTTGAGCCTATTGTGATAATTTTTGTTCTTTAAACTAATTATTAAATAAAGTGACCTTCCTCTCAATATTTTTTAAGGCCTCAACAGTGCCCACATGGATTTTAAATGATCATTTGGCTGTATGTTTAACCTTTAAGTCAAAAGGAGATGAAATCTAGTCTTCTATACAAGCAAAACACTGTGGATGCTGGAAATCTGAAATAAAAACAGAAAATGCTGGAAATAATCAGCAGGTCTGGCAGCATCTGTGGAGAGAGAAAAGAGTTAATGCTTTGTTTTGAATTTGACTCTTCTTCACAAATGAAGGGAGTGGGGGGTGGCAGTGGGGGTGGAGAAAGATGGTGGCATAGTGGTAATGTCACTGGTCAAGTAAATCAGAGGCCCAGACTAATGCTCCGCCACGGCAGCTGATAGAATTTAAACTCAATTAATAAATCTGGAATTGAAAGCTAGTCTCAGTAATGGTGACTATGGGCAGAATTTTCTGTTGTGGGGGAGGCAGAGCGGTTGCGGATGCGGGCAGGTTTGGATCTGATCACCGCCACTTAAGGCCTGCCTAGCATATTTGCCGACTCCCATGGATAACGGGAGCGTGCAGGTGGGTAGCGGGCGTGCACAGACCACCGGGCCCAATGGCGACCGGCAGTCTTTTTTAAAGAAGGCCTGGCAGCCTCCTGTCGGCTGCTGACATAGGCCAGTTCGAGGGTGCACCACAGGGGGTCGGCTGAGCAGGGCAGGCTGGAGGGAAAGGCAGAGGAGCAGGGTAGGCTGCAGGGTCTGTTACAGGAGGAGGACAGGCTGCAGGGTCTGTTACAGGAGGAGGACAGGCTGCAGGGTCTGTTACAGGAGGAGGGCAGGCTGCAGGGTCTGTTACAGGAGGAGGGCAGGCTGCAGGGTCTGTTACAGGAGGAGGACAGGCTGCAGGGTCTGCTACAGGAGGAGGACAGGCTGCAGGGTCTGTTAGAGGAGGAGGACAGGCTGCAGGGTCTGCTACAGGAGCAGGGCAGGCTGCAGGGTCTGTTACAGGAGCAGGGCAGGCTACAGGGTCTGTTACAGGAGCAGGACAGGCTGCAGGGTCTGCCACAGGAGCAGGGCAGGCTGCAGGGTCTGTTACAGGAGGAGGACAGGCTGCAGGGTCTGTTACAGGAGGAGGGCAGGCTGCAGGGTCTGTTACAGGAGCAGGGCAGGCTGCAGGGTCTGTTACAGGAGCAGGGTAGGCCAGTGGGGGGGCCAATGCACCCCTCGTTTTTCAGATGAATGCCTTACTACCTTCCTCAAGGAGGTGGCAGCGCCGCGGGAGTGCTGGTCCCCCAGGATGGGAGGAAGAGGATCCCCACTTGACCAAACGTGCGTTTGGGTGGCGGAGGTGGTGAGCTCCTGCGACGTGGTGCAGCACACCTGGATCCAGTGCCGTAAGCTATTCAACGATTTGTTGCACTCTGGCAGGGTGAGTACCATGTTGGCATTGGGCATTTAACCCAGCAGGTAGCCTTACCCTTTGAACCACCCCCCACTAAGTCTGACTGTCGTGACTGCATTGAATCATGTAGGGCATTTTTCCTTTGCTGGGTGCGCAAGCAGATAGTGCCCATGCTTAGATCAGCCTGTGTGGTTCATGAGGAGATGAGTTCTCCTCTGCACCATGTGTTGCTCTTAGTCACACATGACTAGTCTGGGGCAACCTGCAGGAGATGCAGCGAGGTGCATACTCAGAACTCCAGTACATGTCCTATTCGGGGTGATGAAATGGTGGAAGGGGAGCCTCAAGGTGTCATGGCAAAGAGCCATCTGCTGCTCTCGACGCTGCACGTATTTGTGCATCCTTCCTATGGGTTCCTAAAGTGATGTACACAGCATGTGTCCAAGTTGGGGGTTGGGGAGCAGGTATACTATCTTTGTGTGAGTGATCAGCAGTAGCGGGGAGAGGAGGCACTGGAGGCCTGATATGGCCCACTGTGGTTGGGGTGCGGTGTGCACATGCAGAGTATATGTGCAGTTACCCGTAATGAATGGTGTCCTCTCTTTCTCAGGAGAAGAATGCTCATAATGCCTCGGACCGTGCAAGGACTCGAGCCGGCCAGGCACACCTCCTCATCTTAAGCAGATTCGAGCAAGAGACCCTTGAGCTGGAGAGCTCAACTGGTGTCAGTGAGGCTGGGGTGGAATGGCCAGGTATTTGAGGCCAACAGTGAGATCCGCAATGTCCTCCCAACATCCATAGCACTGATGATTGTTAAACTTGTTATTGTTGCAACATTGCTCGGTCATAGAGTGATAGAGTCAGAGGAGTGGAGCACAGAAGAAGGCCCTTCAGCCCATCGAGGGTGTGCGGGTCAAACACGTACCTAAGTATTCTAATCCCATTTTCCAGCACTAGGCCCATTGCCTTGTATGCCATGGCATCGCCAGTGCATATCCAAATACTTATTACATGTAATGAGGGTTTCCGCGTCTACCACCCTTTCAGGCAGTGAGTTCCAGATTCCCACCACCCTCTGTGTGCAAAAGTTGCTCATCACACCCCCTGTAAACTTCCTGCACCTTACCTTAAATCTGCGCCCCCTGGTTATTGATCCCTCCACCAAGGGGGAAAATTCCTTTCTGCCTACCCTATCACTGCCCCTCATAAGTTTATACACCTCAGTCATGTCCTCTCTCAATCTCCTCTGCTGCAGGGGAAATAACCCCAGTCTATGCAATCTCTCCTCATAAGTCAAACTCTCCAGGCCAAGCAACATCCTGGTAAACGTCCTCTGCACTCTCTCCACTGCAATCACATCCCACCCATAAAGCGCATTCCAGAACTGCACACAGAATAAAGCTGTGGCCCAAGTTGCGTTTTCTGCAGTTGGAACATTACCACCCTGCTCCTATATTCTATGCCTTGGCTAATAAAGGCAATTATGCCATTTGCCTTCTTAAACACCTTATGTACCTGTCCCGCTACCTTAAGGGACCAGTCGACACGCACACCAAGGTCCCTCTGATCTTCATTACTTCCCAGGGTCCTAACGTTCATCGTGTTTTCCTGTGTCTTGTTAATCCTGCCCAAGTGCATCACCTCACATTTATCCATATTAAATTCCATTTGGCACTCATCAACCTATCTGACCAACCCTTCTATATCCTCCTGTAATGTAAGGCTATCCTCCTCACTATTTGCCACCCCACCAATATTCATGTCAATTGGTTCTGGAAGGTTGAGCACATAATGAGCCAGGGGGATGGGGATGAAGTTTGTCAGTGTGTGCACACTAACTAATCCAGTGTCCTTGTTGTTCTTTTCAGCATCATCAGTGCATGGCCAACAGGAGGAGTGTCAGAGGCCCCCTCTCACACCTGAGGGCCCTCAAGTCTCACCAGCGTCACACCATTTCTGCGAGGCAGGCACCAGCACAGATACTAGCACCCCAGTGGGCATTGGAACATCGGCTAGTATCCCAAGGCACAGTGGAGAGGGCACTTCACATTCGCTGGAGGAGCTGGTAGAGACAGAGAGTGCCGATGGCGCCAGCAGTCGGATGACTGCAGGGGATCAGGCACATGCTCAGTCGATGCCTGATGATGTGCCTCTGGAGTCGTCCGCGATGCAGCAGCTGCAGGAAATGCGGTCGGGTGTGCAGGAACATCTCGGTGTGATACATGAGGCTATGCTTCGCTTGATGTCCGTGGTGGAGGAGTCTATGCGGATACTCACCGAAGCTATGAGCCATATATCCAAGCACCATGTGTCCTCCATGGAGAGAGTGGTGACTCTCGTGGAGTGCCTCCTCCAGGAGACCTGCCAGGGCTTCCTGGGGATGCGCTCAAACCAGCAAGCCCTCACATTGGCAATGAGCTCAGCTGCTCCCTGCCAGTGTGGGAGAAGGTTTGGACATCAAACTTCCCAGCTCGTTGCCCATCCATCCAGGGTGAGCAGGGAGGTCCGAGGCGAGAAGCTGCCTGTCATCTCTTCGGGCTCTTCTCACGGCACTCCGGATGAGGGCACCAGCTCCTCTGCCCCTCTCCTAGTGACCATATCATCTGGTGAGGCGGGGACGACTGGGGAGATAGCAGCTGTGGAACTGGCAGATCCCTCCCAGACTGGCCCAGCACAGGCTCCATGGGCCAGAGGATGACTGCTAAAGTCATTGAGGCCAACTGGACAGCAGAGTCAGCAGGCTGTCTCAGACGGCACTCCGAGCGATGGGGCAGCACCAAGATATAGCACCTGGAAATGTAAATGTAAGGCACCTTAGGCGCACCATGGGTTTCTCACTGGTGCTTTTGTGTTGGCCTGAGATTAGGTCCTCAGGATTTCTTTTTGCTTGATTAAAGTATTATTTAATAATTGGGAGAACTTCTGATTTGAAAATTAAAATTCAAATGTGTGGCAGTGTGCTTGCACACGAACAGGGGAGAGACCTTATCCTGAGTGAGCCAAAACAAGAGTGAATGTGGTATTGGCAATGTGGTGCATAGTGGGAACTCAGTGTAAAGGGCAAGAGGTGCTCTTTGCATTTTTTATTTGCTACCCAACTTCTTAAATCTTCAGAGACTGGTCTTGCCCTGCTGCAGCAGTAGAGGTTACAAGGAAAAGGAATGACTGGTAAGTAGTGGGTAAGGTCGGGTAAGTACTTACTACTTTTATCGCTTATAGTTTAAGGTCTTTTTGTGGTTTAAAGTTTGCATATTCTGTAGTAATGAGGATCAGGAAAGAAGGGCCCTAGAGTAATTGATTTAAAAGGTTTAATTTAAAGGGATAAGTCATGGCAGGAGAGCTCAAAGCCATGGCGTGCTCCGGGTGCTCCATGTGGGAAGCTGGGAACATTTCCAGTGCCCGGGACCAGCATGTGTGCCGGAAGTGTGTCCAGCTGCAGCTCCTGGAAGCTCAGGTTTCAGAGCAGGAATGGCAGCTGGGGACATTGTGGAGCATCCACGAGTCTGAGAGCATCGTGGATAGCACGTTTAGAGAGGTAGTCACACCACAGCTGAAGGGACTTGAGGAATAAAGGGAATGGGTGACCACCAGGCAGTACAAGAGAAACAGGCAGGTTGTTCAGGAGTCCCCTGGGACCTCGCTCGCAAATCGGTATCCAATTTTGGAAGCTGATGAGGGCACTGGTTCGTCCAGGGAGTGCAGAAAGAGCCAAGCTTCTGGCACCACAAGCAGACTGTCTGTATAAGATGGGAGGAAGAGAGTAAGAGCAATAGTAATAGGTAATTCTTTAGTCAGTGGAACAGATAGGCGCTACTGTGGTCATCAACATGACTCCAGGATGGTGTGTTGCCTAAACACAAACAGAATTACCTGGAAAAACTCAGCAGGTCTGGCAGCATCGGCGGAGAAGAAAAGAGTTGATGTTTCGAGTCTCATGACCCTTCGACAGAACTTGAGTTCGAGTCCAAGAAAGAGTTGAAATCTAAGCTGGTTTAAGGTGTGTGGGGGCGTGGGGGGGGCGGAGAGAGAGAGAGAGAGAGAGAAGTGGAGGGGTTGGTGTGGTTGTAGGGACAAACAATCAGTGATAGAAGCAGATCATCAAAAGATGTCACCAACAATAGAACAAAAGAACACATAGGTGTTAAAGTTGGTGATATTATCTAAACGAATGTGCTAATTAAGAATGGATGGTAGGGCACTCAAGGTATAGCTCTAGTGGGGGTGGGGAGAGCATAAAAGATTTAAAAATATTTAAAAATAATGGAAATAGGTGGGAAAAGAAAAATCTATATAATTTATTGGAAAAAAACAAAAGGAAGGGGGAAGCTGAAAGGGGGTGGGGATGGGGGAGGGAGCTCAAGACCTAAAGTTGTTGAATTCAATATTCAGTCCGGAAGGCTGTAAAGTGCCTAGTCGGAAGATGAGGTGTTGTTCCTCCAGTTTGCGTTGGGCTTCACTGGAACAATGCAGCAAGCCAAGGACAGACATGTGGGCAAGAGAGCAGGGTGGAGAATTAAAATGGCAAGCGACAGGGAGGTTTGGGTCATTCTTGCGGACAGACCGCGGGTGTTCTGCAAAGCGGTCGCCCAATTTACGTTTGGTCTCTCCAATGTAGAGGAGACCACACTGGGAGCAACGAATGCAGTAGACTAAGTTGGGGGAAATGCAAGTGAAATGCTGCTTCACTTGAAAGGAGTGTCCTCTGAAATGTCCTCCTTCTTCCTTAACCGAGGTTTTCCACCCACGGTCGTTGACAGGGCCCTCAACCGTGTCCGGCCCATCTCCCGCGCATCCGCCCTCACGCCTTTTCCTCCCTCCCAGAAACATGATAGGGTCCCCCTTGTCCTCACTTATCACCCCACCAGCCTCCGCATTCAAAGGATCATCCTCCGCCATTTCCGCCAACTCCAGCATGATGCCACCACCAAACCATCTTCCCTTCACCCCCCCCTATAGGCATTCCGTAGGGATCGCTCCCTCCGGGACACCCTGGTCCACTCCTCCATCACCCCCTACTCCTCAACCCCCTCCTATGGCACCACCCCATGCCCACGCAAAAGATGCAACACCTGCCCCTTCACTTCCTCTCTCCTCACCGTCCAAGGGCCCAAACACTCCTTTCAAGTGAAGCAGCATTTCACTTGCATTTCCCCCAACTTAGTGTACTGCATTCGTTGCTCCCAATGTGGTCTCCTCTACATTGGAGAGACCAAACGTAAATTGGGCGACCGCTTTGCAGAACACCTGCGGTCTGTCCGCAAGAATGACCCAAACCTCCCTGTCGCTTGCCATTTTAATTCTCCACCCTGCTCTCTTGCCCACATGTCTGTCCTTGGCTTGCTGCGTTGTTCCAATGAAGCCCAACGCAAACTGGATGAACAACACCTCATCTTCCAACTACGCACTTTACAGCCTTCCGGACTGAATACTGAATTCAACAACTTTAGGTCTTGAGCTCCCTCCTCCATCCCCACCCCCTTTCTATTTCCCCCTTCCTTTTGTTTTTTTCCAATAAATTATATAGATTTTCCTTTTCCCACCTATTTCCATTATTTTTAAATATTTTAAAATCTTTTATGCTCTCCCCACCCCCACTAGAGCTATACCTTGAGTGCCCTACCATCCATTCTTAATTAGCACATTCTTTTAGATAATATCACCAACTTTAACACCTATGTGTTCTTTTGTTCTATTGTTGATGACATCTTTTGATGATCTGCTTCTATCATTGCTTGTTTGTCCCTACAACCACACTACCCCCTCCACTTCTCTCTCTCTCTCTCTCTCTCTCTGCCCCCCCTCCCACACACCTTAAACCAGCTTATATTTCAACTCTTTCTTGGACTCGAACTCAAGTTCTGTCGAAGGGTCATGTGGACTCGAAACGTCAACTCTTTTCTTCTCCGCCGATGCTGCCAGACCTGCTGAGTTTTTCCAGGTAATTCTGGGTGTGTTGCCTCCCTGGTGCCAAGGTCCGGGATATCATTGAACGGCTGCAGATCATCCTAAAGGGCGAGGATGTTAAGGCAGAGGTCATGGGTACATGTTGGTACCAATGACATAGTAGAAAGAGGGTTGAGGTCCTGCATCAATAATTCAGGGGGTTAGGCAGTAAACTAAAAAGCAGGACCTCTCGGGTTGTAATCTCTGGATTATTCCCAGTGCAATTTGCTAGCGAGCTCAGGAATAGGAGAATAACACAAATTAATACGTGGCTTAAGAGTTGGTGCAGGAGGGAGGGTTTTAGATTCCTGGATCACTGGGACCGTTTCTGCGGAAGGTGGGACCCATACAAGCGGGACGGTTTACATCTGAACCAGAGCGGGACTAACTTCCTTGTGGGCAGGTTTGTGAGTGCTGTTGGGAGGATTTTAAGCTAATTTGGCAGGGAGAGGGCACACAGAATGTTGGCAGAATAGGGACACATCATAATACAGTAAAACAATCAAGTCAGAGGGAGTATAGCTGCATTTGGTTTCAAGGGAGTAAGGCAAGGCTGGACAGCCTCTACCTTAATGCCAGGAATATTACAGGTAAAATGGATGAGTTAAGGGTGAGGATTGACATGTGGAATTGTGATATAGTAGCCATCAGAAAGACTTGGTTGAGGGAGGGGCAGGATTGGTCGCTCAACATTCCGGGATATAGAATCTGCAGGCGAGACAGGGGAGGGGGTAAAAGAGGAGGAGGCATTGCATTATTAGTTAAGGAGTCAGTTACTGCAGAAAGGGGAGATGATATCTCGGAGGGGACATCGAATGAAGCTTTGTGGGTAGAGTTTAGGAATAAAAAAGGGGCAACCATGTTGTTAGGTGTTTATTCTAGACCCTCAGATAGTCAGCGGGAAATTAAGGAGCAAATATGTGCACAATTTACGGAGGTGTATAAAAACAATAATAGGGTAATTATATTACGTGATTTCGACTTTCCCAACATTAATGATTAAGTGTTAAGTGCATGGATTGAAATGTGTCAATATGTAGAGGGTCCAACTGGACCTAATTCTGGGGAAGTCGGACAGGTGGCTGAGGCGGTGGTGGGGGAGAATTTTAGTGATAGCAACCACAACATGGTACAATTTAAACTTGTTATGGACAAAGAAATAGACAAGTTGCAAAAATATAAGGCAGGATCTGGCCAAGGTAGACTGGGAACAGGTACTTCTGGGGAAATCTAGAGGGGAGCAGTGGTTGGGGGGTGGGGGGGGGTTCAAAAAAGAAATGGGGAGGGTACAGGCTCAACATGTTCCCTCTAGCGTGATAGGAAGGAGTAACAAGCCCAGAGAACCATGGATGACCAGAGATATTCAGGTCACGATGAGAAGGAAAAGAGAGGCATTTAGCAGGTACAAGGGAAGCAAATCAGCAGAGGCATTAGTGGAGTACAGAAAGTGCAGGGTGGAGCTTAAGAAAGCAATTAGGAGACGAAGAAGAGATATGAGAAAGCTCTGGCTGGTGAAAGTAGGGAAAATCCCAAGATATTCTATAAGTATATCAATGGGAAGAGGATAACCAGGGAAAGTGTAGGGCCCATTAGGGACCAAGGCAATCTATGGGTGGAGCCAGAGGACATCAGTGGAGTGTTGAACAAATACTTCACATCCGTCTTCACCCAAGAGAATGAGGATGAAGGTGTGGAACTCGGGGAGAGAGACTGTGAGGTTCTTCAGCAAATTGATATAGGGAGTGACAAGGTATTGGAGGTGTTGGCGGGCTTAAAAGTGGACAAATCTCCAGGTCCGGATGATTTGTGTCCCAGACTGCTGAGGGAGGCAAGGGAGGAGGTCACAGGGGCTCTGACACAAATTTTTAATTCCTCTCTGGCCATGGGGGAGGTGCCAGAGGACTGGAGAGAAGCTAATGCGGTTCCACTATTTAAGAAGGGTTGTAGAGATAAGCCAGTGTACTACAGGCCAGTTAGTCTCATGTCAATGGTAGGGAAACTATTGGAGAAAATTCTGAAGGAGAGAATCTATCTCTACTTGGAGAGGCAAGGTTTGATCAGGGATAGTCAGCATGGCTTTGTCAGAGGGAGGACATGCCTAACAAATTTGATTGAATTTTTTGAGGAGATGACCAGGTGTGTTGATGAGGGTAGTGCAGTTGATGTAGTTTATATGGATTTCAGCAAAGCCTTTGATAAGGTCCCACATGGGAGACTTATAAAGAAGGCAAATGCACAGGGGATACAGGGTAATTTGATAAGGTGGGTTCAAAATTGGCTTACTTGTAGGAGACAGAAGGTGATGACAGAAGGCTGCTTTAGTGACTGGAAGCCCATGTCCAGTGGCATACCACAGGGATCTGTGCTGGGTCCCTATTATTTGTCATTTATATAAACGACATAGATGACTACGTGGGGGGTAGGATTAGTAAGTTTGTGGATGACACAAAGATTGGCCGGCTGGTAACATTGTGTTTGAGTGTCTAGGCTACAGGAAGATACAGATGGGATGGTCAAATGGGCAGATAAGTGGCAGATGAAATTTAACCCTGAAAAATGTGAGGTGATACACTTTGGAAAGGAGTAATTTGACAAGGAAGTATTCAATGAACGGCATGACACTCGGAATTTCTGAGGAACAAAGGGACCTTGGTGTGTGTGTCCATGGATCTCTGAAGGCAGAGTGGCATGTTAGTGGGGTGGTGAAAAAGGGACACTTGCCTTTATCAATCGAGGCATAGATTACAAAAGTAGAGATGTCATATTGGAGTAGTATAGAACCTTGGTGAGGCCACAACTGGAGTACTGTGTGCAGTTCTGGTCACCACATTGTAGGAAGGATGTGATTGCACTGGAGGGTGTGCAGAGGAGATTCACCAGGACGTTGCCTGGGATGAAACATTTAAGTTATGAGGAGAGGTTGGATAGACTTGGGTTGTTTTTGTTGGAGCAGAGAAGACTGAGGGGCGACCTGATCGAGGTGCACAAGATTATGAGGGGCATGGCGAGATTGGATAGGGAGCAGCTGTTCCCCTTAGTTGAAGGGTCAGTCACGAGGGGACACAAGTTCAAGCTGAGGGGCAGGAGGTTTACGAGGGATGTGAGGAAAAACTTCCTGGGAGGGTGGTGGAGGCGGGTTGCCTCTCATCCTTAAAAAGTACCTGGATGAGCACTTGGCACGTCATAACATTCAAGGCTATGGGCCAGGTGCTGGTAAATGCGTTTAAGTAGGTAAGGTCAGATGTTTCTCACGTGTTGATGCAGACTCGATGGTCCAAAGGGCCTCTTCTGCACTGTGATTCTGTGATTCTGTGACCATGGCTGAGGGTGGCTTGTTTGTTCTGCATGTGTATGTTTAAGAAAACTGTCATGAGTGTTTGTTTGGACATTCAAATTTATATACAAGGCCCTTAGTTCCTGCTGATGACCTGGCAGATTTTGCACCTAGGTGTCGAGTATGGATGTACCAGGCGAGGCTGGTCCTGCTGATCCATTTGTGTGGAGGTAGCTGAAGGTTTGTTGGATTAAAGCCTCCCAGGTGTCCCTGACTCCTTGGTGTAGGGCAGCCGCGCACACTGCATCGATGTCTTCATTGTCACTGCATCCGCCCTTTCCAGTGCAAGATTGTGCAGAGCGCAGCATGTAGCCACTACCACCGAGACACGATCTGGGGGGTACTGGAGTGCGCCTCCTGAGCAGTCCAGGCATCAGAAGCGTATCTTGAGAAGACCGATGGTTCTCTCCACCACAGCCCTTGTGGAGACGTGGCTCCTATTGTAGTTCTTGGATGGCGGAGAGGTGTCATGAGCCACCTTCTGAGGGGATAGCCCTTGTCACTCAGCAGTCATCCATCCAGCTGAGCCAGAGCACTGAAGAGCCCTGGCACCTGGGAGTATCTGAGGATGTAGGCGTCGTGGGAGCCGTCTGGGTACCATGCACAAACTTGTAGAATCAGCATCTTGCGCTCACACACTACCTGCACATTCATGAGTGGAAGCCCTTCCTGTTGACAAAGGCACCGGGCTCACCTGCTGGAGCCTTGATGACCACATGTGTGCAGCCTATTGCACCCTAGACATGGTGGAAGTCAGCAATGGCCGCGAAGCTTCTGGCTCACTGTGTCTGGCTTGCCTGGTCCCAACAGAAGTGGATGAAGGTCAATGCACGCCTGATCAGAGCATCTGTGACTTGCTTGACACAGGTGTGTACAGCTGATTGGGAGATACCGCAAAGATCACCCACTGAGCCCTGGAAAGAGACAGAGGCATAGAAGTTAAGGGCAGCAGTGGCCTTCAGAGCCACTGGCATATGGTGTCCACCCACACAGTTAGGGGAGTTCTCAGGGCCAATCATTTGACAGATATAGTTGACTGTCTCCCTTGACAGTCGGAGCCTCCTTCGGCACTGCACCTCAGACATATTGAGGTAACTGCTTCGCTGCCTGTATACCCTGGCAGCAGGATAGTGACATCTTCTGTGGCCCCTTCCACCTTGGACTACCTCTTAGCCCTGCGCCCCTTGTGCCTGCACCTGTCCTCCCAAAGGTGGCTTCCCTGGAGGCTGAATGTGCACTCCTGGCCTCCTCGCCCTCCCTTCCTCCTCAGAGGACATGTCTCGAATGGACATGTCAGACCCCATACCCATGCTAAGGGGAGGCTTCCTGAGAGCTACAGGCCTGCAAAAGATTCCTGACTGCAGAGTGCTGACCTGAAGGTTAAAAGTACACAAAAAGCTGCTGGAATGTGTTGTGAACTACTGCAGATCACACAGGAAAGTTTAAAATACTTTCTCCAATAAATGTTCCACAAAACAGACTGAGTTCTCTTATTCCGCCCATGGATGAGGTTCATAGAAAAGTCTTACCTGCCTGCCCCTTGTGCCCATGCGCCGACCCAAAAATTGCATGGGCACCTAAAAATCAGCGTCGATTGAAGACTAAAGGGCCTTAACTGGCCCCTTAATTAATGGCGGGCACGCGTCGGACTTCATTGTGTGCCCACCCAGTGAAATATCGCAGTGACGTCGGGATGCTCGCCTGATGTCACTGCGCATCATTTTACACACTGACGTGTGGGGCACACCCCCCGCATGTCAAACTGAAATTTCTGCCCTATAACATAATCATTGATTGTTATAAAAACCCGTCTGGTTCACTAATGTCCTTTCCGGAAGGAAATCTGCCATCCTCACCTGGTATGGTGGCCTACCTGTGACTCCAGATCCACATTGACTCTTGCCTGCCCTCTAAAATGGCCTAGCAAGCCACTCAGTTCAAGGGCAATTAGGGCTGGGCAATAAATGCTGGCCTTGCCAGTGATGCCCACATCCCAAAAATGAATAAAACTTAGAAGTGTGATGGGTTTTATGCCATTGATAGAGGGAGGGGGAGGAAGAACAAATGGGAAGGTATGGGATAGGACAGAGGATGGGAGAGATTAAATAACAAAGATGTCTTGAAACGAAAAACAAAAGGTGTGGTAATGGTTTTAATGAAGAAACAAAGCATTTGTCCAGAGTGACTGTGAATGTCAGAATAATGAACAGCTCTGTCCAAAAGCAAAAACATGAAAAACAAGATTCAGACCGGCACATTACAAAAATACATCAGACTGGGGGACAGAGTTCATGGTCTAAAATTGTTAAACTCAGTCTTGAGTCTGGGAGGCTGCAAAGTGCCTAATCAAAAGATGAGGTACTATTCCTCAAGCTTATGTTGAGCTTCACTGGAACACTGCAGCAGAATGGGAACAGAAATATGAGTGTGAATCTCAGTCTTAGTAAGGAAGGGAATACTTTATTATGAATGATCTTACCAGCGAGTGTGTACATTACTCCAGCACAAAAAGCAACTTTCGCTTTACTCCTTTCTGAGCCTCCGATGTTGGTACATTCCATCCCCATCAGTGCAAATATGGAACCAAAAAATCCCAGACAGATAGAAATAATCATGAGGGCTCTGGAGACCTGGATATAAGCTAAATTGCAAGAGTATCAAACAATATGTAAGAATTTCTTTTAAGGATTTAGTTGTGAATTTCAGCTCCTTATTAACATAGTAAAAGATAAGTCCTATTCTACATGAGCAGTGTATGTGAATAATAAATATCTGTGCATCAGTATAAAACTTTAACTTATTTGTTGACTAAAGTCCATTTCATGAACAGGAGCAAAGGTCCTACATTTTGGCATTGGATCATGGCATCCTATTTTTCTTAAGGACTATTTCACATGTCAATAAAACTGAGATTGATAATTGGTCAGAATGGGTGTTGGGCAAGAAAAGCACACTCCTTGGCACCAGAAGTTGATGACCCAGGCAGAGAGTGAAGACCAGAGGGGGGAGCCCCAGAGTTGAGGACACTCTCTTCTCACAAGGAACAGGCAGCAAAGCTGGTTGTACAGGATAGGAATTGTTTCTGTGTGGAAGGCGAGATTGGCCTCTCCCAATAAGCCAGTGAGGGTACATCCAGTATACATCAACCACATATGGACAATGACTGTGAGTGACCTATAATGTTGGAGCTTGCCAAGTCAATCACTCATTATCTCTTCTCTCTATTCCAGCTACCAGCAAGAAAATTGTATCTCGTTGCTCAATACCAGGTCTTGTTTCGATTGCTCTTTGGTTGGCTCCATAATGTGCTGTTCTAAAAAACTATCCCAAAACATTCTATGAACTCCTCATCTACGCTATCTTTTCCCAACTGATGTTTCCAGTCTATATGTAGATTAAAATCCCCCATGATTATTGCTGCACATTTCTGATGAGCTCCAATTATCTATTCTTTTATTCTCTGTCCGACTGTGTAGTTACAATTAGGGGGCCTGTACACCACTGCCATTAGTGACTTCTTGCCTTTAACATTCCTCATCTCAACCCAAACCGCTTCAACATCCTAGTTTCCCTCTCTAATGTGCTAATACCATCATTAATTAACAGAGCCGTCCCTCCACCTTTTCCTATGTTCCTGTCCTTCCTAAATGTTACATACCCTTCAATATTCAGGTCCCAATCTATGTCATCATGCAGCCATGTCTCTGTAATGACTATAAGATATAAGATATTTATTATAAGATATTTATTTCTATTTGCGCTATCAGTTCATCTGTTTTGTTTTGAATGCTTCGTGCGTGTAGATACAGAGCCTTTAGTTTTGTCCCTTTATTATTTTTGTAGCACCTTGCCTTTATCTACTGATTTACTTAGATTTGTCCTCCCTATCCTTCCTGTCACAGCCTGTTATAATTTCTCATATTAATACCTGTTTCTCTTGCCTTGTCTCTATTCTTTGGTTTATCACATCTTCCCAAATTTAGTCCCTTGCCTCCACTATTCAGTTTAAAACCCTCTCTACTTCCCCATTGGGTGGCTCACGAGGCCACCAGCCCCAGCACGGTTCAGGTGTAGACCATTCCAACAGTACAGGTTCCACTTTCCCCAATACTACTGCCAGTTCCCCACAAACCAGAACCCACTTCTCCCACACCAGTCGTTGAGCCATACATTCTTTTCTATAATCTTATTTATCCCATGCCAATTTACACGTGGCTCAGGTAATAATCCTGAAATGATTACCTTTGAGGTTCTGCTTTTTAATTTGGTGCCTAGCTCCTCATACTGACTATGCAGAGCCTACTTCCTCATCCTGTCTATGCCGTTGGTACCTGCATGGACCACAACCTCTGGATCCTCCCCCTCCCACTGCAAGTTCCTCTCCAGCCCTGAGCAAAAGTCTCAAGCCCTGGCACCAGGTAAGCAACAAAGCTATCTGGATTCTTGCTCTTTACTACAGAGAACAGTGTCAATCCCCCTTACTATACTGTCCCCCACTACCACTACATTCCTCTTTGCTCCTTCCACTTGGATGGCTTCCTGTACCACTGTGCCATGGTCAGTTTGCTTGTCCACCCTGCAGCTCCCACACTCATCCAAACAAGCTGAGAGAACCTCAGACCTGTTGGACAATTGCAGATGCTCACTCTCCTGTTCTCTGGGTCCTCCTTACCTGCCTCACTCACAGACACACCCTCCTGCCCCTGATTACTGACCAAATCAGAAGACCCTATCCTAACTGGTGTAACTGCCTCCTGGTATAAAGCATCCAGGTAACTTTCCCCCTCCCTGATGTGTCACAGAGTTTGCAGCTCAGCCTCTAACTCAATGACTCTGAACCAAAGTTCTTCAAGCTGCAAACACTTACTGCAAACTTGTTTGCCCTGGATCACAATGTTAACCAGAAGCTCCCACATGCTGCAGTCTTGACACATCACCTGTCCCGCCATCCTTAATGTGTTTTAAATAATTACTTAATTATATTAATCACTTATTTATGTTGCTTTCTTATATATTCTATTAACTTTATCACCAAATTGTGTACTATTTTGAACCTTAGGGATAGAAGAGAACATACCTACTTACCAGATACTCACCAAACTCCTTTCCCTGTAGTAGAGCAAAAAACAATTTCTATGGGGTGAGAAAGATAGAAAGAGGAAAAAAATAACTCCTTCTCCCCCTTCACCAAAATCTAAGTCTTCACACAGTTAGTCAGCTGCACTCATTTGTAAAGGTTACACTAAAGAACCTTGAATTTATAGTCAGCTGAACTGGGGCTACAGTAACCAAATTCAACCAGTTGGCTAGTTAACTACTCAGCTCCTACAGCTGAGAGTGAGTTTACCCTGTCTAAACTGCAAGAAAGAAAGAACTTAGCCTGCCTACACAGTACTTTCCAGTTACTGGTAATTAAAGAGTAGATTTGATTTTAAGAGTAAAATCTAAGTACAAAATTAACGTTTAAAACTCCCCTCTCTCCCCTCTCACCAAACTCCACGTCTTCACTCAGTTTGTCAGCTTCACTCCTTATTTAGGCTTGATGTCAAGTTTTGCTTAACATTCTGATGAAAAACCTTAGGACTTTTTTTACTATGTTAAAGGCACTATGTCAAAGCAAACCGTCATTGTTATAAGCTTACTTCGGGATTTTGCCTTGCCATTGCATATGTACAGGCATCATACAGACCCACATGATGCAATTTCAACATGACTATTTAAAAACCCAGATTACAGGTGCAGTGAAGGAGGAGTTTTGTAGTTTGTTGCATCAGTTTGGAAAGAATACATGAACAGGAATAGAAGGAAGAAGCAAAGGATTAGACCAGATTTGATACGACATTCCTCAGTGTAATGCTGGGTAAAGTAAGGGACATAAAGGAGGTCCTCTTTGCCAGCAATGAGATAAAGAAACCATTAACCATCACAAAGGAGGTGTGGCTAGAGGTGATCCAAGAAGCAAGTATTATAAGCGTGATTATGAGGACATGAGTCTAGTGCAGGAAGCATTTCAATAACCTAACCAAGGTTGAGAAAACCAAGTCATTCTGTATTGCACCCCATCGCTCTTTGTGTTGTCAAGTACAATTCATTCACATTATTTTCACACCCAATTCTTTTGTTTCAGTGCGCACACTCATTCCTCACTTCATCACTGTCACTCACCCCAATCAACATGTAATTTTACACCACTTCAGGCAGCTCCCCATCATCACTGATGCTCTTTTCAGCTGTCTAGGCCTCAAGCTCTGGAATTCTCTCACTAAACATCTTCACCTCTACTCTCTCCTTCAAACCTACCTCTTTGATTCAGTTTTTGATCATCAGTCCTAATATATCCCTATGTTGGTTTGTGTCATGTTTTTCTTGACAGCCCCCACCCTAATTCTTATATCTTCAAATTGCACTGTTGGCATGTTCCTCAACTGCAGATCAGTACCACTTGTGATGGATCTGCTTGATTGTTTGGTGGCACAATTAATCTCTCAGACCCACATCTCTCACAAGACAATGTCATCTTCACTTGATGTTATGACACAGCAGTTTGTAAAGGTTGGGTTATTTAAAATCCCAGAGGGAAACTTTAAACGACTGTCATAACCTATATTTTCAACTGGTATGCTTTGAGTTGCAGCTCTAAATTCAGGAATAAGACCACCAGTTCTCGAGAGATTTTTATATCAAACTAAATGAAACATTTATTAAGTTACAACAAATTAAACACATACACGTGACTACAAATTACTACGATCAATTTTTAACAAATTCCCAAATTAATCTCCAACAAGGCAACAATAACCAATGGACTTAACCAAACACCAGGCAAAGTATTTTGACCTTATGAATTCCCTTTTAAATTCCCTTTTAAAACAGTGAGAGGAGAGCCAGGCTTTTCACGGTTTAAAACGGCGAAAGGAGAGCCTGGATTTTCACAGTTTAAAACAGCAAGAGGAGAGCCGGGGCTTTCGCAGTTTAAAACAGTGAGAGAAGAGCTGGGACTCTCACAGTTTAAAACAACGAGAGGAGATCTGGGATTTTCATAGTTTAAAACAATGAGAGGAGAGCCTGGATTTTTACAGTTTAAAACAGTGAGAGGAGAGCCAGGAGCACATGGAAAGCGGATCTGCATGAGAAGGACAATGGCAGCGGGAGATAAAAACCGGTGGCAGAGAGCCCCTTCAACTTAATTCTACCTGTCAGAGCCAGAGTATGACTTCACAGGAAAACAGGTGAAAATAGGTGATTGATGAGCATCTCTTCCGTGTGTCTTTTGATTGGCCAAGTGGTTTAAATCAGGAGACGTTATTACAGCTGAAGAGTACAGTTAAGAAATTCACTTTTAAAATATTTAACATCCAAATTAATTAATTAAATAGAATAGAGATGGCTGGGCAGGTGATGTGTTGCAGCTGTAGTATGTGGGTGCTGGTGGACGTCGGTGCGATCCACAGTGACCACATCTGCAGCAAGTGTTGACTGCTTGAGGAACTTTGGCTCAGAGTTGATGAGCTGGAGTCCAAGCTGTGGACACTGCAACACATCAGGGTGGGGGAGAGTTACCTGAACACTGTGTTTCAGGGGGCAGTCACACCCCTTAGATGAATTACATCAAATTTTGTCCGTGGTTAGGGACAGAATGGTGTGACTGCGAGCGAGGCAGGTATGGGGATCCAGAATTTAGCTTTGGAGGAGCCACAGCCAGTGCCCTTGTCCAATAGGTACGAGGTTCTTGCTCCCGGTGTGGACGAGGGCACAGACTGCAGGGAGGATGAGCGAACTGACAACAGCACTGTGGAACCGAGCACCATTCAAGTGGGGGAGAAAATAGAAACGTAGTAGTAATAGGGGATAGCATAATTAGGGGAATAGACACTGTTCTCTGCAGCAAGGACAGAGTCCTGAAGGCTGTGTTGCCTACCTGATGCCAAGTTTAAGGACATCTCTTCTGGGCTGGTGAGGAACTTGAAGGGGGAGGGGGAGGATCCAGTTGTTGTGGTCCACATAGGTACCAACAGCATAGGTAGGACTAGGAAAGAGGTTTTGCTGAGGGACTACGAGCAGCTCGGGGCTAAATTAAAAAGCAGAACTACAAAGGTAATAATCTCTGGATTACTACCTAAGCCACATGCAAATTGGCGTAGAGTAAATAAGGTAGAGAGGTAAATGCGAGACTTAAACTTTAGTCCGAGAGAAATGGGTTCCGATTCTTGGGGCACTGTTACCAGTACTGGGGAAAGAGAGAACTGTTCCATTGGGACGGGCTTCATTTGAACCAAGCTGGGACCAGTGTCCTGGTGAATCATATAACTAGGGTTGTAGAAAGCGTTTTAAACTAATTAGTGCGGGGGAGGGTTCAATTGAAGGGAATTTTAAAAAATCAAAAATAATCGAGAGAGCAGAGGTGGAGGGTAGTGACGAGGCAAACAATAAAGTGTGACAGGAAGGAGCAGAAAATATAGGCAGAAGAGTGCAGCAGAAATTAGAACCAGAATGAGTACTAATGGTAAAAAGTAAAAGCTTAAGGCTCTTTATCTGAATGCATGCAGCACTTGTAACAAGATAGATGAGTTGATGGCACAAATAGAAATAAACGGATATGACTTGATAGCTATGACAGTGGTTGCAGGGTGACCAAGACTGGGAACTCAATATTCGAAGGTATTCAATGTTCTAGAAAAATAGGCAAAATGGAAAATGAGGTGGGGTAGCTTTGTTAATAAAGGAAGGTATCATGCAGTGGTGAGTAGTAATATAGGTGCAACAGATCGTGATATGGAATCAGTTTGGGTGGAAATAAGGAATAGCAATGGGAAGAAGTCATGGGTTGAAGTCGTCTATGGGCCCCCAAATAGTTGCCTCATTGTAGGACAAAGCATAAATTGGGAAATAATGGAGGCATGTAAGGAAGGTCGTATAATTGTCATGGTTGATTTTAATCTGCATATTGACTAGGGAAACCAGATTGACTGGGGTAACATGGAAGATAAATTTGTTGAGTGCATCAGGGATTGTTTCTTAGAGCAAAATGTTGCAGAACCTACCCAGGAACAGGCTATTTTTGAATGTGTAATAAGGTAGAATTAATAAGAGATCTCATAGTTAAGGATCCTCTGGGGGGTTGCAACATGGTAGAATTTCAAATTCAGTTTGAGGATGAGCAACTCGAATCTCAAAAATATGTCCTCAACTTAAATAAGGGCAATTGCAGAGGTATGAAGAAAGAGTTGCCTAAAGTGGGCTGGGAAAATAGACTAAGGGGAAGGTCAGTGGATGAGCAGTGGCAGACATTTAAGCAGATATTTCATAACGCTCAACAAAAATTTATCCTGGTCAAAAAGAAGGACTTGATAAGGAAGATGAACAAAGGTGGTCAAGGAGAGTATCCAATCAAAAACAAAGCAGCGAAAACTAGTGTTAGGCCAGAGGATTGAGAATTTTTTAGGAGCCAGGAGCAGATGACTTAAAAGTTAATAAAGAGGGAGAAAATTGATTATGAAAGTAAATTAGCGAGAAATGTGAAAACAAACAACAAGAACTTCTACGGTTATATAAAAAGAGAGTAGCTAAAGTGAGCGTGGGACCCTTGGAGGATGCAACTGGAGAATTGATAACGGGGAACAGGGAAATGGCAGATAATTTAAATGAATATTTTGCATCGGTCTTCACGATGGCGGACACTATGCCAAAGATATCATATAAGCAAGGAGCTAATGGGATGAAAGATCTTGTAACAGTCCCTATCATGAGGGACAAACCATTTGAGAAAATAATGGGACTAAAGGCAGACAAGTCGCCAGGAGCTGATGGCCTGCATCCAAGGGTTTTAAAGGAAGTGGCTGCAGAGATAATGGAGGCATTGATTGAAATATTCCAGAACACACTGGATTCTGGGAGGGTCCCAGTGGATTGGAAAACCTCTAAAGTGATGCCCCTGTTCAAGAAGGGAAGGAGACAAAAAGCAGGAAGCTATAGGCCAGTCTGCCTAACATCTGCCATTGGGAAAATGCTAGGGCCCATTATTAAGGAAGAAATTACAGGACATTTAGAAAAGCTTAACACAATCAAACAGAGTCAACATGGTTTTGTGAAAGAGAAATCGTGTTTGACAAATTTGTAGAGTCTTTGAGGATATAACAAGCAGAGTTGATAAAGGAGAACCATTAGATGTAGTGTATTTGGATTTCCAGAAGGCTTTTGATAAGGCGCCACATAAAGGTTATTGCACAAGATAAGAGCTCACCGTATTGGGGGTAATGTATTAGCATGTATTGAGGATTGGTTAACAGAAGACAGAGTCAGGATTAATGGGTCTTTTTCAGGGTGGAAAGACGTAACTAGTGGAGTGCCACAAGGATCAGCCCTACAGCCTCAATTATTTACTATTTAGATCAATGACTTGGAGGAGGGGGAAGAGTGTAATGTATCCAAATTTGCAGATGATACAAAAATAGACGGGAGGGCATATTGTGATGAAGACATAAGGAATCTGCAAGGGGATATAGACAGGTTGAGTGAGTAGGCAAAAAAACTTGGCAGATGGAGTTTAATGTAGGAAAGTGTGAGCTCATGCACTTTGGTAGGAAGAGGAAGACTATTATTTAAATCTTAATTAAATGGAGAGAGACTCCAAAAAAGTGCAGCACATAGGGATCTTGGTGTTCTTGTGCATGGAACACAAAAATGCAGGTGCAGCAATTAACTAAGAAGGCAAATGCAATTTTGGCCTGTATTGCTCAGGGTTTGGAGTTGAAAAATATGGAAATCTTGTTACAAATTTACAGGGTGTTGCTGAGGCCACACCTAGAGTACTATGTACAGTTTTGGTCCCCGTATTTAAGAAAGGATGCACTGGCATTGGAGGTAGTTGAAAAAAGATTCACTAGGCTGATTCCTGGGATGAAGGTGTTGACTTATCAAGAACGGCTAAACAGGTTAGACTTTTATTCATTAGAGTTTAGAAGAATGAGAGGTGATCTTATTGAAACGTATAAGGTTCTGAGGGGGCTTGACAGGGTAGATGTTGAGAAGTATTTTCCACTAGTGAGGTTCCTTTCAAGTTTTTTGAAGACAGTGTTAAGCTTATAGGCTTTGATCTTACATTGCCTCTGAGCTGCACACACAAACCCCTTTCTGTTATAATCAGCCTTCCCCTTTGAATGTAAATTCTCATTGTATCACTAGGCCCTTTGAACCCCTTTCATAGTGCCAGTTTTATTAGTAATAAACATTGCTTGGTGACTCCTAGCTAGGTGAAAGGTTTCACTCCCACTCTTGAATGCTCTATTCAGCAAAATGCAAATATACCCTCTACATTATTGTCTACATCTCAAAACTACGTCAAAGCACCCAGACTAGCTGGTATTAATCCAACTAACACCCACACAGACTAAACCTCTATTTTAAAAAAAATAATTTCCATTAACATTATATATGTTAATATCTCTTCATGACAGTTGCCTACAGCACTTAATCAAATATGGTCACAATAATCATGTGCATTTCAAAATCTGTACAAGTTCATAACTAAATCAGATTAATTTCTTCTCTCACTCAAATCACGAAAATAACAGGAGACCCTGCCTGTAGATTCTCAGGATTCCTCAGGAGAGCTCATTCCTGCTGAGAGCGCACCATCATAAGCCACATAGACTGCAGGCCAGGCACATCCATGTTGGCTGGAATGCCACCAGATGAATTGCAACTCACAAGTAAACAAGAGCAGACAGTTTCAAAAGAAAAACTTAAAAGTTTTCACTTAATGAAACAGAGAGCCCAAAGAATTTCAGAGTTCAAACCAGATTCCAGTCAATCATGGTGAGTGGAGATTAGAGCTCTGGCTTTGAATTTTTTGATTAGTGTTCCAGCAGAACACGATTAAGTGTAGGTTGTGGGAGCCCACAAAGTCCACCTGCCTTATAGGACTAATCACCATAATTGACTCTTAACTGTCCTCTGAAATGGCCTAACAAGCCACTTTGACAGTAATGGCCACAGGACATAAAAGAATAAAGAAAAAAAAATGGCTGGCATAAAGATGGTTGCACATTCACATCATAGCCTGATAGTCTATTAATCAGTTTACAAACCTTTCCCCGAATTAAAATTATAGGACGCCATTCAACCTACCATCTCTGTGTTGCCTCTCTACAAGATCAATTCAGGTAGCCCCATTCCTGTCTTTTCCCTTTAGCCCTGCAAAATCTTCCCTTCAGATAATTATTTTCTTTTCTTTTGATAGCCACAATTGAATCTACCTCCACCACATTCTCAAGCAGTGCATTCCAGATCCTTACCACTCACTCATTTTCTCCTCATATTGCCTTTGATTCTTTAGCCATCTAACTTAGTGCCCTTTGATTCCCCACCCTTCCGTCAGTAGGAACATTTCTCCATAGCTACTCTGCCCAGACCACTTATGATTTTGAACTCCTGTATCAAATCTCCCCTCAACCTTCTCTAAGGTAAACAGACACAGCTTCTCCAATCTATCCAAGTAACTGAATTCCCTCATCCCTTGAAACCATTCTCTTAAATCTTTTCTGCAGCCTCTCCAATGCCTTCATATCCTTCCTAAACTATAGTTCCGGAGATGGCTTCAAGGTACAAGAAGGGTGCGCCAAGGTTTAGCCACGACTCTCTGGAGGCTTTAATTAATTAAAGGTATCTGCCAGCATCAGGAGGTTCTTTTTCCCAGGGTTGGATCCAGGAGGTCCACCAACCTCATTTCGCTGACCTGAGAGGCCAGAAGGTCAGCTCTGCAGGCAAAAATGCCATCTGTGCAGGAAGAGGATGAATGATCACATCTGCACTGCCAGGGTAAGTCAACCTTCAGTTCACTCCAAACTCACTCTCATACACTCAAATGGTCACAAAACATTACCAGGGAGATATCAGCATTGAAAGCCTATTCACTAGTATCTCATCTGTCATCCTGCACAAACAACATCTTCAGCCCTTACCAGGAGGGTGGCGGGGAGGCTCAGCACATACAGTAGGCATACATGCTTCCCAACCTCTGCTTCATCCCTTCTCATCACATTCCATTCTTTGTCTTCATGCAGGCCAAGCAGCCCACAACAAGAGGGAGAGACCCCAGATGGACATTCAGGAGCTCTCCAAACTCAAGGAGGATGCTGCCAGTTTGGCAGGGGAGGACAATGATCACTCCTGTAGTGCAGGTGAGACCGGATTCTCCCAGTTGAGGAGCTATTTGAAGAAGACCCATCACAGCGTTCACCTGCATCCTCCACTAGCCCAGAGACACACACCCCGGTGGGTCATAGATCTAGATTAGGCTTGGGGTCACACCTCACTGACATGTCTCCACAGCAGTTGGAAGCAGTGACAGCCCAGATTTCTGGCACTCAGAGGACTGCTGGAGAACAGATACCCGCTGAGTCCGAGTCTGATGATGAGCTTCGGGAAGTGCCATCGCAAACATACTGGAGATGCAATGACAGGTGGCCGGAACATCAGTCAAGAGATGTGGGAGGCAGTCAACAGACTAGAGCAAAGGATGGAGGAGTCCATCTGCGTTCTGTCTGATGTCATGGCTCCAACATGCGAACGTCTTGAGAGCTCCAAGGGAAGAGTGGCAACTGCCACGAACACCTTAGTCCAGCATGTTCTGCCAAAATTGTGCTCAGACCTTCACTCCATCACTATAGGCATTGGTGAGATCCATCAGTGGATAGACGAGAAGGGGTGCTGGGCACCTCGATCTCCCTCCAGGTGCCCTTTCTCCTCAAGGATTCAGGGAGGGGCCCTCAGGCACTCAAAGGGAGGAGGACCAGCAGCAGGATACCCCAGGGACATTCATTCAGGTGATTCCTTGAGTGATCAGCTGATCCCAATCCCCTCTGCCTGTGATCCCATCACCTCTAGCTGTACAGGCTGAGGAGGGTGTACCTGCCTCACAGAAGGAGATCCAAAGCAGGCTGGGGCTCTCCAGGCCTCAGGACACCCGCCAAAGTCATCAAAGACAACAGGGCATAGCAGTCAGCAGGCTGAATCCACCTCTGCTGTGGATGTCAGGGATCCACCAAGACGTAGCGGTAGGGTGAGAAAGGTTAAGAAGCCGTGCTATCACTTTTTGGTCATGGATGTTCACTCACTGTATATATCACGCATAAATACATTTACTGTTCATGACAATGGTCTCGTCTTTTGAATACTTTGTGCATATGCAACAATGTGGCCTCTTATTGCAAGAGTGACCCAAGCACCCACTCCATGATCACCTCCGTTTGTGAGCCACACATTCATGTGATGTGTAGCTGACTCTTGTTAGTTACTCACCCCTTGCCTAATGTCAGGGAGATGGGTCAACCTCTTTATTGAAAGTGGCTGCAAATTGAATTAGGAAGTGATGTTCATTAAAAGACAGAATGGAGCTATGTGTGCTCAAATGCATTGCAGGGTTACCACTCATGTTGCGTCATCATCAAATAGGTGTCTTCATTGTTTGTGCCAAAACACAAGACCTGCAGCCATGATGGTCTCTCCAGCTATGTGCGCTTTTCTGTGGTAGCAAGAAGTGTCTCGTTTAGGAGGCCACAACTGTACCAAGTCCACTTGACACAGGCTTTGCACTGGTGTGCTGCCTTTCACTTCCCAGAGTGGTTATGTACAGCTTTGGTTGCTGACCTTTCCAAAGTTTAGGGCCTGATGAAACCTGAGGGTTGGCGTTCTAAGGCCCAATACTGACCTCGTTCTCAATATTAGTGGTTCTAAAGGCCTTTCAGGTCACTGGTATGCCATGAAGGGACAAGGGAAATGCACTTGGCTACCCTTGCCTGTACTTTACTCCTCCTGAAACCTTGTGGCTATGAGTGTGTCACAGGCATGTTTTCCATATCTTGCGGCTTCGATCGCATTCTCATATGGAAACTCCCCATCATCGCTCTCTTCAAGTTTCTGTCCTTCCAGTTCTTCATCGTCCGAGGAGCTCTCAGCCTCTTCCATGTATTCTTCTGGCAAGTCATCTCCCCTTTGAATTGTCAGGTTGTGCAGAGCGCAACACCATGATGATGTGGGACACCCTGTCTGGAGATTACTGCAGAGCCTCACCTGAGCAGTCCAAGCATCGGAAGCACATCTTCAATGGCCTGCTCTATGATGGATCTTGTCAAACTATGTGCTGCGTTGTATCTTTCCTCCGAGGCACTTTGAGAATGACGCACTTATGTCATGAGTCATCATTTCAGTGGTTAGCCCTTATCACTAAGCAGCCAGCCATGTAATCACCAGGGTCCTTCGAATATCTGAGGCACCTGGGAGTGCCTCATCCTGAGTCATAGGAATTCCCAGAGTACCTGACACAAGCATGTATGAGGTGCTTCTGATGGTCGCACATAAGCTGAACATTTAGTAAGTGGAACCCTCGTTAATGAACATCGGGAGCTTCTGCAATGGAGCTCTCAAAGCTACATGTGCGCAATTGATCACACCCTGTACTCTAGGGAAGCCAGAGATTGCAGCAGAACACAGGAATCTAGCAGCCTGGCTAGCTTCATCATGTGTGAACTTTACACAATAATGAGCCTTACTGTAGAGGTCATCCGTCACCTCCTTGATATATTTATGTGCTGAGGACTGAGAGATGCCACATAGGTCCCCTGTGGATCCCTGGAACGACCCGCTGGCAAAGAAATTGAGTGCGGTGGTGACCTTCAGGGGACCTGGCAGGGGATGTCCATGGAGCATCCCTCCTCCCACAGAAGGTGGCAGATATTAGCCACCACATCTCTTGGAAAATGTAGTCATGCCTGGCATTGTCTCTTGCTCATCTCCTGATAGAAACAGTGTCTTTGGTAGACTCTAGGTCATGCAAGTCAAGTCCGTGGGATCAGTTTGACGTCCTCATCCTTTGAGTCTTGCCGAGGCTCCCCTGGGCCATAGACCTCAGGCCAGGTCTCTTTTCAAGGCTATGCTAGGTGGTTCTGGGCCTTTCTCCTTCTCCTCAATCAAATTACTGCCATCAAGAAGGCAGCATTGAGCGCAGGCTCCATTAATCAATTCTCCTTCTCCCTGTGGACAGATAGATCCCACAGATTAAAGAATAATGGGAAACTATAGTAGAGCTCCCAATTGCTACCAGAAAGCCAGTATCATGCCCTGGAATTGTGTTTTGTGCTACTTGCCTTTCCCTGTTCCCATGTTTCAATGAGGCGCTACCTCACAGATCCAGGTGACCAAGATGCCACCCCAGTTACTTGACATCTTAATCCCAGAGAAGTTGGAAGAAGCTTGAGCACGTCTAAGTTATGTTCAACTTTACCTAATGAGCTCCTACTATGTCTGATCTGATATACTGATTATGCCTAATCTGCATGTTTACAATGACTGGATGCTCTTTGGCCTGTTAGCCATGCCAATTGCGAAAGTACCTCAGAGGCTTTCATTGATCATCTTGCAGATATCCAGCAGCTGTGCTCCCTTCAGGGCTGGCTACATCTTTCATTCTCACATTCCTCTGTTTATGCTCAAATTGATCAACTTTATTGTGAACCCAATGACTCCTGCAGTCTCAGGTTAAATCACTCCAAATGTCAGTGACTCCAATTGCACCTTCTCAATTAACTCTTCCTAAATTCTATCAGCTCAGACTTCATTTCCATATTGTTACTCTAAGCAGTGTGAAGCTGCCCCATGTTAGTGCCCCTGAGTCTAGCCATGGGCTCCTCCCACACTGCCTCAGCCCCCTCCCTTTTCCAATTTTGATTTTAAACTGTGTCATAACTTCAGGACCTCAAGATGGTAGTGCTGCATTTTTACTTTGAGACCAGCTTTGACTGTCCCCCTGTCCAATTTCGGGTCCCCCTGGTCTTCCTGGAGCCTCACGATGAGTAGGTAGAACTCACTCCGATGAATTTTCAGCCTCCACCAGTAACCCTGGATCCCATTGTCATTGTGGTAGATATTCCCGCCCTCCCCACTGAACTCATCACTGTTGATGTTTCCATGCCCCATGTAGACCTCATCTCTCATATCTTGAGGCTGCGTGCATGGTCACATACAGAGGCGACGACCCTCCAACCCCAGGAGAGTTTTGAGTATTCCTCACTTTATTATGTTTTCCCCATTTACAGGCCACAGATGCCTCCCCTGACTATGACCATCCCATCCGCAATCCAGTACCGAGCCAGACACCCCTATCACCATCGAGTGTGAGACTATGATCACACCCTGCATACCAAACTAGGCCTGATCCCCATTGAACACACAGGCCTTGTCCCTTTCTGGACCAGGAACATGATGTGATTGCCATGCATAGCCCTGTAGCATGGCCCACAGATCCCCAAGACTGCCTTTAATCTGTCACCCTGACTACGATGTCCACAGAGTCCCAGGACTGCCTTTAATTTCTCACCTTGACTACAAGTTCCACAGAGCCCCAGGACTGCCTTTAATCTCTCACCCCAGGTCGGGGACAACAATGCCTTTCACTCAAATCTCTGGCTCCTTAATGAATGACCACAAGACTGTTTCCCTTCCACCGCGCTCCATGAGTCTCTGTGCAACCCATCTTTCTTGTGCAGCCTTCCCCCCTCCAATCCACTCATGAGTCTCTGTGCAACCCTTCCCCCAGCTTCGTTCTCTAGAGTCTGTGTGCATCCCCTCCCCTTCAGGCAAATCGAATCCCATCCACCCCCTTCTGCGTCTGGGTTCTACTGTTCCATGTCAGGCTCCAGCTTCCCCACCCCTGATTTTTCCTCTGCCTGCCATCGTCCTACAGCAACCCCCCTCCCACCCCCCACCCCCAACCCTCATGTCTCTCCCATCTCCCTTCCCCACCCCCCCAGTCTCCATGCTGGTCTCTGTTTTAGAGTGCAGCCTTCCCTGAGATTCACAGCACACAATGCTGTCCTGCCAGAGTAGAGCAGCAGCCATGGTGAACAACCCAGCTCAACTTCCGAGGCAACTATAGTGAGTGGCCCAGCTCAACACCCAAGGCAACCCAGTGAACAGCCCAGTTCAACACCTGAGGCAACATGGTGAACAACCCAGCTCAACACTTGAGGCAACCCCAGTGAGCAACCCAGCTCAACACTTGAGGCAACCACAGTGAACAGCCCAGCTCAACACTGGAGGCAACCACGGTGAACAACCCAGCCCAACACTCGAGGCAACCACAGTGAACAACCCAGCTCAACACTCGAGATAACCACAGTGAACAACCCAGCTCAACACTCAAGGCAACCACAGTGAACAACCCAGCTCAACACTCGAGGCAACCACGGTGAACAACCCAGCTCAACACCCGAGGCAGACACAGTGAACAGGCCAGCTCAATGCACCTTGAGCAGCCCCACCATACACCCCCACCAGTGTTGTCATCACTGAGGAACCAGAGCAGTGCTGTTGCAGGTAGGCTTTGAATGTTGCACTCACCTCAAAGTCACAAGTGAAGTGAAGGTGGATAGCTGCACACCGCTTATATCTGGTCATGATTTAGACTGGTCTAATTTCCCACTGGTGTGACAGGTAATTGGGAGGACAAAAGTGATTCTGGTGAGTTATGTTTTTAATGAGTATTCATGACGTGCTAATGCATGCAAATGAAATTCCTGACATGGACCAGCAGGAAAGTCAACCCATCAGCATCCCACCATGAAAGTGGTGAGGGGAAATTTCCAACTCGTTTTTTCGCCCGTGGTAATCTGACTTTTAGCCTCACTCCAAATTTTCTGCCCCTGCCTGCCGCAAAACCCACAGCTGGCACGTCCAGAAAATTCTGCCCTTTGTTTCCAATTGGTAACCTACTTTTCTGACAAGACTGTTATGTGGCACTTTCCAAATGCCTTTTAGAAGTCCATGTCCACCACATCAACTGCATTATTCTAATCAACACTCCCAGTTACCTCATCAAAAAACTCAGTCAAGTTAGTTAAGCATAATTTGCTTTTAACAAATCCATGCAGGCTTTCCTTACTTAATCCACATTTGTCTGAGTGATTATTAATTTTGTCCTGGATCATCATTTCTAAAAGTTTTCCTACCGCTAAGGTTAAACTGAATATCCTAAATTGCTGGGCTTATCCTTTTTTTGAATAAGGGTGTAACATTTGCAATTCTGCAGTCCTCAGGCACCACCTCTGTACCTAAAGAGGATTGAAAGATTATGGCCAATGCACCCACAATTTCCACTCTTACTCATGCCAGTATCCTCGGTGCATTTGATCCAGTTCTGGTGACTTCTCAACTTTAAGTGCAACCAACCTTTCTTATACCTCCTCTGTATCAATTTTTTGCCCATCCAGTGTACCTTTCTCATTATGATTTTGGAAGTATCTTTTTCCTTGGTGAAGCCAAGTGCAAAGTATGCATTTAGTACCTCAGCCATGCTTTCCGCCTCTATGCAATAGTCTCCCTTTTGGTTCCTAATCGGTTACACTCTTTCATTTACCACACCTTTTCTAAATATATGCCGATAGAAGACTTTCAGATTCCCTTTTATGTTAGCTGCCCATCTTTTTACATATTCTGTCTTGGCTCCTCTTACTTCTTTTCCACTGTCCTTCTGAACTTTCTACGTCCACCTGGGGCAGAATTTTTCCGTTGGTATGTGAGGGGGGGGGAGAGGGGGTGAGACTCCCGTGAAACACCCAACGTTACCCCGCGTCATTTACGTTTTCAGGTTGGCGGCCTATTAAGAAACTAATTCAGCTTATTAATGGACCTGCCATCCTTAAGGCTGGCGGGCAGGCTCGGAGCCCAGGCGAGCTTGTGAAGAAACATGAGACCTTATCCACTGGCAGAATGCAGCTTCATGAGAGTTTTTAAAATTTTAATGAAAGGTTGCAGTAAAAGTTATGGACATGTCCCAACTCATGTGACAGTGTCACATGAGGGGACATGGCAGGGAAAATTTTTAAACTCCTTTATTAAAAGTTTCAAAACGGAGCCGATTCCCCTGCAGCAGCAATTAGAATCAGGGAGACCTGTGCGCTCTTTTGCGCACATGCACAAAAGAACACACTCCCAGCTGAGGGAATCCCACCCCACCACCCCCACTCCCCACCCGCATAGGAAGTATATAGCACTTCTTGGCGGACGTGGGCCTCAATTCATGACCTATACTTTGGTGTACAGGGCATTATTTCAAAATTTGAGGATGACACAAAACTTGGAAATATTGTGAGTGGTGAGGAGGATAGTGTTAAACTTTGAAATGATGAAGGGCGGAATTGTCCTGGATTTGCACAAAGTGCGGTAGCGAGCAGGAAAAAAGTCGTTTTACCCGCCAGTCACAATGACGGACCTTCACATCATAACATACCATTCCTGCCCCATTAATTATACAGCCACAGGAAATACGCCGCCTCGCTGGCAGTGGCCTCCGGTTTCCCCGCCACTCTGTTACCTTGATGCTTCCTCACACGGGGCGCCATATTTAAACTGCAGCTACACGCACACTTCTCAATGCTTGTAGCCTAGCACTGCTCCAGTGAAGACATTGCCCCAAAAGCTAAGAAGAATGCAAGCCCCCTTGGATGCTTTCTGGATGCTGTGGACGCCCACCACAATGTCCTCTACCCCCGCTCTGGCCACAGAAGGCTCACCAGTCTGGTTTAGGAGGTGGTGGCAGAGGTGGGTCAGTGCCAATGCTGCACAAAAGAGGTCAAACATCCAGCGCATAAAACGAATGAATGATCTCATCCGTGCCACCACGGTAAGGCAACTCACACACTCACAAGCCCATCACACATTCACTGGCATCTCACTCACTGCCAGCTCAAGGTACATCACCACTCACTCTCTCACACACATCCTCACATCTCCATCTGACCTCATCTTGTCTGCAGACTGCCTCCTCAAACCTCAACCTCTTTTGGCAACTTGCACAAATCAACATGTGCCCCCACATACATCCTGGGATACCCCCCTTCCACAGTACAGCCCTAGCCCTTCAGCCATTGAAAAGCCACCCCCACCTTACAGCTGGTCTGGTAGGTAGAGACAAAGAAGAACAAAGAACAAAGAAAAGTTCAGCACAGGAACCAGCCCTTCAAGCCTGCGCCGATCATATTGCCTGTCAAACTAAAACATTTTGCACTTCCGGGGTCCATACCCCTCTATTCCCATCCTCTTCATGTATTTGTCCAACTGCCTCTTAAACACCACTATCGTACCTGCTTCCACCACCTCCTCTGGCAGCGAATTCCATACACTCACTACCCTCTGCATAAAAAACTTGCCTCGCACATCTCCTCTAAAGTTTTCTCCTCTCACCTTAAATCTATGTCCACTAGTAATTGACTCTTCCACCCTGGGAAAAAGCTTCTGACTATCTACTCTGTCCATGCCACTCATAATTTGTAAACTTCTATCAAGTCACGCCTCAAATTCCGTCGGTCTAGTGAGAACAATCCTAGTTTCTCCAACCTCTCCTCATAGCTAATAACCTCCAGAGACCAGGCAGCATCCTGGTAAACCTCCTCTGCACCCTCTCCAACGTCTCCATATCCTTCTGGTAATGTGGCGACCAGAATTGCACGCAATATACCAAGTGTGGCCCAACCAAGGTTCTATACAGCTGCAGCATGACTTCCCAGCTTTTATACTCAATACCCCTGCCAATGAAGGCAAGCATGCCATATGTCTTCCTGACTACTTTCAGTGACCTGTGGACCTGTACACCCAGATCCCTCTGCTCGTCGATGCACTTAAGTGTTCTGCCATTTACTGTTTAATTCCTACTTATATTAGACCTTCCAAAATGCATTACTTCGCATTTGTCCAGATTAAACTCCACCTGCCATTTCTCCACCCAAGTCTCCAACTGATCTATATCCCATTGTATCCTTTGACAATCCTCTTCACTATCTGCAAGTCCTCCAACCTTAGTGTCGTCTGCAAACTTACTAATTAGCCCAGTTACATTTTCCTCCAAATCATTTATGTATACTACAAAGAACATAGGTCCCAGCACTGATCCCTGCGGAACACCACTAGTCACAGCTCTCCATTCAGAAAAGCACCCTTTCACTGCTACCCTCTGTCTTCTATGACCAAGCCCATTTTGTATCCATCTTGCCAGCTCATCCCTGATCCTGTGTGACTTTACCTTCTGTACCAGTGTGCCATGAGGGACCTTGTCAAAGGCCTTACTGAAATCCATGTAGATAACATCAACTGCCCTTCCATCATCAATCATCTTTGTCACTTCCTCGGTAAACTTGATCAAGTTAGTGAGATACGACCTCCCCTTCACAAAACCATGCTGGCTCTCATTAATACGCCCATTTGCTTCCAAATGATAGCAAATCCTGTCACAAAGAATCTTCTCCAATAATTTCCCTACCACTGACGTAAGGCTCACCGGCTTATAACTTCCTGGATTATCCCTGCTACCCTTCTTAAACAATGGAACAACATTGGCCATTCTCCAGTCTTCTGGGACCTCACCCGTAGCCAGTGAGGATACAAAGATTTCTGTCAACGCCCCAGCAATCTCCTCCCTTGCCTCCCTCAGTACTCTGGGGTAGATTCCATCTGACCCTAGGGACTTATCCACCTTAATATTCTTCAAGACGCTGAACACCTCCTCTTTTTTGATCTCAACATGAACCAGGCTATCTACACACTCTTCCCTAGACCAATCGACCGCTAAATCCTTCTCTTTGGTGAATACTGATGAGAAGTACTCATTTAGTATCTCTCCCATTTCTTCTGGCCCCACACACAGATTCCCACCTCTGTCCCTGAGTGGGCCCACCCTTTCCCTGGCTACTCTTTTGCTTTTTACATATGTATAAAAGGCCTTGGGATTTTCTTTAATCCTGGTTGCCAATGAGGTTTCATGACCCCTTTTAGCCCTCCTGACTCCTTGCTTAAGTTTCTTCCTACTTTCTTTATATTCTCCATGGGCTTCATCTGTTACCAGCCTTCTAGGCCTTATGAATGCTTCCCTTTTCTTTTTGACTAATCTCACAATATCCTTTGTTATCTAAGGTTCCCAAAACTTGCCATACTTATCCTTCATCCTAGCAGGAACATGCCGGTCCTGAATTCTTACCAACTGACGTTTGAAAGCCTCCCACATGTTAGTTGTTGATTTGCCCTCAAACATCCGCCTCTAGTCTAGATTCCTCAGTTCATGCCTAATATTGTTATAATTAGCCTTCACCCAGTTAAGCACCTTAACCCGAGGACTCCTGTTATCCTTATCCACCAGTACCTTGAAACCTACTGAATTATGGTCACTTTTCCCAAAATGCTCCCCTACTGAAACTTTGACTACCTGGCTGGGTTCATTCCCTAATACCAGGTCCAGTATTGCCCCTTCCCGAGTTGGGCTGTCTACATATTGTCTCAGGAAGCCCTTCTGAATGCACCTTACAAATTCTGCACCATCCAATCCCCTAATGATAAGTGATTCCCAGTCAATATAGGGAAAGTTAAAATCACCCCCCACAACAACCCTATTGCTTTTACATCTTTCCAAAATCTGCCTACATAAATGTTCCTCAATCTCCTGCCGGCAATTGGGAGGCCTATAGTAAACCCCCAACAGTGTGACTGCATCCTTCCTATTCTGGAGCTCTACCCATATTGCCTCGGTAAATGAGCCCTCTGCGGTGTCCTCCTGTCGTACAGCTGTGATATTCTCCTTAGCCGGCAGAGGAGTGCAGCAAGAGCCAATTCTGTGGCACCATGGCTGGCTAAGCTGTACAGGAGGTGAGAAAGAAGAGTGGGAGAGCAATAGCGATAGGGGATTCATTAGTTAGGAGAACAGACAGGCATTTCTTCAGCTCTAGAAGTGACTCCAGGTGTGTTGCTTCCCTGGTGCCAGGGTCAAGGACATCATACAGCAGCTGCAGGACATTATTCTGGGGGAGGGTGAACAGTCAGAGGTCATATTGATACCTACGACATAGGTACGAAGCGGGATGAGATCCTGAAAGCAGATTTTAGGGAGTTAGGAAAGAAATTAAAAAGCAGGATCTCAAAAGCAATAATCTCAGGGTTACTCCCAGTGCCACACGCTAATAAGCATAGGAATAGGAGGAGTGAGAAATTGAACACATGGTTGGAGAATTGGTGTAGGAGGACATCAGATTTCTGAGGCATTGGGACCTGTTCTGGGGCAGGTGGGACCTGTACAAGATAGACGGGTGGCACCTTAGCAGGACTGGGACTAACATCCTCGCAGGGAGATTTGCCACTGCTGTTAGGGAGGGTTTAAGCTAGATTGGCAGGGGGATGGGAAGCTGAGAGAGAAAACAGCCTGGGCAAACTTATATTGAGAGTAAAACAAAGTAATTTTGACCAGTGGATACGGGCATTAAAGATAGAGACAATATATGCAGCTGTTAGAGAGGTAATTCTTTTGGAAGAAGTTAAAGATTCAATTCCTTCGGTAGCGAGAATTCATATGGAGGAACAGAGGGCTGAAACGGTAAGATAAGCAGCAGAGATGGCTGATGATTATGAGTTAGTTCATAAAGCTAAACCTTTTCTCGTCACCCTTTTAAATCAGAGAAGGATAGAAAGTGGGAAGGTGAAAGGAAGGTGGGTAGTCAGGGAAGAAGAAGGAAATTTGCAGCAAGTTTTTTCTCAGAATAAAAAAGGGAGGTGCTGAGGGTAGAAGTTACAGTTGAAAATTGAGGTGTTTTCATTGCAATAAAGTTGGACACATGAAGTCAGCGTGTTGGAAATTGCAGGGAAAATCTGTTGGAATTATTAGGGTGCAGAAAAGTTCTGGAATTAAAAGTATAGTGGGTCCTGAGGTTCAGGCACAGGAAAAACCATTGGTTTCTGTACAGGTAAAACAGGAAGAATCAGTCATAGGTAAAGAAGTGGGAATGTGTTCACAATTTGCCCAATTAAGGCCCCTCCAGTGTGAATCGGGGCTCCCGAGGACAACGGGAGTGGGTGGGCAGTGGCGAATGTACAATGACCACCGGGTCCAATGGCGACTCGGCGGCTTGCTTTAAAAAGTTGCTGCAGCCTGTCAAAGGCTGCGAATTATGGCCAATGGAAGGGCTTCCCAGAGCCCTGCTGGTGAGCAGGCCAGACAGGAGGGTAGGGCGGGGGGACACTGTGCCCCTCGTTTTTCCGATGATTGCCTTGCTGCCCTCCTCAAGGAGGTGGCAGCATGGCGGGAGGTCCTGGTATCCCAGAACGGGACGAGGAGGACCCACCACATGACCAAATGTGCCTGGGGGGAGGTGGCGGAGGTGGTGAGCTCCTGCGACATGGTGCAGCACACCTGGGTCCAGTGTTGCAAGCACTTCTACGACCTGTTGCGCACAGGAATGGTGAGCACCATGTTGACATTGGTCACTTAACCCAGAATTACAGAATCACAGTGCAGATGAGGCCCTTTGGCCCATTGAGTCTGCACCGACACATGAGAAACACCTGACTACCTACCTAATCCCATTTACCAGCACTTGGCCCATAGCCTTGAATGTTAGGATGTGCCAAGTGCTCATCCAGGTACTTCTTAAAGGATGTGAGGCATCCGCCTCCACCACCCTCCCAGGCAGTACATTCCAGACCATCACCACCCTCTGGGTAAAAAAGTTTTTCCTCACATCCGCTCTAAACCTTCTGCCCCTCACCTTGAACTTGTGTCCCCTCATGACTGACCCTTCAACTAACGGGAATAGCTGCTCCCTATCCACCCTGTCCATGCCCCTTATAATCTTGTACACCTCGATCAGGTCGCCCCTCAGTCTTCTCTGCTCCAACAAAAACAACCCAAGTCTATCCAACCTCTCTTCATAACTTAAATGTTTCATCGCAGGTAACATCCTGGTGAATCTCCTCTGCACACCCTCCAGTGTAATCACATCCTTCCTATAATGTGGCGACCAGAACTGCACACAGTACTCCAGCTGTGGCCTCACCAAGGTTCTATACAACTCCAACATGACCTCCCTACTTTTGTAATCTATGCCTCGATTGATAAAGGCAAGTGTCCCATATGCCTTTTTCACCACCCCACTAATGTGCCCGTCTGCCTTCAGAGATCTATGGACACACACACCAAGGTCCATTTGTTCCTCAGAACTTCCTAGTGTCATGCCGTTCATTGAATACTTCCTTGTCAAATTACTCTTTCCAAAGTGTATCACCTCACACTTTTCAGGGTTCAATTCCATCTGTCACTTATCTGCGCATTTGACCATCCCGTCTATATCTTCCTGCAGCTCAAGACACTCAACCTCACTGTTCACCACCCAGCCAATCTTTGTGACTTGAACTCCATTCTGTTCCGGAGCAGTCAGGCATCCTACAAACCCTTCCCCAATCACTTGTTGATGAGTGATCATTTAGGACTGAGATAAGAAATTTCCTCACTCAAAGAGTGAGAGTTGTGGATGCTCCATCACTGGATACATGTAAGGCTGGGATAGACAGATTTTTGGTGTCCCAGGTAATCAAGGGGTATGGGGAGCAGGAGGAAAGTGGAGTTGAAGATCAAGATCAACCATGATTGTATTTAATGGCAGAACAGGATCGGTGGGCCATATGATTTACTCCTCATATTTTTTATGTTCTTATGTTCTAAGTCATTGGGGAGCTCACATATACTGGTTTTTATGTAAACATAATAAGTACAAATTATTACTAAAATATCAAATATAAATTATGGCCTAAATCTTCTGGTCAGAGTTGGAACCTCTTATCAGACTGAAAACTGTCCACTTACCTGGATACTTTTAAAAGGCCAAATTGGTGTTCCAAGAACCAGAACAAATCCCTCGGTGCAGGAATCCACAGAGAGAGCAGCAAAGAAAAGCAGCGCAGAAGACACACCTCCTTTTCATGACATCAGCTGCCATATTCAGGTAAGTGCTTTTTTTATTCATTCATGGGATGTGGGTGTTGCTGGCTAGGCCAGCATTTATTGCCCTTGAGAAGGTGGTGGTGAGCTGCCTTCTTGAACCGCTGCAGCCACTGTGTTGTAGGTACACCCACAGTGCTATTAGGGAGGGATTTCCAGGATTTTGACCCAGTGATAGTGAATGACCGGCTATATATTTCCAAGTCAGGATGGAGAGTGACTTGGAGGGGAACTTCTAGGTGGTGGTGGTATTCTCATGTGCCTGCTGTCCTTGTCCTTCTAGGTGGTTCTGGTCATGGGTTTTGGAAGGTGCTGTCTAAGAGGCTTGGTGAGTTCCTGCAGTGCATCTTGTAGATAGTACACACTGCTGCTCCTATGCATCAGTAGTGGAGGGAGTGAATGTTTATGGATGGGCTGCAGTCAAGCGGGCTGCTTCAGCCTGGATGGATTCAGGCTCTTTGAGTGTTATTGAAGCTGCACTCATCGTGGCAAGTGGAGAGTATTCCATCACACTCCTGACTTGTGCCTTGTAGACGGTGGACAGGCTTTGGGCAGTCAGGAGGTGAGTAATTTACCACAGGATTCCTAGCCTTTGACCTGCTTTTGTAGCCACAGTATTTATATGGCTTGTCCAGTTCAGTTTCTGAACAGTGGTAACCCCCAGGATGTTGATAGTGGCGAATTCAATGATGATAAAGCCAGTGAATGCCAAGGGATGATGGTTAGATTTTTTTCTTGTTCAAGGTGGCCATTGTCTGGAACTTGTGTGACATGAATGTTACTTGCCACTTGTCAGCCCAAGCCTAGATATTGTCCAGGTCTTGCTGCATTAGGACATGGTCTGCTTCAGTATCTGAGGAGTCGCGAATAGTGCTCAACATTGTGCAAACATCAGCAAACACCTCCACTTCTTATAATGGAAGGAAGCTCATTAATGAAACAGCTGAAGATGGCTGGGCTTAGGACACTAACCTGAGGAACTCCTGCAGTGATGTCCTGGAACTGAGATGATTGACTTCCAAAAACCACAACTGTTAGGGGAAAATTAGAAATGCTAAAAGAGGACACTGTAAGAATTTACTGAAGAACACTTAAAATCTCCAGACAGATATGGCTGCTAAGCATATTAAGAGTTGACAATTACCAGATGAACATTGCACAGCCTTGAGAGTCAGGCCGAAAACACAAAAAAGGACATAAATTAGAATAGGTGTACTCCCCTGTCACATAGGGAACGGGCAGATGGTTTTAGCTTAGATATGGGAAGACATACAATGGGCAAAGAAGGGACTTTGATGAAACATAAACAGTCTTGAGTTGTGAGAACCAAGACCTTTGCGCATGTGTTTTAATTTTGCTTGGATAATATAATTATGCGTACAGCCTTTAGAATAATTGGTTAGCAAAATCACATGTTTATGTACTCAATAGGATAGAGTTAGCTTGAGACTAGTGTGTCGGTTACCGATTGGATGTGTTTAAATGTACTCAAATGTATTATGATAAGAAAAAGTACAAAAGTAAGGAAATGTAATCAATCTGGGAGCTGGGACTTCATTCTTAGGAATGATTGCGGCTCCCTTGCATATGCTTGAATAAAACCGATTAAAGGAATCCTGAGTCTCTGTGGTCACTGTGTGTTCGGGGAATGTAACTTTTCCTCTTCAACTGGCCTATGTGGTAGTTGCTGGATTGGAGGGATGCCTTCTTCAATTGGCGTGGTTGGCAGGATTCACCGGGACCTCTGTGAAGGCGGAACGATGATCTGGTGTGTATTTTCATGTTGAAAGATACTCTCTGGTTGTTTGCGTCAGACTAGAATGGAGGTCTAATAGGGCGAATCTGAACGTTTTGGCCAGAGAGACTCAGGTGGACAGGTGGGGGAACTGTGGGCCCCTGTTTTATTGTGGGACGGTTGAGTCCTGTTTTATTGTGGGGCGGTGGAGTCCTGTTTTATTGTGGGGTAGTTGCGTCCTGTTTTATTGTGGGGCGGTGGAGTCCTGTTTTATTGTGGGGCGGTGGAGTCCTGTTTTATTTTGGGGCGGTGGAGTCCTGTTTTATTGTGGGGCGGTGGAGTCCTGTTTATTGTGGGGCGGTGGAGTCCTGTTTTATTGTGGGGCGGTGGAGTCCTGTTTTATTGTGGGGCGGTGGAGTCCTGTTTTATTGTGGGGCGGTGGAGTCCTGTTTTATTGTGGGGCGGTGGAGTCCTGTTTTATTGTGGGGCGGTGGAGTCCTGTTTTATTGTGGGGCGGTGGAGTCCTGTTTTATTGTGGGGCGGTGGAGTCCTGTTTTATTGTGGGGCGGTGGAGTCCTGTTTTATTGTGGGGCAGTGGAGTCCTGTTTTATTGTGGGTTAGTTGCGTCCTGTTTTATTGTGGGGCGGTGGAGTCCTGTTTTATTGTGGGGCGGTGGAGTCCTGTTTTATTGTGGGGCGGTGGAGTCCTGTTTTATTGTGGGGCGGTGGAGTCCTGTTTTATTGTGGGGCGGTGGAGTCCTGTTTTATTGTGGGGCGGTGGAGTCCTGTTTTATTGTGGGGCGGTGGAGTCCTGTTTTATTGTGGGGCGGTGGAGTCCTGTTTTATTGTGGGGCGGTGGAGTCCTGTTTTATTGTGGGGCGGTGGAGTCCTGTTTTATTGTTGGGCGGTGGAGTCCTGTTTTATTGTGGGGCGGTGGAGTCCTGTTTTATTTTGGGGCGGTGGAGTCCTGTTTTATTGTGGGGCGGTGGAGTCCTGTTTTATTTTGGGGCGGTGGAGTCCTGTTTTATTGTGGCGCGGTTGAATCCTGTTTTATTGTGGGGCGGTGGAGTCTTGTTTATTGTGGGGCGGTGGAGTCCTGTTTTATTGTGGGTAGTTGAGTCCTGTTTTATTGTGGGGCGGTGGAGTCCTGTTTTAATGTGGGGTAGTTGAGTCCTGTTTTAATGTGGGTAGTTGAGTCCTGTTTTTTTGTGGGGCGGTGGAGTCCTGTTTTATTGTGGGGTAGTTGAGTCCTGTTTTATTGTGGGGTAGTTGCGTCCTGTTTCATTGTGTGGGCCGGTGGAGTCCTGTTTTATTATGGCGCGGTGGAGTCCTGTTTTATTGTGGGGCACTGGAGTTCTGTTTTATTGTGGGGCGGTGGAGTCCTGTTTTATTGTGGGGCGGTGGAGTCCTGTTTTATTGTGGGGTGGTGGAGTCCTGTTTTATTGTGGGGCGGTGGAGTCCTGTTTTATTGTGGGGCGGTGGAGTCCTGTTTTATTATGGGGCGGTGGAGTCCTGTTTTATTGTGGGGCGGTGGAGTCCTGTTTTATTGTGGGGCGGTGGAGTCCCAGGAGACGCAGATCTCGGGGGAACTGTGGTTCCCTGTTTCAGTGTGTGTTTGTGACCATTTAGCGTGTGTGTGTGTGAAGACCAAACTCGAGTACGTTGCAGAATGGGGAGGTGAAGGAACCATGTCCCTTTACCTTGCCAAGATGCATAAAAGCTGATCAGCAAAATGAAACAACAAGGGTGGCAGCCAAGCGACCCACTGTTACGCTCCAAGGAGTGGTGGAAATCTCAGATTAGCGATAAAACTGACAAAGCTACAGTACTCATTTTGAGGCTGTATCTGCAACAAACTAAACTTGGTCGAGTTGCGCCAGTCGCAGCAGCAGGGGACCTGAAAATTCCCCTACTGAATTTTTGTAACTTAAAAGAAATAAGTTTAAAGAGCTGTTTGTGCTGAAGAGATAGAGAGAGAGAGAGAGAAAGGGGTTACCCCTAGGGGCGTTAGTGAGCAGTGACATGCCAGCAACAGAGAAAATATGAGCTTCAGTCAGTTTGATTGTCTCTATATGTGGAACCTCCAAGATTCCTTTATTGCACCCCACCCCCCACTGCTGCTTGAAGCTTTCGTTTAGGGTTAAATTCAATATTATAGGAATATAAATACATACCTTTATATATTTGTTTGTTTGTGTGCAAGGAAGCCTTTGTACGTGAGCTTTAATGTGTTTTCATCCCTAAATTATCATTTGTGTGTGTAGTTCAGCACTTTAGAGTCGAAAGCCCCATATTAGATTAAAGGAAAAGTATACTCAAACATTCCAAAGTTTTGCGTATAAGGTTTGAGTTGAGATTTCTGGCAAAAATCACAATTTGAAGGTATTGTAAAGATAAACAGGGTTTGTCTTTGTTTGAGATGAACCAACCTTTGTACCACCCCCTTGAAGACTAGTAAGGAATAATCCTCATCACCAGCTTCCAAGCTGATTGGGATTGATACATAGGAGTTGGTATTCTAAAATTCTGAGGAAAAAAAATTACCTGAAATTCAGAAGGTTTCTAGGAAAACCAAAAGACATAAATACATGGTCTAGGTGGTTCCAATGGATAAAAAGGGGTTTCTTTTGAAGTATTAAAGGAAATCTACATTCCAACAGCACTGTAATTTGAATTTGGGACAATCTTGAGATGTAAAGTGCAGTGTAATTTAACAGGTTACTTTTGAATAACAAGAATGCTATCCAAAGATAAAGAATGTGTTAATAAACATATGGGACTTCTAATCTGGATACAAATCATTACACATGAAAAAGAGGTTGTTTTAGTTTTAATAGTGTAAATTACAGTTCTTACAAAGTTTAAAAATTTGAGGTTTGGTTCTTGATAAAGTTCTCAAAAGGGAATTTTCATTTTAAAGGGTTTTTGACAACAATTGGCACTAATTCAAATGCTGCAAGCTTTTGTATTTGTAAGTCTGTTCCCAAAATGTGAAGTTAAGCTCAAGACCTTGACAAAGTTTAGCACAAATCCAATTTCTGGCTGAGTTAATGAATCTGGGATAATGCTTAAAAAAAAGTCAGACATAATTTAATGGGTTACTTCTGAGGCAATAAGATGTTGTTTGAGAAGAAGATAAGGAAGCAAAACATGTCAATGCCTAATTTCTGTTTTAAAACTGTTATGAGAATACTTTATTGGACTGTAAAGTCTCTCCAGACAACCTGAACAAGATAAGATGGTAGCTATTGCATGTGTAAAATGGTATGAGGAAAGGATTAAGGGTAGAAGAAAGATTTAGGGAAAGAGGACACCAGAATGTACAAACTGTTTTAAGGGAACTGAATTTGATAATCTGGCCATCAACTGAGACATTGGAACTGCACAGGGGAAGATAAGCAAAGATCCAGAGACAGAGATCCCCATTGACATGGAATAGTTAATATGGCCTAAAGAGTAAGGAAACATTTTAAACAATCAAGACAATAGAGAAACTGACCTCAAGAGAATCTTAGGATAATCGTGGTCAGGAGAAAAAAAAACCTTAGAGGTTAAACTATGTGGAATCTGTAGTTGAGGCAATTGAAGGGTAAGGAGAAATAATACTTAACGATTTACCACAAGATGGATACAGGTAAAGGGAAAGCTGTGAAAAGGCTAAATAGATGTATTACTGACTATATTAATGTGCCTGCGAGCAACAAAGGGTAAGACCACAGGATTAACACCATGCTGACAGGCAGAATTAAGTGGCTCTCAGAGAGAACTGCCACTGGATGTGAAGATAGTGAGCCGTTGAAATATAGGATAAGAAGCTACATTGTAGAGTTGTGTAGCCAGTTTAAGGAATTGATGTCCGACATGAGACAGCAGCAGGAGATAGTAAACTGGGAGGAGTGAGGTGCCTACCCAGATGGATTCAGATCAGGTGACTCATTTCACAGGGAGAGTCATTAAAGAAATGTGTAAACTTATGGAAATTAAACAGAAATTCCACATTCCTTACCACCCCCAGAGTTCAGGGATGGTGGAAAGGATGAACTGAACTTTAAAAACATCTGTAGCCGAAGCAATTCAGGAGACAGGGAACAGCTGGGCCACTGTATTGTCCAGCATTCTGGTGCACCTTAGAGCTATACCAAATAGGACTACCAGGTTCACCCCATTGAATTGATAACAGGAAGGGTCATGCAATTACCTGAAGGCATTATAGTAGGAGGAGGAGGTGTAGGGCCACTGAAAGGAAGAATATGGGACAATGTAAAGGAATTAAGTAAGCAATTACATGAGTTAAGAGAGGAAGTTAGAGACCGACAGATGACTAAGGATATGGAAACAGGTAAATCCAAAGAGCAACAACGGACCCCCCCAAGTGGGGAATAAGGTGATGGTCAGGATGAGCCTTGAGCGAGCAGGGTTTGCCCCAGGTGGCATGGACCATATGAGGTAATTATGACAGGTGATACGTGCGCACTTGTAGATATGGAAATGGTAAATAAATGGAGGCATTACACACAGTTAAAGATATATGATGAATCACCAAGCAGTAATGCGGACAACGGGAGCCAATGTTAATGTTTCCACAGGTCTGTGATCCTGGCTATGGGCGTGTCAGTGCTGGCATAGGAAGTACCAATGGTCAAAGTCAATGATGGCACCTGCCTTCACCCTGGGCAGAACATGTTACTTCCCCACGGAGGCATTTGGAATGGATAAGAAAGCCCAACACCTGGATTACGGATCAAGTCACTACATGGACACATCAAACAAACAGTTGGGAACAGGACCCCCACGTGTGATCACACAAAAAGTTGTAAGAGTACTTTACATTTAAAACCACCAGGGCAACCAGTCCAGCTAACACCACTCGAGTGTAACAACGGGAACTTCACGGGATGGTGGTACTTACTCAAGGGTAAGGAAAATGATGAACTAACGAATGCACTTTTGAGGAAAAACCCCAATGGGAAATACACACCCAGAAACACCTCACTAAGCATAAGCATAGACACGAGTGGTGGGGTAAAGATAATTGGGATTTATGACAATAGAACTGGATTGGGATGGTGGTATGGGGGGTGTAGAATGTACTGCCCTACCAGTTTTTCATTAACAAGAGCTTGGATGTATCAAGAGATTAATGTGATCACCAGATGGACAGATCCACCTCCTTTTGTTTGGGAACTGGGACTTGAGGGGCAATATTGTCAAGAAACAAGTAAATATGTAATAGATAGGCATGATTCAGTCACCAGTGAGTCTCATGTCAGTGGTAGGGAAACTATTGGAGAAAATTCTGAAGGAGAGATTATATCTCCACTTGGAGAGGCAAGGTTTGATCAGGGATAGAAGCGTGGCTTTGTCAGAGGGAGGTCATGCCTAACAAATTTGATTGAATTTTTTGAGGAGGTGACCAGATGTGTAGATGAGGGTAGTGCAGTTGATGTAGTTTATATGGATTTCAGCAAAGCCTTTGACAAGGTCCCACATGGGAGACTTATAAAGATGGGATAGAGGGTAATTGATAATTCAAATTGACTTAGACAGAAGGTGATGACAGAAGGATGCTTTAGTGACTGAAAGCCAGTGTCCAGTGATGTACCAAAGGTATCTGTGCTCGGTCTTCTATTATTTGTTATTTATATAAACGACATAGATGACTGTATGGGGGTAGGATTAGTAAGTTTGCAGATGACACAAAGATTGGCCGGTGAGGTTGAGTGTCTTGCGCTACAGGAAGATATAGATGGGATGGTCAAATGTGCAGATAAGTGGCAGATGGAATTTAACCCTGAAAAGTGTGAAGTGATACACTTTGGAAAGAGTAATTTGACAAGGAAGTATTCAATGAATGGCATGACACTAGGAAGTTCTGAGGAACAAAGGGACCTTGGCGTGCATGTCCATAGATCTCTGAAGGCGGAGAGCATGTTAGTGGGGTGGTGAAAAAGGCAAATGGGATACTTGCCTTTATCAATCAAGGCATAGGTTACAAAAGTAGGGAGGTCATGTTGAAGTTGTACAGAACCTTGGTGAGGCCACAGCTGGAGTACTATGTGCAGTTCTGGTCGCCACATTATAGGAAGGATGTGATTGCACTGGAGGGGGTGCAGAGGAGATTCTCCAGGATGTTACCTGGGATGAAACATCTAAGTTATGAAGAGAGGTTGGATGGACTTGGGCTGTTTTTGTTGGAGCAGAGAAGACTGAGGGGTGACTTGATCGAGGTGTAGAAGATTATGAGGGGCATGGACAGGTTGGATAGGGAGCAGCTGTTCCCCTTAGTTGAAGGGTCAGTCATGAGGGGACACAAGTTCAAGGTGAGAGGCAGGAGGGTTAGGGGGAATGTGAGGAAAAACTGTTTACCCAGAGAGTGGTGACGGTTTGGAATGCACTGCCTGGGAGGGTGGTGGGGGCAGGTTGCCTCACATCCTTTAAAAAGTACCTGGATAAGCACTTGGCACATCATAACATTCAAGGCTATGGGCCAAATGCCGGTAAATGGGATTAGGTAGGTAGGTCAGGTGTTTCTCACGTGTCAGTACAGACTCGATGGGCCGAAGGGCCTCTTCTGTACTGTGTGATTCTGTAATTGTTATGATACACGATGTTTCTCTTTGATGACATGTGGATATCAATGTCCAGATGTAGTAAGTCCCCCCACTGATGGGATAGTTAGGATAGGAAAGTCGAAACCGCTACTACATGATGTAACTATGGTCTCCCTGGAAGCAACGTATAATATCTCGGGACTATTGTCAGTATCGCATACCACTTGTCACAGACACCATAATTCCATAAGATGGGCTAGAAACTAACTGGTAAAGGTAGTTAAAGACTATAAATTTTGAATTGTCCCAGGAAATTAGAGCAAAAGCACAGGCTAGGTTAAAAAGAAGTATACTAGGCGATATCTTAGGGTTATTTGGGAGTGCCGATTCCATGCTTATTTCAGGTCAGATCTATGACTTAAACGATTATGCCTCCTGGGTGGCTGCTGAGACTGCCCGGGAGTTGCACTACAGTGAGCGCGGGACAGAATATGCCCTGACATCCATGGAGCTACAAGGAAAAGGTCTGCTACGGATCCTTAGGTAAACTGCAGACAGGATAATAGACACAGCCGAATCACAAGCCACAGGGAGGGCATGCGATATGCTAGCACGAGATCTAATTGATGGGGTAAAATCTGACATTGAAGAAGCATTTAAGGCGATTCAGGTATCCTCAACTCAATGGTGCTTCATGACTTGCGAGGCCGAGTTCCTTTATGGGGACTTACTTTGTGCTAGCAACTCGAGTTTCTGTCTACAGGTGGCCGATTCATTTACTATATGAGACTTCCATTCGCCAGGCAGAACCACAGGATCTGTGGGATGACACATTATTCACTGATCAAACTCCTGTCAGAATAGCACATCTAGCCATGCAGGAAGCCACAAGAATAGCTCAATCATGTGTAAAAGCTTCTAGAGAGCAAATCGCGAGGGGGAGCATGCAAATGGAATTAGCCACCCAATTGGCCAGGAGGTTAGCCCAATCAGCTACTTCTTATGTTACGGCCAGAAGATTGATGAATTGGTGGGAAATTGTTAGAATGGGTATGACGATAGTTACAGGAATTATGCTCTTATGTGTTATCGGACTCTGCTGCTACCAACATAAAACCTGGAAAGAGACTCTGCAGGCACAGACAGTAACAAATCAAAGGTGCGTATAAGTTCCCTGACCTATGCATACTCCAAGGAAGAAGATAGGAGAAGGGAAAGTTAGTTTATATAACCAGGTGATTTAGGATTCCTCTGGCGGTCTGGACGACTGGCCACCCAAAGGACCACAAGAGGAATTCTCAACTTAAGTTGTGGCCAGCTTGGGGAAAATTAAAAATGCTAAAAGAGAACACTGTAAGAATTTACTGAAGAACACTTAAAATCTCCAGACAGACATGGCTGCTAAGCATATTAAGAGGTGACGATTACCAGATGAACATTGCACAGCCTTGAGAGTCAGGCTGAAGACACAAGAAAAGACATAAATTAGAATAGGTGTACTCTCCTCTCACATAGGGAACGGGCAGATGGTTTTAGCTTAGATATGGGAAGAGATACAATGGACAAAGAAGGGACTTTGATGAAACACAAACAGTCTTGAGTTGTGAGAACCAAGGTCTTTGCGTACATGTTTTAATTTTGATTGGATAATATAATTATGCATACAGCCTTTAGAATAATTGGTTAGCAAAATCACATATTTATGTACTCAATAGGATAGAGTTAGCTTGAGACTGGTGTGTCGGTTACTGATTGGATGTGTTCAAATGTACTCAAATGTATTATGATAAGAAAAAGTACAAAAGTAAGGAAATGTAATCAATCTGGGAGTTGGGTCTTCATTCTTAGGAATGATTGCGGCTCCCTTGCATATGCTTGAATAAAACCGGTTAAAGGAAGCCTGAGTCTCTGTGGTCACTGTCTGATCGGGGATTGTAACTTCTCCTCTTCAACTGGCCTATGTGGTAGTTGCTGGATTGGAGGGAGTACTTTCTTCAACAACCATATTCTTTTGTGCTAGGTATGACTCCAAACAGTGGAGAGTTTACTCCTGTTTCCCATTGACTCCAGTTAGGGCGCCGTCATGCCACACACAGTCAAATGCTGCCTTGATGTCAAAAGCAGTCATTCTCACCTCACCTCTAGAGTTCAGCTCTTTTGTCCATGTTTGAACCAATGCTATAATGAGGTAAGGAGCTGAGTGGCCCTGGCAGAACCCAAACGGAGCAAGAGGGAGCAGGTTATTGCTAAGCAAGTGTCACTTGATGATCTGTTCCATTACTTTACTGATGATAGACAGTAGACTGATGCAGCAGCAATTGGCTGGCTTGGATTTGTCCTGCTTTTTTTGTACAGGACATACCTGGGCAATTTTCCACGTTGCCAGTGTTGTAGCTGTACTGGAACATTCTGGAGCAGGAGTCTTCATTATTATTGCCGGAATGTTTGTCAAGTCCCATAGTCTTCAGCCATTTCTAGATATCAAGTGGAGTGAATCGAATTGGCTGAAGACTGGCATCTGTGGTACTGGGGACCTCCGGAGGAGCCCAACTTGGATCACTCACTCAGCACTTCTGGCTGAAGATTGTTACAAATGCTTCAGCCTTATCTTTTGCATTGATGTAATAGGCTCTACCATCATTAAGGATGGGGATATTTATGGAGCCTTTTAATTATCCACCACCATTCATGACTGGGTATGGCAGGACTGCAGATCTTCGGTCTGATCTATTGGTTGTGGAATCGCTTAGCTCTTTCTATCACTTGCTGGTCATGCTGTTTGACACGCAAGCAGTGCTGTGTCATAACTTCACCAGGTACGCCTGCTGCTGTTCCTGGCATACCGTCCTGCACTCTTATTGAAACAGGGTTGATCCCCTGGCTTGTTGGTAATGATAGAGTGGGGGATATGCCAGGCCATGAGGTTACAGATTGTGGCTGAGTACGATTCTACTGCTGCTGATGGCCCACAAGGGCCTCATGGTTGCCCAGTCTTGAGTTTGCTAGATCTGTTCAAAAGCTATCCCATTTTGCACAGAGGTAGTGCCACACAATATGATGGAGGATATCCTCAATGTGAAGACGGGACTTTGTCTCAAAGGACTGTGCAGTGGTCATTCCTACCGATACTGTCATGGACAGATACACCTGCAGCAGGCAGATTGGTGAGGATGGGGTCAAGTATGTTTTTCCCTCCTTTTGGTTCCCTCACAACCTGCTGCAGACCCAGTCTGGCAGCTATGTCCTTTCGGACTCAGCCAGGTCAGTCAATGGTGTGCTACCGAGCCACTCTTGGAGATGGACATTGAATTCCCCCACCCAGAGTACATTCTGCATCCTTGTCACCTTCAGTGCTTCCTCCAAATGATAAGGAGGATGAGTACTGGTTCATCAGCTGAAGGGGTGGGGGGTCTTTGCAGTACATGGTAATCAGCAGGAGATTTCCTTGCCCATTTTTGACCTGATGCCATGAGACCTCATGGGGTCCGGAGTCGATGTTAAGGACTACCAACACAACTCGCTCCCGACTGTATACCATTATGCTGCCACCTCTGCTGGGCCTGTCCTGCCAGTGGGACAGAACATACCCAGGGATGGTGATGGTACTATCTGGGACATTGTCCGTAAAGTATGTTTCTGTGAGTATGACTGTCAGGCTATTGTTTGACTAGTCTGTGAGACAGCTGTCCCAATTTTGCCACAAGCCCCCAGGTGTTAGTAAGGAGGACTTTGCAGGATCAACAGGGCTGAGATTTCCATTGTCGTTTCCAGTGCCTAGGTCAATGTCAGGTGGTCCATCTGGTTCCATTCCTTTTAGATTTCTTTGTGAATTGATTGATACAACTGAGTGGCTGTCACGACTCACAGCAGATGGTGCACTGTAATATCAAGCCCCACTGTTCCCTGAGCCGCAACAAATGTGAAAAGTTTGACCAAATCACCAGATTGCTCCATTTACCTAGCTATTTAATTTAAGTTAACAGAATAAGAAAACCAGGTTTGTAAACTTAATAAGTGAATAATTGTTTATGGAACAAATTGTCTTTAACTAGTGGCAAAAGAAAGAAATATGAACTGCTAACCTTTAACTCTATAACTTAAACTCCACCCCTTTTTAAACCCCTATATACACACACACACACACACACATACAGAACATGGATTTTAAGGATGAGTTGATTTTGATTGATGTCTTCCAAATTCCTTGCAGTTTGTTGTTGATGACACAAGGTGGTCTCCCAGCACCTTCAGTCTGTGGTTCACTGGTTGAAAAACTTGCTTTTCAGTGTCTCTCCTGCTGATCTTTTCTCTTTTCCTCTTGACAGGGGTTTTCAGAGAGAGCAGCTTAATGATGTGAGGGATAGCTAGAATTGCTGTAATCTTACAAACACAGGAGAGAGAGGTTTCAGGTCTTCCCTCTTTGAAGGCTAGGAGCTGTTCTGCCTGCACGGTTACCACACAAAACTCTAGTCACCTGGTCAGGAGCCGATTAAAATGCTGTCATCAGGCAGATCCCCTTAGTCCAGAACCCCTTTCCGGCATCATCCTGTTCTCTTAAGGTACCCTATGCTCCAGGATAGCAACATTGTAGATATTCCTCATCCTGCTCCAGGGAACATGTCTTTCAACTGCAGCCATGATAGTTTTTTGAAGCCACAGTCCAATTTTAAAGCCACAGTCCAAGAAAAATAAAAAAAATAGGTTCTTTACAGTGGCTTGCTGGCAATTTCAAAGGGCAGTTAAGATCCAACCTCTTTGTTGTGGGTCTGGAGTCATATATAGGCCAGACCAGGTAAGGACAGCATAATTTCCTACCCAAAAATACATTAGTGAACCAGACAGGTTTTTACAACAATTGACAATGGTTTCAAGGTCATCATTAAACTTTTAATTCCAGATCTTTATTGAATTCAAATTTCACCATCTGCCATGGTGGGATTCAAATCCCAAACCCCAGAGCATTACCCTGGTTTAATCCAGCAACAATACCACTATGCCACCGCCTTATCTTCAGGTAAGTGTTTAAAGGTCCCTAAGCTTTTCAGTGACTGGGTGGGTGTCGGATCATCAGGGCTGGGGAGCGGGGGTTGTAATGGGGTGGTCAGTTGTTGTTCGACCAGGTTTTTTTGGCTGTCTAATGTTTCCTGGGTAACTATCAAGGTAAGTCGCGCATATCTGTCCCAAGTCTCTAACTGTAGTTCAGAGTCGGAGATGTTTAAGCAGAGTCCCAGGCATCAGGGAATCAGTCCAACGGAAGTTTAACCTTCCTGGGCCATTCCCACGTACACCCGCACACCAGAACTTCCACAGGGTCCCATGCGCATTTTCCACCGTACCGCCATCTCCAACAATCTGGAGACCAGAAGATTTGGGCCTATTTCCTTTGAACATCCACAAAAATCTGTGCATCTTGTGCTGGTCTATGTGCAAAACATCTCAGAAATATTAACTAATCTCCTCCATATTTTGCTTTTGTCCCTTCCCTCATCCCACATTGTGGCCCCTAAAATCTGTTTATTGTATTGGAAAAGTTTTAAACATAGAAATTAAATGTCAATATTAGTCAAACACAAACTTTGTCACTCTGTCCACTATTTTAATGGATGGGTTAATGCAATTAAAATACAGAGGTTAACAGTTGAAATCAAAACTCATTTCACTGGCTATTTTTGTTCATATCAGTAGGGAACTAAATCTAATTAATATTCCCAGTATTACCTAGATTAACATTTTTATGCTATACAAACTGGGTTTTAATGTCATTACCTCCATTGTTTTTTTAGATAGTGTTAAAATGGAGTGATGAATTGTGAATAATACCTGAGAAAAACCAGTGAAGTTCTAAACAAACCTTACCCGCCAACTTGAACAGAGTGAGGTGATCTCGGCATTGAACAGATCCAAGAGTATTTCCAGTACAGTTTGTCCAAAGGCCTTGGAAAACCCAAGTAGCAGTGATCACTGAAGTTGCTCTGCTTGTTATTTTCCATTCTTTAGACATTGTAGCAACAAGCACAAAACCAAGACCACCTATACCAAATATGAAACCTAGAATCTGTAATCGGACATTAGCCATGTTGCACATGTACTGAATTCTTGTTTGCTAAGTGCCTGTTTAAAAAGCAATCTTGACGTAAGTTGTTCTCTTTTCTCACAAACGGGATGGTTGGTTATTAAACTAGTAAAAAAAGATTACAAACGCACCTGTGTTAGCCTCAGCTAATTTGGATGTATGACAGGTCATGCTTAGTTAATAATGTTTTCTGAATAAATCAACACTTTTGTGGGGTGGGGGGGGGGGGGCGGTGGTTTAGATTAATTATTGGAAAGGATATTTTTAAAAATATGTGAAAAAGGAAGAAAATATCCTGTTTCTATGGGATAATTGTTTTTGAGTTTTTGTGTGCTTCTTTTGCTTCTTGTTTGGGTTAACAATTTAATTGTTCCGTTGAAAGATACAATGAACTGCACAATATTAACATACAGGACAAAGTCTAACTAAATATCACCTGAGCTAGGAGGTTTGAAGGCCCTGCTTAGCATTAAATGGAAATAATGTCACTGCAGACTCAGTTTTCTCACAACAGCATATCAAGCTGACCCAAGTTGCTCACAAAGAGAGGGGGAGGAGGACTCTCAACAGGAGGCCTTACGGCCTAGGGTCTTTTGGGAGCATTTCTCCTACATGCACCTGCAAAAAGCAGTGTGTTTGGTGAATACAATTCACCATGGAAGCGGTCACAGAGCTGTACCACCTCCTGGAACTAGACATGCAACCTCAGACAAGAGTGGCCCTTGAGGTGACTGTGGCCCTGAATTTTTTCATAAACAGAGCCTCTCAGGATGGAACGGAGACATAGCAAACATCTCACTTTCTCATGGTGCAGTGGGCCAACAATTACACAGACATGACTTTCCAAAAACCATAAAATGTAGCATTCACTTCATGTACAGTTGGATGTGTGACTATGCTCATCACATCATGCTGGTCAATGCCTACAATCCTGGCAGCAGTCATGATTCATTCAGCCTGTGCCAGTCAGCTGTTCCAGCAATCTATTGGCATGTTGAACCAAAGAGTGTCTGTTTGAGTTTTGAAATGCAACAATGCTAAATATCCAATCTGGCTTGCTGTAGTCAGGTGACCTCTGCCATGAGGCACTCACTTCTGCAGGCTGCTATTTTAGATCAGTTCAATAAAGAACTCTCACTGAAAAGACAATGAGAATGCATTGCAGCCTTTGAACACAAAACATGGTGTCAGAAGTGGGATTTAAAATAGAATTTTGAAAATCTGAAAATGCTGCAGAGAAGCTACAGCTCAGTAATGCACACAGAAATGTTCAAATCTGCTAAAAGTTGCTAAAAAAAAAGGACAAGAAAAAGCGAGCACAAACTGAAAGCTGCTGGGTGAGTGAACACAGCTATGAACATTCCCCTCCCTTCTCTGGTAGAAATGAAAGGTGATATGTGGAAGAACTGGCGGTTTTCTCACTTGCAATGGCAAAACTACAAGTTGGCAACAGATTTAATTAACAACCCAGAGTGGATAATAAGAGTCGCAATCAAACAACTAGTGGTGACAACACCAGTGCTGAAGTACTATGACGTCAATGAAGGAGTCACTTTGTAGTATGATGCCAGTGAGACAGGTCTTGGAACAACCCTAATGCAGCAAGGACAACCAATTACATTTGCATCCAGACCATTCATACAAATGTAATAGCGCTATACTCAGATTGAGAACGAGTGCCCTGGCTATTGTTTTTGCTTGTGAGAATTTTCATCAATACCTGCTTGGGAGAGACAAAGTCACGGAGTCTGACCACAAGCCACTCAAAGCAATTTTCTCAAGCCACTACTATCTGTTCCAAAGCATCTGCAAAGAATGTTACTTCATTTAGAGAGATATCATCTGGACATTACATATAAGCAAGGGACACAGATGTACATTGCAGACATGCTGTCGAGAGAAGCACTCCCCATGAAAAAAGTTGAGGATGCTACAACAGATGTGAAATCTTCCAGATTCAATGTGAAGCAGCAGCTAGACAAGATCTGGAAGTCATAAACCCAGCAGAGACAATTAATTTGACAGACAAACACCTTGCTCAAATCAAGGGAACTACCCAACAAGATGCAACTCTTCAAGTGCTACAAGAAGTAATGATGAAAGGATGGCGTAAGAGCACCAAGGACACACCTGTAGTCACAAGTGAATATTGGAATTACCAAGATGAATTGACAAACTGAGATGGCATTTTGTACAAAGGAAATAGAATCTAAGGAGATGAGAGGAGAGATACTGAAGCACATCCATGCAATCTATCAAGGTATTGAATCGGGTCTGAGAAATGCAAGAGAAGTGCTCTACTGGCCAAACATGAGCAATGAAATTAGACATCACATAAGCCAGTGCGGCGCTTGTAATGAGTACCAAGCTAAATAAGCTAGAGAGCCATTGATGACGCATGACATCCCAGACAGACCATGGATGAAGCTGGGAGTCGACCTCAGCACTATAGCAAGAACTGATTATCTTGTCATTGTAGACTATTATTCTGACTGCTGGGAGTTAGACCAGCTGACCTCAACGATGACAGGAGAAATAGTAGAATGGCTAAAAGCACACTTCAGTCAGTACGGCATTCCAGACATTGGGATGGATGACAAAGGCCTTCAGTTCACAAGTGAAAAATTCAGCAAATTCACAAGGCATTGGGAAATTCAACACTACACATAGGGCAGGATTTTGTGTTTGACGGGCGGCCGGGCCCGACTGACTCAGCAACGGCGGGTGGCTGATTGCTGCCACTGAAACGGGCCGCACCGCCATTTTGCATGGGCAGGCCAATTAAGACCCAAGCGGGGTCCTGACTCCCGTGTTCATTGGGAAAATTAAATCGGTAGCAGGCGTGTTCAGACCCCCGGTTCCAATGGGGAACCAGCTGTCTGTATAAAGAGCGGCCAGGTAGCCTCCTTGAGGCAGTTCACCATGGCCAGTGACTGGGCTCCAGAAGAGATGAGGGCAGAGGAGGAGGGGAGCAGGCTTCAGGGTAGGCCAGCCACTGTGCCCCTCGGTTCTCAGATGCCTGCCCTGCTGTCCTCCTCAAAGAGGTGTCCAACTATCTTGTTTCTGGAGGATGGGAGGAGGAGGGCCCCCCATGTCACCAAGCAGGTGTGGCAGGAGGTGGCAGAGGCTGTTAGCTCTCATGATGCTGGGTAGTGCACAGGAACGCAGTGCCGCAAGCGCTTCAATGATTTGCTACACTCTGGAAGGGTGATTACCATGTCAGCCTTGGCCATTTTACTCAGCAGGTAGCCTTAACCTTTGAGGCCGCCCCCCCTGCCCCACATCTTAGTGTCGTTATTGCATTGGGCATTTGGCACATGCAGGGTGGACAGATAGTGACCATGCTTATATCAGCCTTAGTGGTTGAGGAGAAAATGGGTTCTTCCTGCAGCATATGTTGGTGTTTGTTGCATTTGAGTAGTCTGGGGGCAACCTGCAGGGGAGGCAGCTAGACACATACTCAGAACTCCAACACATGTCTTATTGATGGTGATGAGATGGTGGAAGGGAACCTCAAGGTGTCATGGCCAAGAGCCATCTGCTGACCTCGGCGCCACACCTAGTTATCCCTCCTTGCCTTGGGCACTAAGACCTGTGTGTTATTCAGAGTGATGGACGCCAAATGCGTCCAAGGTGTCCATTGGGGGAAGGGGTTGGGAGCAGCTGTACTATCTTCTGGGGACTGATCACCAGTAGTGTGGACAGGAGCTGCTGGAGGCCTCAGATGGGCAACTGTGTTTGGGGTGTGGCATGTGCGTGCAGAGTACATGAGCCCCAATAAATGGTCTTCTGTGTTCTGCAGGCAAAAACTGAGAGTAATATGCGGGAGCGGCAGTGGACTGGTAGTGGGCACGCCATGCTGCAGCTCCTCATCACGTATGAGAAGCAGGCCATGGAGCTGGAGAGGAGGCAGATGGCCAGGTCGGCAGGTGTCGGGGAGGCTGGGGTGCAGCAGTCCCATCCACTCTGTCTTCCCACCACCCAAAGCACTGATGATTGCTGCAATCGTTAATGCAGCAACACTGCTCATTCACAGACTGATACAGTCAGGCGTGTGGGTCATACACAAAAGTCCCTTGGCCCCTTGAGGATGCGCGTCTCTAGCACCTTCCAAAGTCGGCTTATCCCATTTGTGACCACAATCCCCATGGCCTAACATGCCATGGCATCACTGCTGCACATCCAAAGAGTTATTACATCTTGGGAGGCTTTGTACCTCCACCATCCTTTCAGCCAGTGTGTCCCATAATACTCTGTCCAAAAGCACCTCACCTGTCAATCTCATGACACTCAACTTAAATAAATGCCACCGTGTTAGTCATCCCTGTGCCAAGGGGAAATGTTGCTTTCTGTCCACCCAGTCTATGCCCCTCATAACGGTATGAAGGTCAATAATGTGACCTGTCAATCTCCTGTGTTCCATGGCAAATGTCGCAAGTGTTTGCAATGTTTCCTCATCACTCCAACTCTCCAGGCCAGCATGCATCCAGGTCAGGAACCTCTGCACTCTCTCCACTCCAATGCCATCCCCCCCATGAAGCGCAGGTCACAACTGAACGCAGAAGTGTAGCTGTGGCCTCGACAGCGTGTTCTGCACTTGCAACATGACCTCCCTTTTCCTACATTCTATTCCTCAGCTAATAAAGGCAAGTCTGGCTTCGACCTTGTTAAACGCCCTATGTTCCTGTTCTGCTACCTTAACGGGTCTGCCCAGCAAGGTCCCTGTAATCGTCGTGACTTCCCATGGTCCTCCCGTTACTCATGGATTCCCGTACCTTCCTTGTCTTGCCCAAGTGCTTAACCAAACACTTTTCCACATAACATTCCATGTGGCATTCCTTAAGCCATCTGTCCAGCCTGTCTGTATGCTTGTGTAATGTTTGAGCCTCCTCTTGACTATTTACCACCCCGCCAATGTTTGTCTCCTTAGGTCCTTGAAGGGTGAGCGACTTATGAAGCTGGGGGGGAAGGGATGAGAGGTGTTACTGACTGAACGCTAACCGATGCACTGTCCTTGTTGTTAATTTCAGCATCACCACCGCATGGCCACCACCAACATATCCAGAGTACCCCCTCCACACCTGAGGGCCAAGACTTGCAACTTGCATCACATCCTTCCAGTGAGCCAGGCACCAGCGCAGCGACAAACACTTCGGTGGGGATTATGGCATCGGCTAGTGTCGCAGGGCACAGCGGAAAGGGCACTTCACAATCGCTGGAGGAGATGGCATGGACAGAGAGTGCCGATGGTGCCAACAGCCGGAGGATTGCAGGGGACCAGGCACATGCTGAGTCCGGCAGTGATGATGTGCCTCTGGAGATGCCAGCCATGCAGCAGCTGCAAGACAAGGGTCAGGGTGCGTGGGAGCTTCTGGCAGGGTTGCATGAGGGTGTGCTTCAGTTGGTCTCTGTGGTGGAGGAATCTAGGCAGAGTGTCAGTGAAGAGTGAGGTCATGAATCTCAGGACAGAGCTTCAGGCTTCCTCCATTGAGAGATTGGTGACTCTCATGGAGAGGGATTGAGAATCTTCTGATGGGTTTATGCTCTGCCCTGCAAGCCCTCACAGCGCTAATGGCCACAGGTTGTCATTCGCAATGTGGGAGATGTTCTGGGCACCAAGTGTCGCCGCTCGGTGCCCATCCATCTGCGGTGAGCAGGGAGGTCCAATGTGACCTCACTTCGGCACAGCAGCTGCCTGTCATCGCTGCAAGCTCCTCTCCGGTTGCTCCAGATTAGGGCAGCAGCTCCTCCGTCCCTCTGCCAATGACCGTTGCATCCATTGAGGCTGCGACAACTGGGGAGGTGCCAGTTCTGGAACTGGCCACTCCCCTCCCAGGCAGGGACATCACAGGCTTCATGGGCCAGAGGACGGTCGCCAAGGTCATCGATGCCAACAGGACAGCAGAGTCAGCAGGCTGTCTCACAAGCCACTCCGAGCGATGGGGCAGCAGCTAGATGTAGCACACGCAACATAAGCATAAGGCACGTTAGGCACGCCATGGGTTTGTCACTGGTGGTTTTGTGTTGGCCCTAGACTAGGGAATATATCATTATGTACGTCAGAGCAACATTTGTGCTTTATTTTGGTGGGAATAAAGTCCACTTTTCTGACCATGGCTGAGGGTGTTTCCTTTGTGCTGCATTTGTATGTTTCACAGACATATCCTGAGTGTTTGAGTGGACATTGATGTTTCTGTACTAAGCCCTTAGTTGCAGCTGATGAGGTGGAAGATGTAGCACCTAAGTGCCACGTGTGGAAGCGCCAGGCAATGCTGCTCCTGCTGATTCATGTATGTGGAGCTCGCTGAAGGTTGGTTGGATTAAAGTGTCCCAGGTGTCCCTGCCTCCTTGGTGTAGTAGCGGGTCAGCGTGCTGCCCCTCATCATTGCCCTGTGCTTCCTCATCCTCTGAGCCACTGCTGGACTCATCATGTGCAGCCGCATCCACTGCGTCAAGGTCTTCATCATCCACTTTGTCCCCCGTTTCCAGTGCAAGATTGTGCAGAGCGCAGCATGCTATCGCTATCACAGAGACGCGATCTGGGGGTACTGGAGTGCACCCCCTGAGCGGTCCAGGCAACGGAAGCGCATCTTGAGAAAAACGTTGGCTCTCTTCACCACAGCCCTTGTGAAGGCGTGGTTCCTATTGTAGCGCTGCTCAACTTCTGTTTTTGGATGGCGGAGAGGCGTCATGAGCCACCTTCTGAGGGGATAGCCCTTGTCACCCAGCAGCCAATCATCCAGCTGAGCCGGAGCACTGAAGGACCCTGGCACCTGGGAGTGTCTGAGAATGTAGGCGTGTGGGAGCTGCCTGGGTACCTTGCACAAACTTGTAAAATCTGCATCCTGTGATCACACACTATCTGCACCTTCATGGAGTGGAAGCCCTTCCTGTTGATAAAGGCACCGGGCTCACCTGCTGACGCCTTGATGGCCATATGTGTGCAGCTTATTGTAGCCTGGACGTGGGGGAAGCCAGCAATGGCTGTGAAGCTTCTGGCTCACTGTGTCTGAGTTGCCTGGTCGCAGCGGAAGTGGATGAAGGTCAATGCATGCCAGGACAGAGCATCTGTAACCAGCTTGACACAAGTGTGGACAGCTGATTGGGAAACACCGCAAAGATCACCCACTGAGCCGCTGGAAGGAGCCAGAGGCATAAAGGTGGAGGGCCACTGTGACCTTCAGAGCCGCTGGCATGGGGTGTCCACCTACATAGTTAGGGGAGATCTCAGGGCCAATCATCTGACAGATATAGTTGACTGTTTCCCTTGACAGACGGACCCTCCTTCGGCACTGCACCTGAGTCATACTGAGGCAGCTGCTTCGCCGCCTGTATAACCTGGCAGCAGGATAGTGGTGTCTTCTGCGGCCCCTTCCACCTTGGACAGCCTCTTGGGCTTGTGCCCCTTGTGCCTGCGCCTGTACTCCCAAAGGTGACTTCCCTGGAGGCTGATTGTCCACTCCTGACCTCCTCCTTATTCTATCCCTCCCTTCCTCCTCAGAGGAGCTGCCTCCAGTGGAGATGTCAGAACCATACCCAGGCTAAAGGGAGGCCTCCGGGAAGCTGCAGGCCCGATAAAGATTCCTGTCTACAGGCTGCTGAGCTGAAGCTTCAAAGTAGAGAGAAATCTATTGGAAATTGATCTGAACTGCTACCAATCACACAGGCAAGTTTAAAACACTTTCTGCATTAAATACTTCAGAAAAAACATTAACAACCTCTCTGAGCCCACATATCCTGCCCATGGATGAGGTTTGTTAAAAAACCAGTTACCCATCTGCCCGTTGGGCCCGTGTGCCAAGGCAAAGACCACACAGGCTCCTCGAACTCGGCTTCAAATGCTGAGTTAAGGGCCTTAACAAGGCCTTTAATTAATGGCAGGCGCACGTTGCGCTTCATAGCATGCCCGCCCACCTAAATATCGCGATGCCGCGCGCTGATGTCAGTGCACGATATTTTAAGCACTGATGTGCGCGCTCCACCATAAAATTCTGTCAGCCATAAAATTCTGCCCATAATCTCCACACTATCCCAGTCGAATGAAAGACAGTAATGGCAGTGAAAATTGCCAAAGGAATCATTAAAAAGATCATACAAATCGAGCACAGATGTAGATAAGGCAATCCTTGCATGGAGAAACACACTGACTGCAGGCATTGAAAGTAGTCCAGTCCAAAGACTAATGTCACGCCACACACAGACTACTCTTCCAATAGCCAAAAAGCTACTGAAACCATAGTGGTGAAAGGCATGGGCGAGAAAAATGAAAGTGAAATGACAAAAAGCCAAATTTCATTTTGACGAGACTGCCAGAGCTGAGCATTGGAGAGCCAGTCAGGGCACAAACCTTCAACGCTCTCAGTAGGAGTCAGCCCACATGGAAACTCGGGACATGGTTAGAGAAATTGTCACCTCGATTGTATGCGGTGGAAGTGAACAACCAAATATTCCAGCGCAACCATAGGCACATATGGACAACTAGTGAAGTTGTGCCTTTACTGCAGTCGGCCAATCAGGAAGTTGGGGTCTCGCCAGCCGTATAGAGTACAGAACGACCATCATTCCCAGAAGTCCAATTGACTCCAACAACGGAAATGGAACAACAACAGGTACCATGGCAACAAGTGCCATGGGAATGATAGTCTCCGGACAAAAACATCACCCAGACAAATAGCCAATGTCAATGCGCACATGTACCATTGAGAAACCTGCACAATTTAAAGACTTAAGAATGTAATGTAGGTGCAGAGACTGACTAGAACAACAAACAGTTTACTAATGCATGAAATCAGTAGGTGTATGGTGGGTAACTTGGGTACTCAGTTACACATGAACGTGCATACAAATGGGTCTTCAGTTTGTTAGGAAAAAGGGGATATTTGGATCTTTTGCTTGTTATGAAAAGGGGATGTTTGGGTTTTGAAATGCAAAAGTATTACATGTCCTTCCCCCCTCCTCCACAATTCCCCATACTCCTTACCCCTCCTTCCCCCCTCCTCCCCTCCTCCCATTCTCCACCCTCCATCTCCTCCCCTTCACCCCTTTCCCCCTCCTCGCCTCCCCTCCCCACTCCTCCTCCCCTCCCCATGACCTCCCCCTCCTTGCACCCCCTTCCCCCTTTTTCCACCCCTCCTCCCCGCTTCCTCCCCCTCTATCTCCCCTCCTCCAGCCACCTTCCCGCCTCCTCTGCCCTCCCCCCACTCCCCCTCCCTACTCCTCTGCCCCCTCTCCCCTTTCCCCCCTCCTCCCCCTCCTTCCCCCTCCCTCCCCCATCCTCCCCACTCCTTGCACCCTCCTTTCCCCCTCCTGCCCCTCCTTCCCCCCATCTCCCCACTCCTTCTCTTCATCCCCCTCCATCCCCCACTCCTTTCCCCTCCTTCCCACACCTGTCCCCCTCATCCCCCTCCTCCCTCCTTCTCCCATTTCTCGCTATCACCTCCCCTGCTCTTCCTCACTCCTTCCACTCGTCCTCCCCCCATTCTTCGCCCCCGCTCCCCACTCCTTCCCCCAGCTCCTCCCCCTCCTGCCCTCCGCCTGCTGCTCCGCATCTCCTTCTCTCCCTCCCCATTCTTTCACCCCCTCCTTACCTCACTCCTTCCCCCTCCTCCACCCACTCCTTCCCCACTCTTCCCCTTCTCCCCCCTCCTTCCCCTCCTCCCCATTTTCTTCCCCCCTCTTCCCCACTTCTTCCACCCCTGCTCCACCCGATCCTTCCCCCTTCCTTCCCCCACTCCCCCCCACACCTTTCCCCCACCTCCTCATCCTTCCCACTCCTTCCCCATTTCTCCCCCACTCCCTCCCACTCCTTTCCCCTCCTTCCCCCATTCTCCCCTCTCCTCACCCCTCCCCACTCTTTCCCTCCTCTTGCCCCCTCCCTCCATTGCCCCTCCCCCTCCACCCCCTCCTTCCCCCTCTCCAGTCCTTCCCCATTCTCCTCCCATCCTCCCCCTCTTTCCTCTCTCATCCCCCCTCCAAACTCCTTCCCATCACGTCCCGTCCTTCCCATCTCGTCCCTCTGCTTTCCTCCCAACTACTTGATCCTTCCCTGCTCCTCCCCCTTTCCCCGCCTCCCTCCTCCCACTCCTTCCCCCTCCTCCCACATCCTCCCCCCCATCCTCTCCAACCCCTCCTCACTCCTTCCCCCAACTCCTCCTCACTCCTTCCCCCTCCTCCCCACTCTTTACCCCCTCCCCTTTCTTGCCCCCTCCACTCCCTCTGTTCCCTCCTTCCTCCCCACTACTTCCCCCTCCTCCCCTCCTTCCCCTTCCCTCCACCCCTTCTTCCCCCCTCCTTCCCCCTCCCCAGTCCTTCCCCATTCTAGCCCCCAACCACTCCTCCCCCCTTCCTCGCAACCTTTCCCCTCTCCTCTCCTCTCTCCCCTCTTTCCCCTCTCCTCCCCCTCTTGCCCTCCTACTATCCCCTCCTACCCCTTCCTTCCCCACTCCTCCCTCCTCCCCACCTACCCCTCTATTCCTTCCCCCTCCTCCCCATCCTCCCCCTCCTTCCTCTCACTCCCTTCCCCCTCGTGCTCTTCCTACTCCCGCCTTTCCCCTTCCTCCCCACTCCTTCCTCCCCTCCTCCCTCCTGCCCACTCCTTCCTCCCCTCCTCCCTCCTCCCCATCCCTTCTCCTGCTGTTCCCCACTCCTTCTCCCCCTCCCCACTTCATCCCCTCCTTGCCACTCCTTCCCCCTTCTCACCCCTTCTCACCCTCCTCCGCCCCATCCCCATCCCTTCTCCCCTCCTCGCCTCCTTCCCCCTCCTCCCCCCTTTCCACCTCTCCTCCCCCTTTCTGCATCTCCTCCCTTCTTCTCGCCCCTTCTCCCTCCACTCCCCTAACTCTTCTTCCCCCCTCCTTCCCCCACTCCTCCCTGCTCCTCCCCACACCTTACACTTCTTCCCCACTACTTCCCCCTCCTCCCTACTCCATCCCCCTCCCGACCCCCTCTTCCCCACTCCTCCCTAGACCATTCCCCTCCTCCCTCCCACCCTCCTTTCCCTCCATCCCCCTTCATCCCCACTCCTTCTACACCTCCCCACTCCCTCCCCTCCTCCCTGCTCCTCCTCCTTCCCCTCCCCATTCCTTCCCCGTTCTCCTCACTCCTTCCCTCCTCCCCACTCCTGCCCCTCCATCCCCCCTCCCCACTACATCCCCTCCCTCCACCCCTCCACCCCTCCCCAGTCCTTCCCCCTCCTTCTGCCCATCCTCCCTCTCCTCCCCCTCTGCAATCCTTCACCCTTTTCGCCCCACTTTGTCCTCCTCCCCCTCTTTCCCCACTACTACCCCTCCTACTCCCTCCTTCCCCCTTCTCCCCCTCCACCCTCCCACACACCTCCTCCTCCCTCATTCCCCCGTCCTCCCCACTCCTCCCTTCTCCTTCCCTCTCCTTCGCCCCTCCTACCCCCATCCTCCCTCTCCATATCCCCTCTCCGCTTTAACCCCCTCCTCCCTCCTCCTTCCACTCCACCTCCCGTCCTTCCTCCCTCCCCAGTCCTTCCCCCTTCTCGCCCCACTTCGGCCTTTCTCCCCCTCTTTGCCCCCCCCTTCCCGCTCCTCCATCTTCTCTTTCTGGCTCCGCCCCCTCCTCTCCCCTCCTTCCTCCCTTCTCCCCGCCTTTCTCCCTACAATGCACTCCCACTCCCCTTCCCCCTCCTCCTCTCCTGCTGCCCCCTCCCCTGACCACTCCTCCGCCCCCTCCCCATAGCCTTCCCTCCCTCTTCCCCATTCCTCCCCCACTCCTTCCCTCTCTCCCCTTCCCCCTCCTCTCTACTCCTTCCCTCCACTCATCCCCCATTCTTTCCCCTCCAACCCCCTCCTTCCCCCTCCTCTTCACTCCTTCCCCCTCCTCCCCACTACTTCCCCCTCCTTCCCCCTCCTTCCACCCCTCCTGAACCCTCCTCCCATTCCTCCTCCTCCTTCCCGCTCCTCCCCACTGCTTCCCCCTCCTCCCCCTCCTTCCCCCTCCTTCCACCCCTCCTGACCCCTCCTCCCCCTCCTCCTCACTCCTTCCCGCATTCCTCCCCACTACTTCCCCCTCCTTCACCCTCCTTCCACCCCTCCTGACCCCTCCTCCCATTCCTCCTCCTCCTTCCCGCTCCTCCCCACTGCTTCCCCCTCCTCCCCCTCCTTCCACCCCTCCTGCCCCTCCTCCCACTCCTATCCCCTCTTCCCACTCCCCCCCACTCCTTCCCCCTCTCCACTACTTCCCCCCTCCTTCCCCCCTCCCCAGTCCTTCCCCCTTCTTGCCCCTCCTTCCCCCTTCTCCCACATTCCCCCCCTCCCGACCCCCCTTCCCCACTCCTCCCTAGACCATTCCCCTCCTCCCTCCCACCCTCCTTTCCCTCCATCCCCCTTCCTCCCCACTCCTTCTATACCTCCCCACTCCCTCCCCTCCTCCCTGCTCCTCCTCCTCCTCCCCAATACTTAACCCCTCCTTTTACCCCTTCCTCCCCCTCCTTTCCCCACTCCTTCCCCCACTCCTCCCCCATCCTCCCCCTCCTCCTTCCCTCTCCTTCCCCCTCCTCCTCCTCCCTCCCCACTCCTCCTCACTCCTTCCCCCTCCCCATTACTTCCCCCTCCTTCCCCTCCTTCCACCTCTCCTCCCATTCTTCGCGCTCCTTCTCAACTCGCCAATCCTTCCCCCTTCTCACCCCTTCTCACCCTCCTCCGCCCCATCCCCATCCCTTCTCCCCTCCTCGCCTCCTTCCCCCTCCTCCCCCCTTTCCACCTCTCCTCCCCCTTTCTGCATCTCCTCCCTTCTTCTCGCCCCTTCTCCCTCCACTCCCCTACCTCTTCCTCCCCCCTCCTTCCCCCACTCCTCCCTGCTCCTCCCCACACCTTACACTTCCTCCCCACTACTTCCCCCTCCTCCCTACTCCATCCCCCCCGACCCCCTCTTCCCCACTCCTCCCTAGACCATTCCCCTCCTCCCTCCCACCCTCCTTTCCCTCCATCCCCCTTCCTCCCCATTCCTTCTACACCTCCCCACTCCCTCCCCTCCTCCCTGCTCCTCCTTCTTCCCCTCCCCATTCCTTCCCCGTTCTCCTCACTCCTTCCCTCCTCCCCACTCCTGCCCCTCCATCCCCCCTCCCCACTACATCCCCTCCCTCCACCCCTCCACCCCCTCCCCAGTCCTTCCCCCTCCTTCTGCCCATCCTCCCTCTCCTCCCCCTCTGCAATCCTTCACCCTTTTCGCCCCACTTTGTCCTCCTCCCCCTCTTTCCCCACTACTACCCCTCCTACTCCCTCCTTCCCCCTCCTTCCACCCCTCCTGACCCCTCCTCCCCCTCCTCCTCACTCCTTCCCACATTCCTCCCCACTACTTCCCCCTCCTTCCCCCTCCTTCCACTCCTCCTGCCCCTCCTTCCCTCTCCTCCCCCTCATTTCCCCTCCTCCTCACACCTTCCCCATTCCTCCTTACTCCTTCACCCTCCTGCCCACTATTTCCCCCTCCTCCCCCTCCTCCCCCCACCTCCCACTCCTCCCCATCCTTCCCTGCTCCCCAATCCATCCCCTTTCTTGCCCCTCCTTCCCCCCTTCTCCCCCTTTCCCCCGTCCTACCTCATCCTTCCCCCTCCTTCCCCTTCCTTCAGCCTCCTCCCCCTTCTCCCCCCTATTCCCCCCTCTGACCCGCCTCCTTCCCCCTCCTCCCCTCCCCCTCCCTACCCCCATCCCCCTCCTTCCCCACTTCTCCCTATTCCACCCCCCTCCTCCCTCCGACTCTCCTCCCCCTCCATCCCCCCTCCTTCTCCACCTCCCCACTTCATCCCCTCCTATCCCCCTCCCCTCCTCCTCATGCCTTCCCGCTCCTCCCCACTCCTTCCCCTCCTTCCCTCTCCTTCCCCTCCTTCCCACTCCTTACCCCCTCCTACACACTCCCTCCACCTGCCCTCCCCCCTTCTCTCCCTCCTCCCCCTCCTTCCCCCCCTCCTCCCTCTCCTCCCCCTGGAGTCACTGTGGAACATACACGTACAGTGAGGTGGGCACACTGCAGGTAAAGAGTGCACAGGCAGAAAGGGAAAGGATGACTGCCATGCAGAGTAAAAACACTAGGCAGGTAGTGCAGGAGTTCCCTGGATCCATCTCCCTCTCCAGCAGATATTCCGTTTTGCATACTGCTGGGGAGATGGTTTCTCAGGGGTAACCAGCAAGAGCCAAGTCTGTAGCACCACAAGTGACTCAGCTGCACAGAAGGGGAGAAAAAAGAGTGGCTTATATCGTAAGGGGAAGGAGGTTTCTGCAACCGCAGATGTGACACCAGGATGGTATGTTGCCTCCCTGGTGCCAGGGTCAAGGATGTCATCGAGCAGCTGCAGGACTTTTTGAAGGGGGAGGGTGAACAGTCAGAAGTTGTGGTCCACATCGATACCAACGACATAGGTAAAAAGAGGAATGAGGTCCTGAAAGCAGAATACAGGGGGCTAGAAAATAAATTAAGAAGCAGGACCTCAAAGGTAGCAATCTCATACACTCATAGGTGTATATAGCACAGAAAGGAGGCCATTCATCCCATCATGTCCTCACTGGTCAACAAAGATCTGACTACACTATTCCCATTTTCCAGCGCTTGGCCCATAGCCCTGGAGGCTGTGGCAATGCAAGTGAATAGCCAAATACTTCTTAAATGTTATGAGAGTTTCTTAGTCAGCCACCCTTTCAGGCAGTGAGTTCTAGACTCCCACCACCCCCTGGCTGAAAAGATTTCCTCAACTTCCCTCTTTGCCTTCTACCTCTTACCTTAAATCTATGCTCCCTAGTTATTGACCCCTCTACTAATGGAAATAGTGCCTTCCTATCCACCCCATGATTTTATACATCTCTATCAGGTGCCCTCTCGACCATCGCTGCTCCAAGGAAAACAACCCTAGCTTAACCAATCTTTCCTCATTGCTCAGACCCTCCAGCCGAGGCAGCATCCTGGTAAATTTCTTCTGCACCCGCTCCAGTGCAATCATATCCTTCCTATAATGTGGTGACCAGAACTGCCCACAGTACTCCAGTTGTGGCCTAACCAACATTTTATACAGTTCCAGCATAACCTCCCTGCTCTTGTATTCTACGCCTCAGCTAATAAAGGGCAAGTATCCCATATGCCTTTTTAACCACCTTATGTACCTGCCCTGCTACATTCTGGGATCTGTGGATATGCATACCAAGGTCCCTCTGATCATCAATACTTTCCCGGGTCCTATCACCGACCAGACTACTCCCAGTGCCACGTGCTAGCGAGATCAGGATAAGAGAATAGACCAGTTAATGCGTGGCTGGAGAGATGGTGTAAGAGGGAGGGATTTAGATTCCTGAGACATTTGGACTGATTCTGGGGAAGATGGGACCTGCACAAGTTGGATGGGCTGCACCCCAACAAGATCGGGACGAATATCCTTGCAGGCGTATTTGCTAGTACTATGGGGGAGGGTTTAAATTAGCTTGGCAGGGGGATGAGAACCTGAGCAGGGAGACACAAGAGAAGGAAACAAAGATAGGAAAGTAGAAAGCAAAAGTGGAAGGCAGAGGAAACGAGGGCTAGTACAAAATAAATAAATGTGTAAAAATATTAAAAAGGCAAGTCTAAAGGCACTGTATCTGAATGCACGGAGCATTCGCAAAAAGATAGATGAATTAACAGCGCAAATAGATGTAAATGGGCATGATACGATTGCAATTACAGAGACCTGGCTGCAACGTGACCAAGGCTGGGAACTGAATATCCAAGGATACTCGATATTTAGGATGGACAGGCAAAAAGGGAAAGGAGGTGCTTTAGTTCTGTCTTGACAGAGGAAGACACAAATAACTTCCCAGAAATACTAGGGAGCCAAGGATCTAGTGAGAAGAAGGAATTGAAGGAAATTAGTATTACTAAAGCAATAGTGCTGGATAAATTAATGGGACTAAAAGCTGATAAATCCCCAGGACCCGGTAATCTACACCCCAAGATACTAAAGGAGGTGGCCATGGAAATAGTGGTTGTCATCTTCCAAAATTCTGTAGATTCTGGAACAAGTCCTGGCAGATTGGAAGGTGGCAAATCCCACTGTTTAAAAAAAAACGAGAGAGGGAGAAGACAACAAATTACAGATCGGTTAGCCTGACATTAGTAGTAGGGAAATGTTAGAGCCTATTATAAAGAATGTGATAACAGGACACTTAGAAAACATGAACAGGATTAGACAAAGTCAACACAGATTTATGAAAGGGAAATCATGTTTGACAAACCTACTGGAGTTTTTTTTGAGGACGTAACTAGCAGAATAGATAAGGGAGAACCAGTAGATGTGGTGGATTTGAATTTTCAGAAAGTCTTTGATAAAGTCCCACATAAGAGGTTAGTGTGTAAAATTAAAGCACTTGGGATTGTGGGTAATATATTGGCATAGATTGAGAATTGGTTAACAGACAGAAAACAGAAAGTAGGAATAAATAGGTCTTCTTCAGAGTGGCAGGCGGTGATTAGTATGGTACCACCATACTAGGGATCATTGGTTGGGCCTCAGCTATTCACAATATATATAAATGATTTAGATGAGGGAACCAAATGTAACATTTCCGAGTTTGCTGATGACACGAAACTTGGTGGGAATATGAGCGATGAGTAGAGTGTCAAAAAGGCTTCATGGTGATTTAGACAGGTTGAGTGATTGGGCAAATACATGGCAGATGCAGTATAATATGAATAAGTTTGAAGTTATCCACTCCGGTAGGAAAAACAGAATGGGAGAGTTTTGTTTAAATTGTGATAGATTAGGAAATGTTGATGTACAAAGAGAACTTCGTGTTGTTGTACACCAATCGCTGAAAGCAAACATGCAGGTGCAGCTAGCAGTTAAGAAGGCAAGAGAAGAATTGAGTACAGAAGCAAGGATGTCTTACTGCAGCTGTACAGGGCTCTGCTGCGCACCCGCTGAACTGAGGATCGGAATGATGCGCAGTGACGTCAGGACACATGCCCAACATCAGTGCATGTCATTTTATGTGTCAGCAAACGGGGCCCACCCCCGCATGCCGAGCAGAAGATTCAGGCCTATGATAGCTTTCAATTGAGATTGACTTAAAAAGGGAAAATTGCAGGGCTGTGAGGAAAGAGAATGGAAGTAGGACTAATTGAATAGCTCTTTCAAAGAGCTGGCACAGGCATGATGAGCAGAATGGCTTCCAATGGCGTTTGTTCCAATGTTTTACCATTTGTCCTACTACCTCCAATTCTGTCTCTGAAAACTACACTTAATGTCAACCTTTTCCCTTACAATTTCCTATGACCGGGTTTATAATGGCAACTGGTTATGTAAACTTGTCATCCTGTAATTACACCCTCCCTCCAGTGGAGATGCTAAGGATAAAATATATGATGCCAAGGTGTCCAAATGCCCTGGTCTAATTATTACTTACTGACCTAATCCTTTCTCATTCTCCAGAATCCCTACCTATGCTAAATTATTCTGAAGCCAGACAGCAAAGTAGGAAACTAGGGCCAATCTTTTAATACCAGATATATTTACAGAATGCAACATTACAAATGTCTGCCCCTCCCTAACAAATACCCAATGTCCCTCTTTATATATGCCCATGGTACTTAATCAATACCCTCCACCTATTTATAGAAACATAGAAAATAGGAGCAGGAGTAGGACATTTGGCCCTTCGAGCCTACTCCACCATTCATTATGATCATGGCTGATCATCCAGCTCAATAGCCTGCTCCCGCTTTCTCCCCATACCCTTTGATCCCTTTTGCCCCAAGAGCTATACCTAACTCCTTCTTGAAAGCGTACAATGTTTTGGTCTCAACTACTTTCTGTGGTAACGAATTCCACAGGCTCACCACTCTCTGGGTGAAGAAATTTCTACTCATCTCAGTCCTAAATGGTCTACCCCATATCCTCAGACTGTGACCCCTGGTTCTGGACTCCCCCACCATCGGGAACACCCTTCCTGCATCTAGCCTGTCTAGTCCTGTTAGAATTTTATAGGTTCATATGAGATCCCCCCTCATTCTTCTGAACTCAAGCGAATATAATCCTAATCGACTCAATCTCTCCTCATATGTCCTAATTTAATAATACAATTAACATCCTATTAACAGATTTCCCTCTTATCTTTTAATCAAAACTTTATAGAACTCAAATGATATTTCAAATCAGAATCAAAGAAAAGAGAAAGAAAAAATATTTTATGCTTCCTTATTCTGTACACCAAATAATAATACAAGATGCTTCTTTAAAACATTCATAGTCTCTATGTGGAAGCATCCTTTCTTATAAAACAATCTAACAATTGATTACCTGCTTCAACCTATTTTACCTTGGAGATTTATTTTCTTTCCGGCACCTCTCCACTAGCAAGATCAATCCTTAGCATTGTCTCAGTCACATTTTTTGTCAATTACCTATATAACATTCAAGTGGCAAACTATTCTCAGAATATTCCTTGTGCAGAATTCCCCTAAAATATTTGACAAGTAAAACACCATACCTATTGCTTCTAGAGCCAGTGTTTCTACAGCTAAAGTACTTTTAACCACCTTTATTTTCTTAGCTTCCTAGGATAAGGGACAACATTTTCCATTTTGACCCAACAAGAATATTATAAAACCATTTGTTCTTGAATACCCATCCAGAAGATTGGCATGAGAAGAGTTACTACAAAAGGACTAATTTCATGTCCTTCAGGTACCCCAAGGCTGGACACATTACTCTGTATTTAATTTTAAAAACTGTTTCATTTGTTCTTGAAACGTGCTCAACTGTAGCATGTTTCATCATAGTACTTGGTACTATCATAGTACTTGCAACGATATCGGGTACGAATAACACTTTCTAGATAAGGTTATTCCAAACCTATTCCACTTAATATCTAAGCCTATATATTTAAAAACCCCCGAAGCCTGACTGTCAATTTTAAATTCCCCTTTGATCTTATTTATAACTCATTGCTCAAAGTCCTCAGGCCCTCCCTATAGAAAATCATTGACATGTATCATAAAGATAACTGCGAGTTTCCCTTTATGGTACCAGTAGAACATTGTTGGATTGGCTTTCGGTGGAGTACAGCCTATTTTCAGGAAAATAGATCTAATCAAGAAATACCATACTCGTGACTTTTTTTCTTTTCTTTCCTTGGATGCAGGTGCCACTGACTAGGCTAGCATTTATTACCCATCCCTAATTACCCTTGAGAACCTGTCTTCTTGAACCGATACACTCCCTGTGGTGTAGGTACATCCACTGTTAGCGTGGGAATTCCAGGATTTTGACCCAGCGACAGTAAAAGAACAGCAACATGTTTCCAAGTCGGGATGATGAGCAGCTTGGAGGTGAACTTGCAGGTGGTGGTGTTCCCATATATCTGCTCTCCTTGTCCTCCAAGATGGTTGTGATCTGGGTTTGGAAGGTACTGTTGAAGGAGGCTTCATGAGTTCCTGCAGTGCACCTTGTAGATGGTACACACCGCAGCCACTGTGTGTTGGTGGTGAGGGGATGACTTTTTGTGGATGGAGTGCCTATCAAGCGGGCTGCTTTGTCCTGGATGGTGTCAAGCTTCTTGAGTGTTGCTGGAGCTGCACACATCCAGGAAAATGGAGAATATTTCATCACAGTCCTGGATTGTGACTTGTAGATGTTGGAAAAGCTTTGGGGAGTCAGGAGGTGAGTTGCTGACTGCGTTACTCACTGCAGGATTCTTAGTGCCTGACCTGCTCTTGTAGCCATAGTATTTATGTGGCTAGTCCACTTCAGTTCCTGGTTAATGGTAAGCGCAGGATATTGATAGTGGGGGATGCAGCAATGGCATGCGATTGAATGTCATGGGGCGATGGTTGGATTCTCTCATGTTGGGGATGGTCACTGCCTGACACTTGTGTGGCACGAATGTTTCTTGCCACTTGTCAGCCCAAGCCTGGATACTGTCCAGGTCTTGCTGCATTTGGACATGGACTGCTTCAGTGTCTGAGGAGTTGCGAATGGTGCTAAACATTGTGCACTCATCAGTGAACATTTCCCGCTTCTGACCTTATGATGGAAGGAAGGTCATTGATGAAGCAGCTGAAGATGGTTGGGCCTAGGACACTCCCCTGAGGAACTCCTGCAGTGATGTCCTGGAACTGAGATGATTGACCTCCAACAACCACAGCCATCTTCCTTTGTGCTAGATATGCCTCCAACCAACAGAGAGTTTTCCCCCTAATTCCCATTTACTTCAATTTTGCTAACGCTCCTTGATGCCAACATGGTCAAATGCAACCTTGATGTCACTCTCACTTCACCTTTGGAGTTCAGCTCTTTTGTCCATGATTGAACTAAGGCTGTATGAGCTCAGGAGCTGAGTGGCACTGGCAGAATCCAAACTGAGCGTCAATGAGCAGGTTATTGCTAAGCAAGTGTCATTTGATTGCACTGTTGATGACCCCTTCCATTACTTTACTGATGATTGAAAGTAGTCTTTTGGGGCGGTAATTGGCCGGTTTGTATTTGTCCTGCTATTTGTGCATAGGACATACTTGGGCAATTTTCCACATAGCCGGGTAGATGCCAGTGCTGCAGCTGTACTGGAACAGCTTGGTGAGTGGCGCAGCAAGTTCTGGAGCACAAGTCTTCAGTACTATTACCAGAATACTGTCAGGGCCAATAGCCTTTGCAGTATCCAGTGCCTTCAGCAGTTCCTTGATATCGTGTGGAGTGAGTCGAGTTGGCTGAAGACCGGCATCTGTGATGCTGGGGACTGCAGGAGGCGGCTAGGATGGTCATCCACTCGACACTTCTGGCTTAAGATTGTTGCAAATACTTAAGCCTCATCTTTTGCACTGATGTGTTGGGCTCCCTCATAATTGTGATGAATCATTCATTCCATAATCCATTTATTTTATTTCTGATCTACATTGGCCAGGATATTTTGGATGGTAGTTTTTCCCTATCCGTCATCTGAAGAGTCAGTAGGGAACACCTCCCCACCCACTTTGTCTGCCCCGCAGTCATTTTACACTCAAATGAGCATCAATTGGTTGCAGGCAGACCTACTGCCCCTCACTTCAGAGGAAGTCCTGCCTTAGAGAACTGTTGGCCAATCAGATTGGCCGGGAGTTTTCTCCTCCCTGCAGAAACAGAAGCTGCAATGGACAGAAGTGGAACTTCATGGAGTCGACAGAGTCCAAGTCCCAGGAGTGCATGTAAAGGTGAGTTTTTGGGGTCTTAGGGTGGGGAAGGTATTGAAGGCCTCGGGGGTGGGTAGTGGAGGATTGGGTATTGGGGGAGAGGCCAGTGGGGAAGGGAGGTCCAGTGGCCACCGGGCCTTAAAGGGGAGGTGCCCAAAGGCAGAAGGAGGCTACTAATGGAGATGGTCCCCTCCTTCCCACCCAGGGCCTAAACACGTCATTTTCCGGCTTCCCCACACCCGGGAAACTCTCCATCCAGCCTAAAAATTTATGCTTGGTGGGAAACGGCCCTAAGGGCCTCAACTCGGGCAAGGGTGGCCAGCCCTTCCGAGGCCTCACCCACTCCAGCGAAAAATCACTGAGAAGTCAGGACGGGCGGGAACACAGAGCGTAGCCCTTTCATCCTATTTCGTGCTCCCCCACCTAAAAACCTGCTGGTGGGGGAATGTAAAATTCAGGCTATTGTTTGCCTCTGAAAGCAGTTTCAAAAACACTTCTCTTTGAAATTTTTCACCCTGCAAAAATGCAGATTTTATATCAATCGAGCTACATTCTCATGAACATGTGGCTAGAGCTAAGAAGATTTTCAGGATTCCTTTCCCTGCATTGGGGTAACCCACTATCATCTTTATCTCCAAGTCACTCTTCAAAGCCTTCAGCCACCAATCTTGCTTTACCCTTACAAGTCCCATCTGGGAGCACTTTTTCTGTACATATTCATCTATGTGATAAGGCTAGCTGCCCCATATCTGGCACTTAAGAGTAGATAAATTCCTTCCAATTATCCAACTTTTTTTTGCTTTGCCTCCCTTATTAACTTATCTTCTAATTTGTTAGCTGCCACAAAAACTTTCCAGTCATAAGGGCTTCTACTTCTAATATTGTTTCTACAATTGTGGTAATTATAGTTTTATGTACCTTTAAGAATAATACATGTTAAGAGAGATCACATGATCTCTGTTTGCCTTTGTTTGGGTCTGTTTGGATCTGCCAGGCTCTGATTGGCTGTTTCACTCTGCCAGGCTCTGTTTGGCTCTGCCAGGCTCAACAGGAGAGTAGCATGGGTTACCTCAGCAGCCAGTGTAGAGTTAGAGTTGGAGTTGACAGCACGTGTAGTTGCTGCTGAGCGTATTGTAAATAAACTTAATGTTTCCACCCAAGAAATGTCTGCAGATCAACTCTATCAGTAATAGTCATCCTACAGCAAACTGGTGATGAGGATAAAACAGAATTGAACAGAAGAAATCAAGTTAAAAAGAAACCAGCATTGTACCTCACCCAGTGATTGTAAGTAGCAACCACCGTTAGCATTGAAGAAGCTATCCCCTCTCAGATTCAAATGAATTGGTGGATCTCATGAAGGGTCACTTTCAACCCCAGCCCTCAGTCATGATGCAGAGGCTCATGTTTAATTCACAAAATAGAGCCCCAGGTGAGATAATTGCATGCTTCATGACAAATTTGAAGCAGCTAACGGAACATCGCGAGTTCAGTACAACTCTGAACAACATGCTCAGAGACTGTTTAGTGTGTGGTGTGAAAGAGGTCTCTATTCAGAAAAGATTATTGTCTGAAGTGAATCTGGATTTCAAGAAGGTGCTAGAGATAGTGCTAGCCATGGAAAGTGCAGTGAGAGATTCAAAAGCAACACAGGGTGCGCAAAATGGCGCTGTCCTCCACATCAGGCAGGAAACCTCAGCCAAAAGGTGCAAAAAAGCAAGACACTGGTGAGCGGGGGCTGTTTTCCACTTCTCGGCAAACAATAAAGAAAAATAACTTAGCAGTGAAATCGAAGAATAATTTTTATAGAGGTAGAAACAATCAGTCTTTTGCAATTGGCAGTTTTTTAAAAATTGAATGCTACAATTGCCACAGAAATTGACATATGATGAGGCAATGCAAGGAAAGATTCAAGCAGGGCTTGTAAACAAAAGAAGAAGCTCAATGAAATCTACAATGTAAAATAGCCCGGAACAACAAATTCTGACATTTATTTCAAAAACAGAATTACCTGGAAAAACTCAGCAGGTCTGGCAGCATCGGCGGAGAAGAAAAGAGTTGATGTTTCGAGTCCTCATGACCCTTCCACAGAACTGAGTGAATATAAGAAGAGGGGTGAAATATAAGCTGGTTTAAGGTGAGGGGTGGGGTGGGGGGAGAGAAGTTGCAGGGGGTGGGGTGGTGTGGTTGTAGGGACAAGCAAGCAGTGATAGGAGCAGATAATCAAAAGATGTCACAGACAAAAGAACAAAAGAACACAGAGGTGTTGAAGGTGGTGATATTATCTAAACGAATGTGCTAATTAAGAATGGATGGTAGGGCACTCAAGGTACAGCTCTAGTGGAGGTGGGGTGGAAAGACTAGCAGGGCATAAAAGATATAAAAATAATGGAAATAGGTGGAAAAAGAAAAATCGATATAAATTATTGGAAAAAAACAAAAGAAAGGGGGAAGAAACAGAAAGGGGGTGGGGGTAGAGGAGGGAGTTCAAGATCTAAAGTTGTTGTATTCAATATTCAGTCTGGAAGGCTGTAAAGTGCCTAGTCAGAAGATGAGGTGCTGTTCCTCCAGTTTGCGTTGGGCTTCACTGGAACAATGCAGCAAGCCAAGGACAGACATGTGGGCAAGAGAGCAGGGTGGAGTGTTAAAATGGCAAGCGACAGGGAGGTTTGTGTCATTTGTTTTGGATTTCCAGCATCCGCAGTTTTTTGTTTACATCTCTGACATTTATTTGTTCTTTAACCTGAAAGTTGGAAAGACAGAACCAATATTTGTCACAGTGAAAGTAAATGGCAAACCTGTTAGAATGGAAGTGGACACAGGAGCTTCCACTACAGTAAGTGGGGAAAACACCTACAAATATTTGAATAATGCTGAACATCAACTAAGTTTAGAAGAAACAGCCGCCAAGCTAAAAAGATACACAGATGAAGACAGTCAAGTAAAATGCATAAGCAGAGTAACTGCTCCATTATAGAAGCCAATATCAGTGTTGGTATTGAGAGGCAGAGGGCCAAGCCTTCTAGGGTGAAATTGGCTAAGGGAAATCAACCTTGATTGGCCACTGACATTCCAAAAAGAAGCTGGAAGTGTTACTGTTTTGAAAAAGGAATGTGAAAGGACTCAACAACCTGAAGAAATGCAGGCTGTCTTAAGCCAAACCCTGGAAGAACAACAGAAAAAACTTGAGAGACCCTGCTTGATGACAGAGTTCGAGACAAAGTGAACAACCTTCGAAGGGAGACAGAAAACCTGTTGAAAGACCTTCACACACTACAAGATTCCTTCAGGTCAAAGTTTGTACCTCTGGAAAAGTATGTAGTGAAACAGAAAGAATTCAACGCCTCTCTGAGCAAACTGAAAAATGAGTTAGCAGAGAAGACACAACAGTGCTTAATTTTCCAGGAGGCAGCAAACAAATACAAAAAAGAGACGGAAGAGCTGAAGAATCAGCTAAATGAAGCCAAAGAGGCTTTGAAAGCAAAAGTCATAGAATTTCCCAAGAAGCAGATAGATGATGAAATTTTGGGTGACTCAGCCACTGAATTCAGACACGTTGAGCTTGCATCTCAGAGAAATCTGGCCAATAATGAGGTCAAAAAGAAGGCTGAGATTAAAGTCTGTAGTAGCAAAAAGTAAAATGTACGTTCCAAGTGAGGGAAGTAATCTGTAAATAGGCGGGAAAGTAAGTTGCAAGGAAGAAATAAGAAATTTACATATGGCTATGGACAAGTTAGGTGAATGGGCCAAAATTTGGCAGATGGAGTTTAACGTGGTTAAGTGTGAGGTTATCCATTTTGATCGGAAGAATAAAAAGGCAACTTATTATTTAAATGGAGAGAAACTTCAGAATGTTTCAGTGCAGAGGGATCTGGGTGTCCTCGTGAATGAATCACTGAAAGCTAGTATGCAGGTACAGCAGGTAATAAGGAAGGCAAATGGAATTTTGGCATTTATTGCAAAAGGAATAGAGTATAAAAATAGGGAAGTGTTGCTACTTTACAAGGCATTGGTGAGACCGCATCTGGAGTACTGTGCACAGTTTTGGTCCCCTTACTTGAGGAAGGATGTTGTTGCATTAGAGGCGGTTCAGAGGAGGTTCACTACGTTGATTCCAGAGATGCAGGGCTTGTCTTATGAGGAGAGATTAAGCAGTTTAGGCCTATACTCGCTAGAGTTTAGAAGGATGAGGTATATAAGATGCTAAAGGGGATAGACAAAGTAGACATGGAGCGGATATTTCCCCTTGTGGGGCATTCTAGAATAAGACGCCATAGTTTTAGTCCGGAAGGCTGTAAAGTGCCTAGTCGGTGCTGTTCCTCCAGTTTGCTTTTTTTCGATCTATTGTTTTATCTCCACCTTTTAGCCCATTTCAATCCCGTCCCCCCACCCCACCCCCATTAGGGCCATCTGCCGTTAGCTTGTCCTGCTTGCTACCCTTAATGTCCCCATTAACACATTGCTTAGATAATATCACCACCGTCAAAACCCTTGATCCTTTTGTCTATGACATCTTTGGCAATCTCTTATTTGCCTTCACCTATCACCTATCACTGGCCCCCTATCAAGCTCTACCTGTCCCACCCCCCTCTACCAGCTTATATTTCACCCCATTTCTCTATTTTCTTAGTTCTGATGAAGGGTCAGACGGACTCAAAACGTCAACTGTATTCTTCTCCGCAGACGCTGTCAGACCTGCTGAGTTTTTCCAGGTATTTTCATTTTTGTTCTATCCAATCTCTCCTCATAGCTACACTTTTCTAACCCTGGCAACATTCTTGTAAACCTCCTCTGCACTCTCTCCAGAGCTATTACGTCCTTCCTGTAATGTGGTGACCAGAACTGCACACGATACTCCAGTTGTGGCCTCACCAGTGTTTTATACAATTCCAACATTAGATCCTTACTTTTATATTCTATACCTCTGCCAATGAAGGAGAAAACTGCATCGTACGCCCTTCCTCAAATGGACTGGTTGAGAGGGCAGTTCAAACATTCAACGCAGGCATGAAAGAGCTAACTGGCAATTCCTTGGCAACCAAACTAGCACGCTTTATTTTTCATTACAGGACTACCCCTCACACAACAACAGATGTCACACCTGCACAGTTATTGTTGAAATGCCATCTCAGGACAAGATTGAGCTTAATAATGATGAATTTAGAGGGACAGGTGGAAGGGAGTCAGGGAAGCCAGAAAACTAGACACGACTGGCACAGTCGTGAGAGGAAATTCACCGTGGGAGAGTCAGTATACGTGAACAACCTTGGGGAAGGACCAAAGTGGTTACCGGGTGAAATAAGTATGGTGACTGGACTTCTATCTTATCATGTGGAGGTAGAAGGTCAGATCATATGTAAACATGTGGACCATTTAATGAAGAGAGAGACAAATCACCAAGATTTGGTTCCAGCAGAGATCATGACCAGGTCTACGTTTCCTGTTAAGGGCTGACATGTCCAATGTTGCTACATGAGTTGAGGATACAGAAGTGCACGTGCCCACCGTGGTATCTGATGTTCAGGCAACTCCAGAAAAGTAGGTTCCTGAGAGAGAATCTAAAGTTGTGGAGCTGCGACTTTCCACACGTACCAGGAAACACCTTAAAGATTGAACTTGTAAATTCCTTACCCATGTAAATATTATGTTGTCTTGGAAAATATGTACTTGTAAATATAATATCTATAGCAGAGTTAAAGGGAGAGGATTGTGGTATTTATGGTTTTGTTTGGTTGTAAGAATAATACTTGTGAAGGAAGATCACATGATCAGTAGTAACTAATAGGAGAGTAACACAGGCTACCCCAACAGACAGTATAGAGTTAGAGTTGGAGTTGAAAGTACACGTCGAGTTGCTGCTATTGTATTTTGAGAAGTGTCTGCAGATCAACTCTATCATTAATAGCACAACTCGGCCACCCTACAACAAGAATGTTCTTTAGTCCTTTTTTTATTGCATAATCTAGTCATGCTACAACCTCTACTTGCACTTCTATAACTTTTTGCCTACCATGAGCAGTGGTCCTACCACTGGTACACAATTGTTTTCTAGCACAAGAGTCACTGCCAGATAGACTAAGAAAGCTTGCACTCCATTTTCTTGTTTTCCACTGTATCGCCCCATTTGGCCAGACCATAGATCTTACTTCTTGACTATTATCTTGGACATTTAGCCAATATTTGAACTTGCCAGTACTTTCCTTCCTCTCCTTACAATTGCACCCCTCCATTCACTGAACCCTTCTGGTATGTATGTCACCAGAGTACCCATTCTGGGGAGCTATCCTTTGGATACGATAGCCCTGTCTTATAAATCAGTATCATTTTGCCTATCACCATCCGGCCCTTGATCTACATAGAAACTAGGAGAAGGAGTAGGCCATTCGGCCATTTGAGCCTGCTCCACCATTCATTATGATCATGGCTGATCATCCAACTCAATAGCCTGCTCCTGCTTTCTCCCCATATCCTTTGATCCCTTTCACCCCAAGAACTATATCTAACTCCTTCTTTAAAGCATACAATGTTTTGGCCTCAACTACTTTCTGTGGTAATGAATTCCACAGGCTCACCACTCTCTGGGTGAAGAAATTTCTCCTTATCTCAGTCCTAAATGGTCTACCTCATATCCTCAGACTGTGACCCCTGGTTCTGGACTCCCCCACCATTGGGAACATCCTTCCTGCATCTAGCCTGTCTTGTCCTGTTAGAATTTTATAGGTTTCTATGAGTTCCCCCCTCATTCTTCTGAACTCAAGTGAATATAATCCTAATCGACTCAATCTCTCCTCATATGTCAGTCCCGCATCCCAGGGATCAGTCGGGTAAACCTTTGCTACACTCCTTCTATAGCAAAAACATCCTTCTTCAGATAAAGAGACCAAACTGCACACAATATTTCAGGTGTGGTCTCACCAAGGCCCTGTATAATTGCAGCAAGACATCCCTGTTCCTGTATTCGAATCCTCTGGCTACGAAGGCCAACATACCATTTTCTGGTCCTCATAACTGTCAAACACAGGAGTATATGCCTCACCACCTTCAAGTAACTGTTCAGATTTTGAAAGTTTGTAATCAATCCCAAATAACCATGATGAAAGGACCTAAATAGTTTGACTACCATGTTGGAGAACCACTGTCTTCCCACCTTACCCTATCCACTCTTTATGACCTCTTTTATAGTACACTAAACTTCTAGGATTAAAGTTTATGTCAGACAGCCTTATACGATGCCATTAGGCTCGCCAAATCTTCTGTGACTTCAGTCTCAATGAATGTCCTTCTCTCTGCATGTAAAGCATTCAAATGTGCAGAAAAAAATTAAACAGATTGTAGTTCTCTCTAGGGCAGGGCGACGATCACACAGGGTAGAAGATAATTTGGGATTCCTCCCACAGACCAACTGATAAGGACTATACCCCCTAACTATCTGAACGAATTATTTGCACGAACTGCCCACACCACGGCAATAGTTAACTTGCAGTTTGGTTGATCAGCTAAAATCTTATGGAGCATCTCATCGATTACCGCATGACTTCTTTCAGAATCCGTTGCTGAAGGACTTTCAGCTGCTGTGTTCGTATTTTCACACAAGTCTGTAAGCTTAAGTAAATTGCACCCCCGTCCCCTCAAAATCTTCAGCTCCATTGTCAGTCAGGAATTTAGCCAGTGCTCCCCGTCCACTCCCTACCCATTTTTCCATAACCTTTTCTAAAGTCATCCTTTTGTCCTTACCATGTATTACTGTAGACGGACTGAACCTGCTTTCCATGTTTATAAAATGTAAAATTAAAATGTTTCTGTCTTTATCCATATCTTTAAATGCATGGCTACTACTTCATTGTGCCAATGGAAGGCTTACAATGGGATGTGGAGGTGTATTCCAATATTTTTTATAAAAGTCACATTTTTCACTCAATATTGTATACTCATTATCAACCACACCTCAATCCTTTTTGTAGGATTTTTAATCTGTGGCAATAAGGATGAGAATATTGTGTGTAGCTTTAAAGCAATTTGCTTTTTTTCCTGAGATTCTTATCACCATTAACATTTCTCCAACATTTTGAGTCGAAATAGCAAGTTTTGTTAAGGGAGTGCAATAATATCTTGATTGGTTGGTCTGCAGGTCCACTGACTTTCCAGAAATAACTACTTTAGCATAATCCATGGCCAGTTTCTTTTGTGCCTTTTTCATGGAAGGCTTTCTCAGCAGCAAGGGTATCTCACTAGATACACTTCTGTAATAAAATGGCTTATTTCAGCTACTCTGCATGGAATCACCACTCTTACGTAGATAGTCCAACTAGGGAAGGGGCAATACTGGACCTGGAATTAGGGAATGAACCCGGACAGGTGGTCGAAGTTTCAGTAGGAGAGCATTTCTGGAAAAATGACCATAATTCAGTAAGTTTCAAGGTACTGGTGGATAAGGAAAACAGGAGTCCTCGGGTTAAGGTGCTTAATTGGGGGAAGGCTAATTATAACAATATTAGGCAGGAACTGAGGAATCTAGACTGGAAGCGAATGTTTGAGGGCAAATCAACAACTGATATGTGGAGGGCTTTCAAATATCAGTTGATAAGAATTCAGGACTGGCATGTTCCTGCTCGGGTGAAGGATAAGCATGGCAAGTTTCAGGAACTTGGATAACGAAGGATATTGCGAGATTAGTTAAAAAGAAAAGGGAAGCATTCGTAAGGGCTAGAAGGCTGGGAACAGATGAAGCCCGTGGAGAATATAAAGAAAATAGGAAGAAACTTAAGCAAGGAGTCAGGAGGGCTAAAAAGGGTCATGAAAAGTCACTGGCAACCAGGATTAAGGAAAATCCCAGGGCCTTTTATACATATATAAAGGGCAAGAGGGTAGCCAGGGAAAGGGTCGGCCCACTCAGGGACAGAGGTGGGAATCTGTGTGTGGAGCCAGAAGAAATGGGAGAGATACTGAATGAATACTTCTCATCAGTATTCACCAAAGAGAAGGACTTAGCGGTCGATTTGTGTAGGGAAGAGTGTGTAGATAGCCTGGATCATGTTGAGATCAATAAAGAGGAGGTGTTCAGCGTCTTGAGGATAAATCTACCCCAGAGTACTGAGGGAGGCAAGGGAGGAGATTGCTGGGGCCTTGACAGAAACCTTTGTATCTTCACTGGCTACGGGTGAGGTCCCAGAGGACTGGAGAATGGCCAATGTTGTTCCATTGTTTAAGAAGGGTAGCAGGGATAATCCAGGAAATTACAAGCCGGTGAGCCTTACATCAGTGGTAGGGAAATTATTGGAGAAGATTCTTCATGACAGGATTTACTACCATTTGGAAGCAAATGGGCATATTAGTGAGAGGCAGCATGGTTTTGTGAAGGGGAGGTCGTGTCTCACTAACTTGATTGAGTTTTTCGAGGAAATGACAAAGGTGATCGACGATGGAAGGGCAGTTGATGTTATATACATGGATTTCAGTAAGGCGTTTGACAAGGTCCCTCATGGCAGACTGGTACAGAAGGTAAAGTCGCACGGGATCAGAGGTGAGCTGGCAGGATGGACACAAAATGGGCTTGGTCATAGAAGTCAGAGGGTAGCAGTGGAAGGGTGCTTTTCTGAATGGAGAGCTGTGACTAGTGGAGTTCCGCAGGGATCAGTGCTGGGACCTTTGCTGTTTGTAGTATACATAAATGATTTGGAGGAAAATGTAACTGGGCTAATTAGTAAGTTTGCAAATGACACCAAGGTTGGAGGAGTTGCAGATAGTGAAGTGGATTGTCAAAGGATACAACAGGATATAGATCGGTTGGAGACGTGAGCGGAGAAATGGCAGATGGAGTTTAATCCGGACAAATGCGAGATAATGCATTTTGGAAGGTCTAATACAGGCAGGAATTACACAGTAAATGGCAGAACCCTTAAGTGCATTGATGGACAGAGCGATCTGGGTGTACAGGTCCACAGGTCACTGAAAGTGGCAACGCAGGTGGATAAGGTAGTCAGGAAGGCATATGGCATGCTTGCCTTCATTGGCAGGGGTAGTGAGTATAAAAGCTGGGAAGTCATGCTGCAGCTGTATAGAACCTTGGTTAGGCCACACTTGGAATATTGCGTGCAATTCTGGTCACCACATTACCAGAAGGATATGGAGGTGTTGGAGAGGGTGCAGAGGAGGTTTACCAGGATGCTGTCTGGTCTGGAAGTTATTAACTATGAGGACAGGTTGGAGAAACTTGGATTGTTCTCACTAGAGCGACGGAGTTTGAGGGGCGACTTGATAGAAGTTTACAAAATTATGAGTGGCATGGGAAGAGTAGATAGTCAGAAGCTTTTTCCCAGGGTGGAAGAGTCAATTACTAGGGGACATAGATTTAAGGCGGGAGGAGAAAACTATAGAGGTGAAGTGCAGGGCAAGTTTTTTACGCTGTCTGGAAATCGCTGCCAGAGGTGGTGGTGGAAGCAGGTACGATAGTGGTGTTTAAGATGCAGCTTGACAAATACATGAATAGAATGGGAATAGAGGGAAATGGACCCCAGAAGTGCAAAATGATTTAGTTGACGGGTAATATGATTGGCGCAGGCTTGGAGGGCCGAAGGGCCTGTTCCTGTGCTGTACTTTTCTTTGTTCTTTGTTCTCTTTGTTCTTTAAATGGCCTCAATGAGTATTCCCCGAACCTGAAACAAGTAGAACTTTCTTACTCCCTGACCTTACTTCAATCTTTACTAGTGACTGGTTAAAATGTAATTTAGATTTATTTTGTTCCACATATTGTTGATGTTTAAACACCATATAACCTGACACAATTAAATGAACCCACAAATAATACACGTATTATTTCCTACCAGATGTGACCCTAGGACATAAAATCACCCCAAATTTGCAAATGTTAGTAAATTGATCAATTATCAGACTAAAGCTTCTCATGACCAATACAATTGTCCATCAGACTGATCATTATCATCATTTTCAACTTTCAAATTCTCAAGTGTCATACGTCGCTTTGAAAACCATGCTGTTCTGCTTTGGGCAGTTCATTGCATATTGAAATTTTGAGTTACATCTGAAGCACCTGGTAATTGTTCTCTGGGCATTCCTGGGGTTCATTCACCTATTATTGCTACTCCAATCCTGTCTTCTGCTAGATATGCTAAAAGTGCTTTCATCTCCATTGCTTCCAGCTGTAACTTTTCTGTTATACTGCTGTCCGTGACCTGTATTTAAACGATCTCGAAAGGCCGCAATCATCGAGTCCTCCATCCTTTGCGACACTGCAGAAAGTCCCATCAAAGCTGCTGGAAGTGTCTGCTTCCCCAGGAATGTTTTTAAAGCAGCAGACATTTGATCCTGAGAACCCAATGCCACTTAAAACTAGCAGCATCTCTATATATGACACCTTGGCACAATCCAGCAATTTAAATGTGAGCACTGACCAAGGAATCTCCACATTGAATTTCTTCGACCTTTTATACAGTCTGTCAAAGTCCATGATATACTTATCTATGGTATGATTGTCCATCTTTCAAAATCAATCAATATCTAACCATGCCTCATAAGCATTATTAATTGCACCTTTCTTCTAAAATTCATCCATTAAATTTATTAGAAGACTCAAACTGATGAGCAGCCAGTCACAAAATACTTGCTCCTGATTTTACTATGAGGAATTTTTTTTTTTCTCTCTCAAAGGGTCCTTAGTCTGTGGAATTCTCTTCCCCAAAAAACAGTGGAGGCTGGGTTACTGAACATATTCAAGGCTGGGTTGGACAGATTTTAATAGGCAAGGGAGCCATGGTTATGGGGAGCAGATGGCAAAGTGGAGTTGAGACAACAGACAGGTCAGACAAGATCTTATTGAATAGCGGAGCAGACTCAAATGGCTGAATGGCCTACTCCGGCTTCTAAATCCCATGTTGCTATGTTAGGAAGCCACAATGCAAAGGCCATACTTGGTTTTCTCTTCAGTAAGGACAAAACCCAAGTCCAGATATCCAGTTCATTTTTCCACTGGTCATAAGGTAAGGATTCTGAGAACATCAGTGAGTAATCATACCCTGACATAATCAGCCATTCTTAGCAAAAGCAACTCAGATTCCAATCTTCAGTCTGAAAAAAAATTCTTTGGGCAGAATTTTCCTTACCCACTGTCACCAGGTGTGTTTGGCGGCATGAGTGATAATATGGTGAGAATTTCAAAAATCGGTTTCACGAAGTAGTAAAACCATTTTGCAGTCGTCTGCTCTGCTCGTCAAGGGCGGGCCACATTTCGTGCCATTGGACATCGGGAACCTCATTGTAATACATCAGCGTATCATTATAAGCCCAGCCCACCAAAATCATCCCCCAACGCCAGATCATCCGAGCACGACAGCATATATAAGGCGTGCACTTGTCAGGCTGCATTTCAATGGGATCTCGGAGGTTAGTGCCCAGTAATGTTGCATAGCACTCACCAGGATCACCTATTGGGCACCATGCATTCAGGCAAGGGCACAGGAGAATCACTTTTTCCCGGCTGGCTGAAGTGTGGTTCTGGGGCAAGGGCTGCCCTGCAGTTAAGGCTAGTTGCGAAAGGAGAGCAAGGACTGCGCTGCGGTTGAGGTAACTTGGGGGTGTGGGGAAGGGCTGTACTGCAGTTGAGGTGACTTGGGGGTGTGGGCAACGGCTGCACTGCAGTTGAGGTGACTGTTGTCGGCAAGGGCCGCAAGGTGCTTGAGGTGACCTGGGGGTGTGGGCAAGGGCTGTACTGAGGTTAAGGTGACTTGGGGGTGTGGGCAAGGCCTTCACTGTGGTTGAGGTGACTTAGAAGTGAGGGCAAGGGCTGCACTGCGATTGAGATGACTTGGCATGGGCAAGGGTTGCACTGTGGTTGAGGTGAATTGGGGGTGTGGGCATGGGCTCTACTGCAGTTAAGGCTAGTTGCGAAAGGAGAGCAAAGGCTGTGCTGTGGTTGAGGTGACTTGGGGGTGTGGGCAAGGGCTGCACTGCGGTTGAGGTGACTTGGTGTGGGCAAGAGCTGTACTGCTGTTGAGGTGACTTGGGTTGGTGGTCAAGGGCTGCACTGCGGTTGAGGTGACTTGCTGTGGGCAAGGGCTGTAATGCGGTTGAGGTGACTTGGGGTGTGGGCAAGGGCTGCACTGGTTTTGAGGTGACTTGGGGTTGTGGGCAAGAGCAGCACTGCAGTTGAGGTGACTTGGGGGTGTGGGCAAGGGCTGCACTGCAGTTGAGGTGACATGGGGCTGCGGGCAATGGCTGTACTGCTGTTGAGCTAACTTAGGGGTGTGCCAAGGGCTGCACTGCTGTTGAGGTGACTTGGGTTGGTGGGCAAGGGCTGCATTGCGGTTGAGGTGACTTGGTGTGGGCAAGGGCTATAAAGCAGTTGAGGTAAATTGGGGGTGTGGGCAAGGGCTGCACTGCGGTTGAGGTGACATGGGGCTGCGGGCAATGGCTGTACTGCTGTTGAGCTGACTTGGGGGTGTGGGCAAGGGCTGTACTGCTGTTGAGGTGACTTGGGTTGGTGGGCAAGGGCTGCATTGTGGTTGAGGTGACTTGGTGTGGGCAAGGGCTATAAAGCAGTTGAGGTGACTTGGGGGTGTGGGCAAGGGCTGTACTGTGGCTGAGATGAATTCAGGGTGTGGGCAAGAGCTGCACTGCGGTTGAGGTGACTTGGTGTGGGCAAGGGATGCACTGCGGTTAAGGTGACTTGGTGTGGGCAAGAGCTGTACAGCGGTTGGGGTGACTTGGTGTGAGCAACTGCTGTACTGCAGTTGAGGTGACTTGGGGGTGTGGGCAAGGGCTAACTACAGTTGAGGTTACTTGCTGTGGGCAAGGGCTGCAATTCTGTTGAAGTGACTTGGGGTTGTGGGCAAAGCCTGCACTACGGTTGATGTGACTTGGGAATGCGGAAAAGGGCTGTACTGCAGTTGAGGTGACTTGGGAGTGTGCGCAAGAGACGTACTGCGGTTGAGGTAAATTGGGGGTGTGGGCAAGGGCTGCACTGCAGTTGAGGTGACATGGGGCTGCGGGCAATGGCTGTACTGCTGTTGAGCTAACTTAGGGGTGTGCCAAGGGCTGCACTGCTGTTGAGGTGATTTGGGTTGGTGGGCAAGGGCTGCATTGCGGTTGAGGTGACTTGGTGTGGGCAAGGGCTATAAAGCAGTTGAGGTAAATTGGGGGTGTGGGCAAGGGCTGCACTGCGGTTGAGGTGACATGGGGCTGCGGGCAATGGCTGTACTGCTGTTGAGCTAACTTGGGGGTGTGGGCAAGGGCTGTACTGCTGTTGAGGTGACTTGGGTTGGTGGGCAAGGGCTGCATTGTGGTTGAGGTGACTTGGTGTGGGCAAGGGCTATAAAGCAGTTGAGGTGACTTGGGGGTGTGGGCAAGGGCTGTACTGTGGCTGAGATGAATTCAGGGTGTGGGCAAGAGCTGCACTGCGGTTGAGGTGACTTGGTGTGGGCAAGGGATGCACTGCGGTTAAGGTGACTTGGTGTGGGCAAGAGCTGTACAGCGGTTGGGGTGACTTGGTGTGAGCAACTGCTGTACTGCAGTTGAGGTGACTTGACGGTGTGGGCAAGGGCTTTAGTGCGGTTGAGGTGAATTGGGGGTGTGGGCAAGAGCTTTACTGCGGTTGAGGTGACTTGGGGGTGTGGGCAAGGGCTGCATTGCGGTTGACGTGACTTGTGGGCAAGGGATATAATGCAGTTAAGGTGACTTGGGGGTGTGGGCAAGGGCTGTACTGCGGTTGAGGTGACTTGGTGTAGGCAAGAGCTACAACGCGGTTGAGGTGACTTGGTGTGGGCAATGGCTGCACTGCGGTTGAGGAGACTTGGGATCGTGGGCAAGCGCCGTACTCCGGTTGAGGTAAATTGGGGGTGTGGGCAAGGGCTGCACTGCGATTTAGGTGACTTGGTGTGGGCAAGGGCTGTACTGCAGTTGAGGTGATTGGTGTGGACAACAGCTGTACAGCGGTTGAAGTGACTTGGTGTGAGCAAGGGCTGCACTGCGGTTGAGGTGATTGGTGTGGACGAGGTCTACGGCGGTTGAAGTGACTTGGTGTGGGCAAGGGCTGCACTGCGGCTGAGGTGAATTGGGTTTGTGGGCAAGAGCTTCACTGCGGTTGAGATGATAGTGTGGGCAAGTGCTGCACTGCAGTTTAGTTGACTTGGGGATGTGGGCAAGGGCTGTACTGTGGCTGAGATGAATGCAGGGTGTGGGCAAGAGCTGCACTGCGGTTGAGGTGACTTGGTGTGGGCAAGGAATGCACTGCGGTTAAGGTGACTTGGTGTGGGCAAGAGCTGTACAGCGGTTGGGGTGACTTGGTGTGAGCAACTGCTGTACTGCAGTTGAGGTGACTAGGGGGTGTGGGCAAGGGCTTTACTGCGGTTGAGGTGAATTGGGGGTGTGGGCAAGAGCTTTACTGCGGTTGAGGTGACTTGGGGGTGTGGGCAAGGGCTGCATTGTGGTTGACGTGACCTGTGGGCAAGGGGTATAATGCAGTTAAGGTGACTTGGGGGTGTGGGCAAGGGATGCACTGCGGTTAAGGTGACTTGGTGTAGGCATGAGCTACAATGCGGTTGAGGTGACTTGGTGTGGACAAGAGCTCTACGGTGGTTGAAGTGACTTGGTGTGGGCAAGGGCTGCACTGCGGCTGAGGTGAATTGTGGGTGTGGGAAAGAGCTGCACTGCGGTTGAGGTGACTTGGTGTGGGCAAGGGCTGCACTGCAGTTTAGTTGACTTGGGGATGTGGGCAAGGGCTGTACTGTGGCTGAGATGTATTCCGGGTGTGGGCAAGAGCTGCACTGCGGTTGAGGTGACTTGGTGTGGGCAAGGGATGCACTGCGGTTAAGGTGACTTGGTGTGGGCAAGAGCTGTACAGCGGTTGGGGTGACTTGGTGTGAGCAACTGCTGTACTGTAGTTGAGGTGACTTGAGGGTGTGGGCAAGGGCTTTAGTGCGGTTGAGGTGAATTGGGGGTGTGGGCAAGAGCTTTACTGCGGTTGAGGTGACTTGGGGGTGTGGGCAAGGGCTGCATTGCGGTTGACGTGACTTGTGGGCAAGGGATATAATGCAGTTAAGGTGACTTGGGGGTGTGGGCAAGGGCTGTACTGCGGTTGAGGTGACTTGGTGTAGGCAAGAGCTACAATGCGGTTGAGGTGACTTGGTGTGGGCAATGGCTGCACTGCAGTTGAGTTGTCTTAGGGCTGAGGGCAAAATCTGTACTGCGCTTGAGGTGACTTGGGTGTACAGGCAAGGGCTGTAATGTGGTTGAGGTGACATGGGGATGCGGACAAGGGCTGTACTGCTGTTGAGCTAACTTGGGGGTGTGGGCAACGGCTGTACTGCAGTTGAGGTGACTTTGTGTGGGCAAGAGCTACTCTACGGTTGAGCTGACTTGGTGTGGGCAAGGGCTACACTGAAGTTGAGGTGACCTGGGGGTGTGGACAATGGCTGTACTGTGGTTGAGGTGACTTGGGTTGGTGGGCAAGGGCTGTACTGCGGTTGAGGTGACTTGGTTTGGGCAAGGGCTGTACAGCAGTTGAGGTGACCTTGGGTTGTGGGCAAGAGCTGTACTGCAGCTGAGGTGACTTGGTGTGGGCAAGGGCTGCACTGCGGTTGAGGTGACTTGGGGGTGCAGGCAAGGGTTGTACTGTGGTTGAGGTGACATGGGGGTGCGGGCAAGGGCTGTACTGCTGTTGAGCTAACTTGGAGGTGTGGGCAACAGCTGTACTGCAGTTAAGATGACTTTGTGTGGGCAAGAGCGACACTACGGTTGAGGTGACTTGGTGTGGGCAAGGGCTGCACTGCAGTTGAGGTGACTTGGTGGTGTGGGCAAGGGCTGCACTGCAGTTGTGATGATTTGGGGGTGCGGGCAAGCGCTGCACTGTGGTTGAGGTGACTTGGGGGTGCGGGCAAGGGCTGCACTGCGGTTGAGCTGACTTGGGTTGGTGGGCAAGGGCTGCACTGTGGTTGAGTGACTTGGTGTGGGCAAGGGCTGTAAAGCAGTTGAGGTGACTTGGGGGTGTGGGCAAGAGCTGCACTGGGTTTGAGGTGACTTGGGAGTTTGGGCAAGGGCGGCACTGCGGTTGAGGAGACTTGGGATCGTGGGCAAGGGCTGCACTGCGGTTGATGTGACTTGGGGGTGTGGGTAAGGGCTGCACTGCGGTTGAGATGACTTGGTGTGGGCAAGGGCTACACTGCAATTGAGATGGCTTGGGGCTGTGGGCAAGCGCCGTACTCCGGTTGAGGTAAATTGGGGCTGTGGGCAAGGGCTGCACTGCGATTGAGGTGACTTGGTGTGGGCAAGGGCTGTACTGCAGTTGAGGTGATTGGTGTGGACAACAGCTGTACAGCGGTTGAAGTGACTTGGAGTGAGCAAGGGCTGCACTGCGGTTGAGGTGATTGGTGTAGACGAGGTCTATGGCGGTTGAAGTGACTTGGTGTGGGCAAGGGCTGCACTGCGGCTGAGGTGAATTGGGTTTGTGGGCAAGAGCTGCACTGCGGTTGAGATGATAGTGTGGGCAAGTGCTGCACTGCAGTTTAGTTGACTTGGGGATGTGGGCAAGGGCTGTACTGTGGCTGAGATGAATGCAGGGTGTGGGCAAGAGCTGCACTGCGGTTGAGGTGACTTGGTGTGGGCAAGGAATGCACTGCGGTTAAGGTGACTTGGTGTGGGCAAGAGCTGTACAGCGGTTGGGGTGACTTGGTGTGAGCAACTGCTGTACTGCAGTTGAGGTGACTAGGGGGTGTGGGCAAGGGCTTTACTGCGGTTGAGGTGAATTGGGGGTGTGGGCAAGAGCTTTACTGCGGTTGAGGTGACTTGGGGGTGTGGGCAAGGGCTGCATTGTGGTTGACGTGACCTGTGGGCAAGGGGTATAATGCAGTTAAGGTGACTTGGGGGTGTGAGCAAGGGATGCACTGCGGTTAAGGTGACTTGGTGTAGGCAAGAGCTACAATGCGGTTGAGGTGACTTGGTGTGGACAAGAGCTCTACGGTGGTTGAAGTGACTTGGTGTGGGCAAGGGCTGCACTGCGGCTGAGGTGAATTGTGGGTGTGGGAAAGAGCTGCACTGCGGTTGAGGTGACTTGGTGTGGGCAAGGGCTGCACTGCAGTTTAGTTGACTTGGGGATGTGGGCAAGGGCTGTACTGTGGCTGAGATGAATTCCGGGTGTGGGCAAGAGCTGCACTGCGGTTGAGGTGACTTGGTGTGGGCAAGGGATGCACTGCGGTTAAGGTGACTTGGTGTGGGCAAGAGCTGTACAGCGGTTGGGGTGACTTGGTGTGAGCAACTGCTGTACTGTAGTTGAGGTGACTTGAGGGTGTGGGCAAGGGCTTTAGTGCGGTTGAGGTGAATTGGGGGTGTGGGCAAGAGCTTTACTGCGGTTGAGGTGACTTGGGGGTGTGGGCAAGGGCTGCATTGCAGTTAACGTGACTTGTGGGCAAGGGATATAATGCAGTTAAGGTGACTTGGGGGTGTGGGCAAGGGCTGTACTGCGGTTGAGGTGACTTGGTGTAGGCAAGAGCTACAATGCGGTTGAGGTGACTTGGTGTGGGCAATGGCTGCACTGCAGTTGAGTTGTCTTGGTTCTGAGGGCAAAATCTGTACTGCGCTTGAGGTGACTTGGGTGTACAGGCAAGGACTGTACTGTGGTTGAGGTGACATGGGGATGCGTGCAAGGGCTGTACTGCTGTTGAGCTAACTTGGGGGTATGGGCAACGGCTGTACTGCAGTTGAGGTGACTTTGTGTGGGCAAGAGCTACTCTACGGTTGTGCTGACTTGGTGTGGGCAAGGGCTACACTGAAGTTGAGGTGACCTGGGGGTGTGGGCAATGGCTGTACTGTGGTTGAGGTGACTTGGGTTGGTGGGCAAGGGCTGTACTACCGTTGAGGTGACTTGGTTTGGGCAAGGGCTGTACAGCAGTTGAGGTGACTTTGGGTTGTGGGCAAGAGCTGTACTGCGGCTGAGGTGACTTGGTGTGGGCAAGGGCTGCACTGCGGTTAAGGTGACTTGGTGTGTACAAGAGCAGTACTGCAGTTGAGGTGACTTGGGGGTGTGGGCAAGAGCTGCACTGTGGTTGAAGTGACTTGGGAGTGCGGGATAGGGCTGCACTGCAGTTGAGGTGACTTGTGGACAAGGGGTATAATGCGGTTGAGGTGACTTGGGGCTGTGCGCAAGGGCTGTACTGCGGTTGAGGTGACTTGTTGTAGGCAAGAACTGTAATGCAGTTGAGGTGACTTGGTTTGGGCAAGGGCTGCACTGCGGTTGAGGTGACTTGGGGGTGCGGGCAACGGCTGTACTGCAGTTGAGGTGACTTGGTTTGGGCAAGGGCTCGACTGCGGTTGAGGTGACTTGGTGTGGGCAAGGGCTGCACGGCAGCTGAGGTGACTTGAAGGTGTGGGCACGGGCTGTACTGCGGTTGAGGTAATTTGGTGTGGGCAAGGGATGCACTGCGGTTGAGTTGACTTGGTTTGGGCAAGGGCTGCACTGCGGCTGAGGTGACTTGAAGGTGTGGGCACGGGCTGCACTGTAACTGAGGTGACCTGGGGTTGTGTGCAAGAGCTGTATTGCGCTTGATGTGACTTGTGGGCGTGGGTAAGGGATGCACTGAGGTTGAGGTGTCTTGGGCGTGTGGGCAAGGGCTAACTGCAGTTGAAGTGACATGAGGGTGTGGGCAGTGGCTGCAATGCAGTTGTGATGACGTGATGTGGGCAAGGGCTGCACTGATGTTGAGGTGACTTGGGGGTGTGGGCAAGGGCTGCACTGTGGTTGAGGTTACTTGGGGGTGCGGGCAAGGGCTGTACTGCGGTTGAGCTGACTTGGTTTGGGCAAGGGCTGTACAGCAGTTGAGGTTACTTGGGGGTGCGGGCAAGGGCTGTACTGCGGTTGAGCTGACTTGGTTTGGGCAAGGGCTGTACAGCAGTTGAGGTGACTTGGGGGTGTGGGCAAGGGCTGCACTGCAGTTGCGGTGACTTTGGGGGGTTGGCAAGGGCTGCACTGCAGTTGAGGTGACTTGGGGGTGTGGGCAAGGGCTGCACTACAGTGGAGGTGACTTGGGGGTGTGGGCAAGGGCTGCACTGCGGTTGATGTGACTTGGGGGTGCGGGAAATTGCGGCATTGCAGTTGAGGTTACTTGGTGGTGTGGGCAAGGGCAACAATGTGGGTGAGGTGACTTGGTGTGGGCAAGAGCTGTACTGCAGCTGAGGTGACTTGTTGTGGGCAAGAGCTGCACTGCAGTTGAAGTGACTTGGGCCTGTGGGCAAAGGATGCACTGCGGTTGATGTGACCTGGGGGTGTGCTCAAGGGCTGTACTGCGGTTGAGGTGACTTGGGGGTGCAGGCAATGGCTGTACTGCAGTTGAGGTGATTTGGTGTGGGCAAGGGCTTTACTGCGGTTGAGGTGACTTGGGGTGTGGGCCAGGGCTGCACTGCGGTTGAGGTGACTTGGGGGTGTGGGCAAGGGCTGCACTGCGGTTGAGGTGACATGGGGCTGCGGGCAATGGCTGTACTGCTGTTGAGCGAACTTGGGGGTGTGGGCAACGGCTGTACTGATGTTGAGGTGACTTAGGTTGGTGGGCAAGGGATGCACTGCGGTTGAAGTGAGTTGGTGTGGGCAAGAGCTGTACTGCTGTTGAAGTGACTTGGGTGTGCGGGAAAGGGCTGTACTGCGGTTGAGGTGACTTGGGGGTGTGGGCAAGGGCTGCACTGCGGTTGAAGTGACTTGGGTGTGCGGGAAAGGGCTGCTCTGCGGTTGAGGAGACTTGGTGTGGGCAAGAGCTGTACTGCGATTGAGGTGACTTGGTGTGGGCAAGAGCTGTACTGCGATTGAGGTGACTTGGTGTGGGCAAAGGCTGCATTGTGGCTGAGGTGACTTGGTGTGGGCAGGGGCTGCACTGCAGTTGAGGTGACCTGGGGTTGTGGGCAAGGGCTGTACTGCAGTTGATGTGACTTGTGGGTGTGGGTAAGGGATGCACTGAGGTTGAGGTGTCTTGGGCGTGTGGACAATGGCTGTACTGTAGCTGAGGTGACTTGGGGCGTGTGGGCAAGGGCTAACTGCAGTTGAAGTGACTTGGGGATGTGGGCAAGGGCTGTACTGTAGCTGAGGTGACTTGGGGCTGTCGGCAAGGGCTGTGCTGCGGTTGAGGTGACTTGGTGTGGGCAAGGGCTCTACTGTGGTTCAGGTGACTTGTTGTGGGCAAGGGCTCTACTGCGTTTGAGGAGACTTGTTGTGGGCAAGAGCTGTACTGCAGTTGAGGTGACTTGGGCCTGTGGGCAAAGGATGCACTGCAGTTGATGTGACTTGGGGGTGTGCTCAAGCGCTGTACTGTGGTTGACTTGACTTGGGGGTGCAGGCAACAGCTGTACTGCAGTTGAGGTGATTTGGCATGGGCAAGGGCTGCACTGCGGTTGCAGTGACTTGGAGGTGTGGGCAAGGGCTGCACTGTAGCTGAGGTGACTTGGGGTTGTAGGCAAGGGCTGTACTGCGCTGGTTGATGTGACTTGTGGGTGTGGGTAAGGAGTGCACTGTGGTTGACGTGACTGGGGCGTGTGGGCAAGGGCTAACTGTGCTTGAGGTGATTTGGGGGTGTGGGCAAGGGCTGCACTGTAGCTGAGGTGACTTGGGGGTGTAGGCAAGGCCTGCATGGCAGTTGATGTGACTTGGAGGTGTGGGCAAAGTCTGCACTGCGGTTGAAGTGACTTGGGGGTGTGCGCAAGGGCAGCAATGCGGTTGAGGTGACTTGGTGTGGGCACGGTCTGCACTGCAGTTGAGGTGACTTCGTGTGTGCGAAAGATCTACACTGCGGTTGAGCTGACTTGGTGTGGACAAGAGCTGCACTGTGCTTGAGCTGAATTGGGGGTGTGAGCAAGGGCTGCACTGCATTTGAGTTAACTTGGGGGTGTGGGCAAGAGCTGTACTGCGGCTGAGTTGAATTTGGGATGTGGGCAAGGGCTGTAATGTGGTTGAGGTGACTTAGTGTGGGCAAGGGCTGCACTGCGGTTGAGGTGACTTGGTGTGGGCAAGAGCTGCACCGCGGTTTAGGTGAATTGGGGGTGTGGGCAAGGGCTGCACTGCATTTGTGTTGACCTGGGGGTGTGGGCAAGAGCTGTACTGCGGCTGAGTTGAATTGGGTGTGTGGGCAAGGGCTGCACTGCGGTTGAAGTGAGTTGGTGTGGGGAAGAGCTGTACTGCTGTTGAGGTGACTTGGGGGTGTGGGCAAGGGCTGCACTGCGGTTGAAGTGACTTGGTGTGGGCAAGGGATGCACTGCGGTTAAGGTGACTTGGTGTGGGCAAGAGTTGTACAGCGGTTGGGGTGACTTGGTGTGAGCAACTGCTGTACTGCAGTTGAGGTGACTTGGGGGTGCAGGCAAGGGCTGCATTGCGGTTGACGTGACTTGTGGGCAAGGGGTGTACTGCGGCTGAGGTGAATTAGGAGTGTGGGCAAGAGCTGTACTGCGGCTGAGTTGAATTGGGTGTGTGGGCAAGGGCTGCACTGCGGTTGAAGTGAGTTGGTGTGGGGAAGAGCTGTACTGCTGTTGAAGTGACTTGGGGGTTTGGGCAAGGGCTGCACTGCGGTTGAAGTGACTTGGGTGTGCGGGAAAGGGCTGTACTGCGGTTGAGGAGACTTGGTGTGGGCAAGAGCTGTACTGCAGTTGAGGTGACCTGGGGTTGTGGGCATGGGATGTATTGCGGTTGATGTGACTTGTGGGTGTGGGTAAGGGATGCACTGAGGTTGAGGTGTCTTGGGCGTGTGGGCAATGGCTGTACTGTAGCTGAGGTGACTTGGGGCTGTAGGCAAGGGTTGCACTGCAGTTGAGGTGACTTTCGGGTGTGGGCATGGGCTGCAATCTTGCTGAGGTGGTTTGGGGATGTGGGCAAAGGATGCACTGAGGTTGAGGTGTTTTGGGTGTGTGGGCAAGGTCTGCACTGTAGCTGAGGTGGCTTGGGGGTGTAGGCAACGGCTGCACTGCAGTTGAGGTGACTTTGGGGTGTTGGCAAGGGCTGCACTGCAGTTGAGGTGACTTTGGGGGGTTGGCAAGGGCTGCACTGCAGTTGAGGTGACTTGGGGGTGTGGGCAAGGGCTGCACTACAGTGGAGGTGACTTGGGGGTGTGGGCAAGGGCTGCACTGCGGTTGATGTGACTTGGGGGTGCGGGAAATTGCGGCATTGCAGTTGAGGTTACTTGGTGGTGTGGGCAAGGGCAACAATGTGGGTGAGGTGACTTGGTGTGGGCAAGAGCTGTACTGCAGCTGAGGTGACTTGGGTTTGTGGGCAAGGGCTGTACTGCGGTTGAGGTTACTTGGTTTGGGCAAGGGCTGTACAGCAGTTGAGGTGACTTTGGGGTGTGGGCAAGAGCTGTACTGCGGCTGAGGTGACTTGGTGTGGGCAAGGGCTGCACTGCGGTTAAGGTGACTTGGTGTGTACAAGACCAGTACTGCAGTTGAGGTGCCTTGGGGGTGTGGGCAAGAGCTGCACTGTGGTTGAAGTGACTTGGGAGTGCGGGATAGGGCTGCACTGCAGTTGAGGTGACTTGTGGACAAGGGGTATAATGCGGTTGAGGTGACTTGGAGGTGTGGGCAAGGGCTGTACTGCGGTTGATGTGACTTGTAGGCAAGAACTGTAATGCAGTTGAGGTGACTTGGTTTGGGCAAGGGCTGCACTGCGGTTGAGGTGACTTGGGGGTGCAGGCAAGGGTTGTACTGGGGTTGAGGTGACATTGGGGTCCGGGCAAGGGCTGTACTGCTGTTGAGCTAACTTGGAGGTGTGGGCAACAGCTGTACTGCAGTTAAGATGACTTTGTGTGGGCAAGAGCTACACTACGGTTGAGGTGAGTTGGTGTGGACAAGGGCTGCACTGCAGTTGAGGTGACTTGGGGGTGTGGGCAAGGGCTGCACTGCAGTTGTGATGATTTGGGGGTGCGGGCAAGGGCTGCACTGTGGTTGAGGTGACTTGGGGGTGTGGGCAACGGCTGTACTGCAGTTAGGTTAAGTGGTGTAGGCAAGAGCTACACTGCGGTGGAGGTGACTTGGTTTGGGAAAGGGCTCGACTGCGGTTGAGGTGACTTGTTGTGGGCTATGGCTGCACTGCATTTGAGGTGACTTGAGCCTGTGGGCAAAGGCTGCACTGCGTTTGAGGTGACTTGGGCTGCAGGCAACGGCTGTACTGCGGTTGAGGCGATTTGGTGTGGGCAAGGGCTGGACTGCGGTTGAGGTGACTTGGTGTGGGCAAGGGCTGCACGGCAGCTGAGGTGAATTGAAGGTGTGGGCACGGGCTGCACTGTAACTGAGGTAACCTGGGGTTGTGTGCAAGAGCTGTACTGCGCTTGATGTGACTTGTGGGTGTGGGTTAGGGATGCACTGAGGTTGAGGTGTCTTGGGTGTGTGGGCAAGAGCTAACTGCAGTTGAAGTGACTTGGGGATGTGGGCAAGGGCTGCACTGTAGCTGAGGTGACTTGGGGATGTAGGCAAGGGCTGTACTGCGGTTGAGGTGACTTGGTGTGGGCAAGGGCTCTACTGTGGTTCAGGTGACTTGTTGTGGGCAAGGGCTCTACTGCATTTGAGGAGACTTGTTGTGGGCAAGAGCTGCACTGCAGTTGAGGTGACTTGGGCCTGTGGGCAAAGGATGCACTGCAGTTGATGTGACTTGGGGGTGTGCTCAAGCGCTGTACTGTGGTTGACTTGACTTGGTGGTGCAGGCAACAGCTGTACTGCAGTTGAGGTGATTTGGCATGGGCAAGGGCTGTACTGCGGTTGAGGTAATTTAGTGTGGGCAAGGGCTGCACTGTAGCTGAGGTGACTTGGGGTTGTAGGCAAGGGCTGTACTGCGCTGGTTGATGTGACTTGTGGGTGTGGGTAAGGAATGCACTGTGGTTGACGTGACTGGGGCGTGTGGGCAAGGGCTAACTGTGCTTGAGGTAATTTGGGGGTGTGGGCAAGGGCTGCACTGTAGCTGAGGTGACTTGGGGGTGTAGGCAAGGCCTGCATGGCAGTTGATGTGACTTGGAGGTGTGGGCAAAGTCTGCACTGCGGTTGAAGTGACTTGGGGGTGTGGGCAAGGGCAGCAATGCGGTTGAGGTGACTTGGTGTGGGCACGGTCTGCACTGCAGTTGAGGTGACTTCGTGTGTGCGAAAGATCTACACTGCGGTTGAGCTGACTTGGTGTGGGCAAGAGCTGCACTGCGCTTGAGCTGAATTGGGGGTGTGAGCAAGGGCTGCACTGCGCTGGAGCTGAATTGGGGGTGTGAGCAAGGGCTGCACTGCATTTGAGTTAACTTGGGGGTGTGGGCAAGAGCTGTACTGCGGCTGAGTTGAATTTGGGATGTGGGCAAGGGCTGTAATGTGGTTGAGGTGACTTAGTGTGGGCAAGGGCTGCACTGCGGTTGAGGTGACTTGGTGTGGGCAAGAGCTGCACTGCGGTTCAGGTGAATTGGGGGTGTGGGCAAGGGCTGCACTGCATTTGTGTTGACCTGGGGGTGTGGGCAAGAGCTGTACTGCGGCTGAGTTGAAGTGGGTGTGTGGGCAAGGGCTGCACTGCAGTTGAAGTGAGTTGGTGTGGGGAAGAGCTGTACTGCTGTTGAGGTGACTTGGGGGTGTGGGCAAGGGCTGCACTGCGGTTGAGGAGACTTGGTGTGGGCAAGAGCTGTACTGCAATTGAGGTGACTTGATGTGGGCAAGGGCTGCACTGTGGCTGAGGTGACTTGGTGTGGGCAAGGGCTGTACTGCAGTTGAGGTGACTTGGTGTGGGCAAGGGCTGTACTGCAGTTGAGGTGACCTGGGGGTGTGGGCAAGGGCTGTACTGCGGTTGATGTGACTTGTGGGTGTGGGTAAGGGATACACTGAGGTTGAGTTGTCTAGGGCGTGTGGGCAATGGCTGTACTGTAGCTGAGGTGACTTGGGGCTGTAGGCAAGGGTTGCACTGCAGTTGAGGTGACTTTGGGGTGTGGGCAAGGGCTGCAATCTTGCTGAGGTGACTTGGGGATGTGGGCAAGGGATGCTCTGAGGTTGAGGTGTTTTGGGTGTGTGGGCAAGGGCTGCACTGCAGTTGAGGTGACTTGGGGGTGTGGGCAAGGGCTGCACTGCGGTTGATGTGACTTGGGGTTGCGGGAAATTGCGGCATTGCAGTTGAGGTTACTTGGTGGTGTGGGCAAGGGCAACAATGCGGTTGAGGTGACTTGGTGTGGGCAAGAGCTGTACTGCAGCTGAGGTGACTTGGTGTGGGCAAGAGCTGCACTGCAGTTGAAGTGACTTGGGCCTGTGGGCAAGGGCTTTACTGCGGTTGAGGTGACTTGGGGTGTGGGCAAGGGCTGCACTGCGGTTGAGGTGACTTGGGGGTGTGCGCAAGAGCCGTACTGCAGTTGAGGTAAACTGGGGGTGTGGGCAAGGGCTGCACTACGGTTGAGTTGACATGGGGCTGCGGGCAATGTCTGTACTGCTGTTGAGCGAACTTGGGGGTGTGGGCAAGGGCTGTACTGATGTTGAGGTGACTTGGGTTGGTGGGCAAGGGCTGCACTGCGGTTGAGTGACTTGGTGTGGGCAAGAGCTGTAAAGCAGTTGAGGTGACTTGGGGGTGTGGGCAAGAGCTGCACTGGCTTTGAGGTGACTTGGGAGTGTGGGCAAGGGCTGCACTGCAGTTGAGGAGACTTGGGATTGTGGGCAAAGGCTGCACTGCGGTCGATGTGACTTGGGGGTGTGGGTAAGGGCTGCACTGCGGTTGAGGTGACTTGGTGTGGGCAAGGGCTACATTGCAATTGAGGTGGCTTGGGGGTGTGGGCAAGCGCCGTACTGCGGTTGAGGTAAATTGGGGGTGTGGGCAAGAGCTGCACTGCGGTTGAGATGATAGTGTGGGCAAGTCTGCACTGCAGTTTAGTTGACTTGGGGTTGTGGGCAAGGGCTGTTCTGTGGCTGAGATGAATGCAGTGTGTGGGCAAGAGCTGCACTGCGGTTGAGGTGACTTGGTGTGGGCAAGGAATGCACTGCGGTTAAGGTGACTTGGTGTGGGCAAGAGCTGTACAGCGGTTGGGGTGACTTGGTGTGAGCAACGGCTGTACTGCAGTTGAGGTGACTAGGGGGTGTGGGCAAGGGCTTTACTGCGGTTGAGGTGAATTGGGGGTGTGGGCAAGAGCTTTACTGCGGTTGAGGTGACTTGGGGGTGTGGGCAAGGGCTGCATTGTGGTTGACGTGACCTGTGGGCAAGGGGTATAATGCAGTTAAGGTGACTTGGGGGTGTGGGCAAGGGATGCACTGCGGTTAAGGTGACTTGGTGTAGGCAAGATCTACAATGCGGTTGAGGTGACTTGGTGTGGGCAATGGCTGCACTGCAGTTGAGGTGTCTTGGGGCTGTGGGCAAAATCTGTACTGCGCTTGAGGTGACTTGGGTGTACAGGCAAGGGCTGTACTGTGGTTGAGGTGACATGGGGATACGGGCAAGGGCTGTACTGCTGTTGAGCTGACTTGGGGGTGTGGGCAATGGCTGTACTGCAGTTGAGGTGACTTTGTGTGGGCAAGAGCTACTCGACGGTTGTGCTGACTTGGTGTGGTCAAGGGCTGCACTGAAGCTGAGGTGACTTGAGGGTGTGGGCACGGGCTGTACTGCGGTTGAGGTAATTTGGTGTGGGCAAGGGATGCACTGCGGTTGAGTTGACTTGGTTTGGGCAAGGGCTGCACTGCGGCTGAGGTGACTTGAAGGTGTGGGCACGGGCTGCACTGTAACTGAGGTGACCTGGGGTTGTGTGCAAGAGCTGTATTGCGCTTGATGTGACTTGTGGGCGTGGGTAAGGGATGCACTGAGGTTGAGGTGTCTTGGGCGTGTGGGCAAGGGCTAACTGCAGTTGAAGTGACTTGAGGGTGTGGGCAGTGGCTGCAATGCAGTTGTGATGACGTGATGTGGGCAAGGGCTGCACTGATGTTGAGGTGACTTGGGGGTGTGGGCAAGGGCTGCACTGTGGTTGAGGTTACTTGGGGGTGCGGGCAAGGGCTGTACTGCGGTTGAGCTGACTTGGTTTGGGCAAGGGCTGTACAGCAGTTGAGGTGACTTGGGGGTGTGGGCAAGGGCTGCACTGCAGTTGCGGTGACTTTGGGGGGTTGGCAAGGGCTGCACTGCAGTTGAGGTGACTTGGGGGTGTGGGCAAGGGCTGCACTACAGTGGAGGTGACTTGGGGGTGTGGGCAAGGGCTGCACTGCGGTTGATGTGACTTGGGGGTGCGGGAAATTGCGGCATTGCAGTTGAGGTTACTTGGTGGTGTGGGCAAGGGCAACAATGTGGGTGAGGTGACTTGGTGTGGGCAAGAGCTGTACTGCAGCTGAGGTGACTTGTTGTGGGCAAGAGCTGCACTGCAGTTGAAGTGACTTGGGCCTGTGGGCAAAGGATGCACTGCGGTTGATGTGACTTGGGGGTGCGCTCAAGGGCTGTACTGCGGTTGAGGTGACTTGGGGGTGCAGGCAATGGCTGTACTGCAGTTGAGGTGATTTGGTGTGGGCAAGGGCTTTACTGCGGTTGAGGTGACTTGGGGTGTGGGCCAGGGCTGCACTGCGGTTGAGGTGACTTGGGGGTGTGGGCAAGGGCTGCACTGCAGTTGAGGTGACTTGGGGGTGTGGGCAAGGGCTGCACTGCGGTTGATAATACTTGGGGGTGCGGGAAATTGCGGCATTGCAGTTGAGGTTACTTGGTGGTGTGGGCAAGGGCTGCACTACAGTGGAGGTGACTTGGGGGTGTGGGCAAGGGCTGCACTGCGGTTGATGTGACTTGGGGGTGTGGGAAATTGCGGCATTGCAGTTGAGGTTACTTGGTGGTGTGTGCAAGGGCAACAATGCGGTTGAGGTGACTTGGTGTGGGCAAGAGCTGTACTGCAGCTGAGGTGACTTGGTGTGGGCAAGAGCTGCACTGCAGTTGAAGTGACTTGGGCCTGTGGGCAAGCGATGCACTGAGGTTGAGGTGTTTTGGGCGTGTGGGCAAGGTCTGCACTGTAGCTGAGGTGACTTGGGGGTGTAGGCAACGGCTGTACTGCAGTTGAGGTGATTTGGTGTGGGCAAGGGCTTTACTGCGGTTGAGGTGACTTGGAGTGTGGGCAAGGGCTGCACTGCGGTTGAGGTGACTTGGGGGTGTGGGCAAGGGCTGCACTGCGTTTGAGGTGACTTGGGGGTGTGCGCAAGAGCCGTACTGCGGTTGAGGTAAACTGGGGGTGTGGGCAAGGGCTGCACTACGGTTGAGTTGACATGGGGCTGTGGGCAATGTCTGTACTGCTGTTGAGCGAACTTGGGGGTGTGGGCAAGGGCTGTACTGATGTTGAGGTGACTTGGGTTGGTGGGCAAGGGCTGCACTGCAGTTGAGTGACTTGGTGTGGGCAAGGGCTGTAAAGCAGTTGAGGTGACTTGGGGGTGTGGGCAAGAGCTGCACTGGCTTTGAGGTGACTTGGGAGTGTGGGCAAGGGCTGCACTGCAGTTGAGGAGACTTGGGATTGTGGGCAAAGGCTGCACTGCGGTTGATGTGACTTGGGGGTGTGGGTAAGGGCTGCACTGCGGTTGAGGTGACTTGGTGTGGGCAAGGGCTACACTGCAATTGAGGTGGCTTGGGGGTGTGGGCAAGCGCCGTACTGCGGTTGAGGTAAATTGGGGGTGTGGGCAAGAGCTGCACTGCGGTTGAGATGATAGTGTGGGCAAGTCTGCACTGCAGTTTAGTTGACTTGGGGTTGTGGGCAAGGGCTGTTCTGTGGCTGAGATGAATGCAGTGTGTGGGCAAGAGCTGCACTGCGGTTGAGGTGACTTGGTGTGGGCAAGGAATGCACTGCGGTTAAGGTGACTTGGTGTGGGCAAGAGCTGTACAGCGGTTGGGGTGACTTGGTGTGAGCAACTGCTGTACTGCAGTTGAGGTGACTAGGGGGTGTGGGCAAGGGCTTTACTGCGGTTGAGGTGAATTGGGGGTGTGGACAAGAGCTTTACTGCGGTTGAGGTGACTTGGGGGTGTGGGCAAGGGCTGCATTGTGGTTGACGTGACCTGTGGGCAAGGGGTATAATGCAGTTAAGGTGACTTGGGGGTGTGGGCAAGGGATGCACTGCGGTTAAGGTGACTTGGTGTAGGCAAGATCTACAATGCGGTTGAGGTGACTTGGTGTGGGCAATGGCTGCACTGCAGTTGAGGTGTCTTGGGGCTGTGGGCAAAATCTGTACTGCGCTTGAGGTGACTTGGGTGTACAGGCAAGGGCTGTACTGTGGTTGAGGTGACATGGGGATACGGGCAAGGGCTGTACTGCTGTTGAGCTGACTTGGGGGTGTGGGCAATGGCTGTACTGCAGTTGAGGTGACTTTGTGTGGGCAAGAGCTACTCGACGGTTGTGCTGACTTGGTGTGGTCAAGGGCTGCACTGAAGCTGAGGTGACTTGAGGGTGTGGGCAGTGGCTGCAATGCAGTTGTGATGACGTGATGTGGGCAAGGGCTGCACTGATGTTGAGGTGACTTGGGGGTGTGGGCAAGGGCTGCACTGTGGTTGAGGTTACTTGGGGGTGCGGGCAAGGGCTGTACTGCGGTTGAGCTGACTTGGTTTGGGCAAGGGCTGTACAGCAGTTGAGGTTACTTGGGGGTGCGGGCAAGGGCTGTACTGCGGTTGAGATAATTTGGTGTGGGCAAGGGATGTACTGCGGTTGAGGTGACTTGTTGAGGGCAAGGGCAGTACTGCGGTTGAGGTAATTTGGCGTGGGCAAGGGATGCACTGCGGTTGAGGTGACTTGGTTTGGGCAAGGGCTGCACTGCGGCTGAGGTGACTTGGAGGTGTGGGCAACGGCTGCACTGTAGCTGAGGTGACTTGGGGTTGTGGGCAAGAGCTGTACTGCGCTTGATGTGACTTGTGGTTGTGGGTAAGGGATGCACTGAGGTTGAGGTGACTTGGTGTGGGCAAGGGCTGTAAAGCGGTTGAGGTGACTTGGGGGTGTGGGCAAGGGCTGCACTCGGTTTGAGGTGACTTGGGGGTGTGGGCAAGGGCTGCACTGCGTTTGAGGTGACTTGGGGGTGTGGGCAAGGGCAGCAATGCGGTTGAGGTGACTTGGTGTGGGCAAGGGATGCACTGCAGTTGAGGTGACTTGGTGTGGGCAAGAGCTGCACCGCGGTTTAGGTGAATTGGGGGCATGGGCAAGGGCTGCACTGCATTTGAGTTGACTTGGGGCTGTGGGCAAGAGCTGTACTGCGGCTGAGTTGAATTGGGTGTGTGGGCAAGAGCTGCACTGCGGTTGAAGTGACTTGGTATGGGCAAGAGCTGTACTGCTGTTGAGGTGACTTGGGGATGTGGGCAAGGGCTGCACTGCGGTTGAGGTGACTTGGTGTGGGCAAGGGATGCACTGCGGTTAAGGTGACTTGGTGTGGGCAAGAGTTGTACAGCGGTTGGTGTGACTTGGTGTGAGCAACTGCTGTACGGCAGTTGAGGTTTCTTTGGGGTGTCGGCAAGGGCTTCACTGCGGTTGAGGTGACTTGGAGGTGTGGGCAAGAGCTTTACTGCAGTTGAGGTGACTTGGGGGTGTGAGCAAGAGCTGCACTGTGGTTGAAGTGACTTGGTGTGCGGGATAGGGCTGCACTGCAGTTGAGGTGACTTGTGGACAAGGGGTAAAATGCGGTTGAGGTGACTTGGGGGTGTGGGCAAGGGCTGTACTGCGGTTGAGGTGACTTGTTGTAGGCAAGAACTTTAATGCATTTGAGGTGACTTGGTTTGGGCAAGGGCTGCACTGCGGTTGAGGTGACTTGGGCTGCAGGCAAAGGCTGTACTGCAATTGAGGTGATTTGGTGTGGCCAAGGGCTGTACTGCGGTTGAGGTGACTAGGTGTGGGCAAGGGCTGCACGGCAGCTGAGGTGACTTGAAGGTGTGGGCAATGTCTGTACTGCGGTTGAGGTAATTTGGTGTGGGCAAGGGATGCACTGCGGTTAGGGTGACTGTTGAGGGCAAGGGCAGTACTGCGGTTGAGGTAATTTGGCGTGGACAAGGGATGCACTGCGGTTGAGGTGACTTGGTTTGGGCAAGGGCTGCACTGCGGCTGAAGTGACTTGGAGGTGTGGGCAAGGGCTGCACTGTAGCTGAGGTGACTTGGGGTTATGGGCAGGAGCTGTACTTCGATAAAAACAAAAAAACTGCGGATGCTGGAAATCCAAAACAAAAACAGAATTACCTGGAAAAACTCAGCAGGTCTGGCAGCATCGGCGGAGAAGAAAAGAGTTGACGTTTCGAGTCCTCATGACCCTTCGACAGAACTTGAGTTCGAGTCCAGGAAAGAGCTGAAATATAAGCTGGTTTAAGGTGTGTGTGTGGGGGGCGGAGAGATAGAGAGACAGAGAGGTGGAGGGGGTTGGTGTGGTTGTAGCGACAAACAAGCAGTGATAGAAGCAGATCATCAAAAGATGTCAACAACAATACTACAATAGAACACATAGGTGTTGAAGTTAAAGTTGGTGATATTATCTAAACGAATGTGCTAATTAAGAATGGATGGTAGGGCACTCAAGGTATAGCTCTAGTGGGTTTTTTTTTTTTTATTTTTTTTTTTTTAAATTTTTTTTTTTTTTTTTAATTTTTTTTTTATTTTATATAATGGAAATAGGTGGGAAAAGGAAAATCTTTATAATTTATTGGGAAAAAAAAAAAAAAGAAGGGGGAAACAGAAAGGGGGTGGGGGTGGGGGTGGGGACTCACGACCTAAAGTTGTTGAATTCAATATTCAGTCCGGAAGGCTGTAAAGTCCCTAGTCGGAAGATGAGGTGTTGTTCCTCCAGTTTGCGTTGGGCTTCACTGGAACAATGCAGCAAGCCAAGGACAGACATGTGGGCAAGAGAGCAGGGTGGAGTGTTAAAATGGCAAGCGACAGGGAGGTTTGGGTCATTCTTGCGGACAGACCGCAGGTGTTCTGAAAAGCGGTCGCCCAGTTTACGTTTGGTCTCTCCAATGTAGAGGAGACCACATTGGGAGCAACGAATGCAGTAGACTAAGTTGGGGGAAATGCAAGTGAAATGCTGCTTCACTTGAAAGGAGTGTTTGGGTCCTTGGACGGTGAGGAGAGAGGAAGTGAAGGGGCAGGTGTTGCATCTTTTGCGTGGGCAAGGGGTTGTGCCATAGGAGGGGGTTGAGGAGTAGGGGGTGATGGAGGAGTGGACCAGGGTGTCCCGGAGGGAGCGATCCCTACGGAATGCCGATAAGGGGGGTGAAGGGAAGATGTGTTTGGTAGTGGCATCATGCTGGAGTTGGCGGAAATGGCGGAGGATGATCCTTTGAATGCGGAGGCTGGTGGGGTGATAAGTGAGGACAAGGGGGACCCTATCATGTTTCTGGGAGGGAGGAGAAGGAGTGAGGGCGGATGCGCGGGAGATGGGCCGGACACGGTTGAGGGCCCTGTCAACGACCGTGGGTGGAAAACCTCGGTTAAGGAAGAAGGAGGACATGTCAGAGGAACTGTTTTTGAATGTAGCATCATCGGAACAGATGCGACGGAGGCGAAGGAACTGAGAGAATGGGATGGAGTCCTTACAGGAAGTGGGGTGTGAGGAGCTGTAGTCGAGATAGCTGTGGGTGTCGGTGGGTTTGTAATGGATATTGGTGGACAGTCTATCACCAGAGATTGAGACAGAGAGGTCAAGGAAGGGAAGGGAAGTGTCAGAGATGGACCACGTGAAAATGATGGAGGGGTGGAGATTGGAAGCAAAATTAATAAATTTTTCCAAGTCCTGACGAGAGCATGAAGCAGCACCGAAATAATCATCGATGTACCGGAGAAAGAGTTGTGGAAGGGGGCCGGAGTAGGACTGCAACAAGGAATGTTCCACATACCCCATAAAGAGACAGGCATAGCTGGGGCCCATGCGGGTACCCATAGCCACACCTTTTATTTGGAGGAAGTGAGAGGAGTTGAAGGAGAAATTGTTCAGCGTGAGAACAAGTTCAGCCAGACGGAGGAGAGTAGTGGTGGATGGGGATTGTTCGGGCCTCTGTTCGAGGAAGAAGCTAAGGGCCCTCAGACCATCCTGGTGGGGGATGGAGGTGTAGAGGGATTGGACGTCCATGGTGAAGAGGAAGCGGTAGGGGCCAGGGAACTGGAAATTGTTGATGTGACGTAAGGTGTCAGAGGAATCACGGATGTAGGTGGGAAGGGACTGGACAAGGGGAGAGAGAAGGGAGTCAAGATAACGAGAAATGAGTTCTGTGGGGCAGGAGCAAGCTGAGACGATCGGTCTACCGGGGCAGTTCTGTTTGTGGATTTTGGGTAGGAGATAGAAGCGGGCCGTCCGAGGTTGGGCAACTATCAGGTTGGAAGCTGTGGGAGGGAGATCCCCAGAGGAGATGAGGTCAGTGACAGTCCTGGAAACAATGGCTTGATGTTCAGTGGTGGGGTCATGGTCCAGGGAGAGGTAGGAGGAAGTGTCTGCGAGTTGACGCTCAGCCTCCGCGTGGTAGAGGTCAGTGCGCCAGACAACAACAGCACCACCCTTGTCAGCGGGTTTGATGACAATGTCAGGGTTGGACCTGAGAGAATGGAGTGCAGTAAGTTCAGAGAGAGACAGGTTAGAATGGGTGAGAGGAGCAGAGAAATTGAGACGACTAATGTCGCGCCGACAGTTCTCAATGAAAAGATCGAGAGAAGGTAAGAATCCAGAGGGAGGGGTCCAGGTGGAGGGAGAATATTGAAGATGGGTAAAAGGATCCGTTGAACTGGGAGAGGACTCCTGCCCAAAGAAGTGAGCCCGGAGACGAAGACGGCGGAAGAAGAGTTCAGTATCATGCCGAGCCCGAAATTCATTGAGGTGAGGGCGTAAGGGTATGAAACTAAGTCCTTTGCTGAGCACTGAACGTTCAGCATCGGAGAGGGGAAGGTCAGGGGGTATAGTGAATACACGGCTGGGGTTGGGATTGGAAGATGGGGTGGGGACGGAGGGACAGGCAGGGGTGGAGGGTCCTAGATGGGTGTTGGTGTCGATGAGTTGCTGGAGCTTGCGTTCCTTAGCACTTGAGAGAAAGAGAAAAAGTTTCTTGTTGAGGCGTCGGATGAGCCGAAGGATAAAATGAAACTGGGGGCACGCGCAGCTTTGAAAAAGGGTACGGCGGTGCTGCTGGAGGGAGAGGTCGAGTGTGTTCATATGGCGGCGCATGGCACTGAGAGTGGATTTCAGAATGTGACGGGAACAGCAGTCCGAGAAACGTTTTATGTCCCGGAGATACCTGTAATCCTGGGTGGGTTCGAAACATGAGGGGTGGAATTTCAGTTGAAATCCATGTGGGGTAAGTCGGAGACGGAGACAGTCACTGAGAAAGGAGATATGGCTGTGAAAGCGGGTTTTAGTAAACACCTTGTCAAACACTAGGAGAGAAATGGAAAGCAATGAAGGTGAACAAGGCAACAGAGAAATCCGGAAATCTTGTCGCAGAGAGGAACAGAACTTCTTCAAGGAGGTAGGCATTTCTTGAAGAGCAGTGGCAGTCAATTAAACACAGAGATAAAAACAAAAAAACTGCGGATGCTGGAAATCCAAAACAAAAACAGAATTACCTGGAAAAACTCAGCAGGTCTGGCAGCATCGGCGGAGAAGAAAAGAGTTGACGTTTCGAGTCCTCATGACCCTTCGACAGAACTTGAGTTCGAGTCCAGGAAAGAGCTGAAATATAAGCTGGTTTAAGGTGTGTGTGTGGGGGGCGGAGAGATAGAGAGACAGAGAGGTGGAGGGGGTTGGTGTGGTTGTAGCGACAAACAAGCAGTGATAGAAGCAGATCATCAAAAGATGTCAACAACAATACTACAATAGAACACATAGGTGTTAAAGTTAAAGTTGGTGATATTATCTAAACGAATGTGCTAATTAAGAATGGATGGTAGGGCACTCAAGGTATAGCTCTAGTGGGTTTTTTTTTTTTTAATTTTTTTTTTTTTATTTTATATAATGGAAATAGGTGGGAAAAGGAAAATCTTTATAATTTATTGGGAAAAAAAAAAAAAAAGAAGGGGGAAACAGAAAGGGGGTGGGGATGGGGGAGGGGACTCACGACCTAAAGTTGTTGAATTCAATATTCAGTCCGGAAGGCTGTAAAGTCCCTAGTCGGAAGATGAGGTGTTGTTCCTCCAGTTTGCGTTGGGCTTCACTGGAACAATGCAGCAAGCCAAGGACAGACATGTGGGCAAGAGAGCAGGGTGGAGTGTTAAAATGGCAAGCGACAGGGAGGTTTGGGTCATTCTTGCGGACAGACCGCAGGTGTTCTGAAAAGCGGTCGCCCAGTTTACGTTTGGTCTCTCCAATGTAGAGGAGACCACATTGGGAGCAACGAATGCAGTAGACTAAGTTGGGGGAAATGCAAGTGAAATGCTGCTTCACTTGAAAGGAGTGTTTGGGTCCTTGGACGGTGAGGAGAGAGGAAGTGAAGGGGCAGGTGTTGCATCTTTTGCGTGGGCAAGGGGTTGTGCCATAGGAGGGGGTTGAGGAGTAGGGGGTGATGGAGGAGTGGACCAGGGTGTCCCGGAGGGAGCGATCCCTACGGAATGCCGATAAGGGGGGTGAAGGGAAGATGTGTTTGGTAGTGGCATCATGCTGGAGTTGGCGGAAATGGCGGAGGATGATCCTTTGAATGCGGAGGCTGGTGGGGTGATAAGTGAGGACAAGGGGGACCCTATCATGTTTCTGGGAGGGAGGAGAAGGAGTGAGGGCGGATGCGCGGGAGATGGGCCGGACACGGTTGAGGGCCCTGTCAACGACCGTGGGTGGAAAACCTCGGTTAAGGAAGAAGGAGGACATGTCAGAGGAACTGTTTTTGAATGTAGCATCATCGGAACAGATGCGACGGAGGCGAAGGAACTGAGAGAATGGGATGGAGTCCTTACAGGAAGTGGGGTGTGAGGAGCTGTAGTCGAGATAGCTGTGGGTGTCGGTGGGTTTGTAATGGATATTGGTGGACAGTCTATCACCAGAGATTGAGACAGAGAGGTCAAGGAAGGGAAGGGAAGTGTCAGAGATGGACCACGTGAAAATGATGGAGGGGTGGAGATTGGAAGCAAAATTAATAAATTTTTCCAAGTCCTGACGAGAGCATGAAGCAGCACCGAAATAATCATCGATGTACCGGAGAAAGAGTTGTGGAAGGGGGCCGGAGTAGGACTGCAACAAGGAATGTTCCACATACCCCATAAAGAGACAGGCATAGCTGGGGCCCATGCGGGTACCCATAGCCACACCTTTTATTTGGAGGAAGTGAGAGGAGTTGAAGGAGAAATTGTTCAGCGTGAGAACAAGTTCAGCCAGACGGAGGAGAGTAGTGGTGGATGGGGATTGTTCGGGCCTCTGTTCGAGGAAGAAGCTAAGGGCCCTCAGACCATCCTGGTGGGGGATGGAGGTGTAGAGGGATTGGACGTCCATGGTGAAGAGGAAGCGGTAGGGGCCAGGGAACTGGAAATTGTTGATGTGACGTAAGGTGTCAGAGGAATCACGGATGTAGGTGGGAAGGGACTGGACAAGGGGAGAGAGAAGGGAGTCAAGATAACGAGAAATGAGTTCTGTGGGGCAGGAGCAAGCTGAGACGATCGGTCTACCGGGGCAGTTCTGTTTGTGGATTTTGGGTAGGAGATAGAAGCGGGCCGTCCGAGGTTGGGCAACTATCAGGTTGGAAGCTGTGGGAGGGAGATCCCCAGAGGAGATGAGGTCAGTGACAGTCCTGGAAACAATGGCTTGATGTTCAGTGGTGGGGTCATGGTCCAGGGAGAGGTAGGAGGAAGTGTCTGCGAGTTGACGCTCAGCCTCCGCGTGGTAGAGGTCAGTGCGCCAGACAACAACAGCACCACCCTTGTCAGCGGGTTTGATGACAATGTCAGGGTTGGACCTGAGAGAATGGAGTGCAGTAAGTTCAGAGAGAGACAGGTTAGAATGGGTGAGAGGAGCAGAGAAATTGAGACGACTAATGTCGCGCCGACAGTTCTCAATGAAAAGATCGAGAGAAGGTAAGAATCCAGAGGGAGGGGTCCAGGTGGAGGGAGAATATTGAAGATGGGTAAAAGGATCCGTTGAACTGGGAGAGGACTCCTGCCCAAAGAAGTGAGCCCGGAGACGAAGACGGCGGAAGAAGAGTTCAGTATCATGCCGAGCCCGAAATTCATTGAGGTGAGGGCGTAAGGGTATGAAACTAAGTCCTTTGCTGAGCACTGAACGTTCAGCATCGGAGAGGGGAAGGTCAGGGGGTATAGTGAATACACGGCTGGGGTTGGGATTGGAAGATGGGGTGGGGACGGAGGGACAGGCAGGGGTGGAGGGTCCTAGATGGGTGTTGATCATCTTTTGATGATCTGCTTCTATCACTGCTTGTTTGTCGCTACAACCACACCAACCCCCTCCACCTCTCTGTCTCTCTATCTCTCCGCCCCCCACACACACACCTTAAACCAGCTTATATTTCAGCTCTTTCCTGGACTCGAACTCAAGTTCTGTCGAAGGGTCATGAGGACTCGAAACGTCAACTCTTTTCTTCTCCGCCGATGCTGCCAGACCTGCTGAGTTTTTCCAGGTAATTCTGTTTTTGTTTTGGATTTCCAGCATCCGCAGTTTTTTTGTTTTTATCTCTGTGTTTAATTGACTGCCACTGCTCTTCAAGAAATGCCTACCTCCTTGAAGAAGTTCTGTTCCTCTCTGCGACAAGATTTCCGGATTTCTCTGTTGCCTTGTTCACCTTCATTGCTTTCCATTTCTCTCCTAGTGTTTGACAAGGTGTTTACTAAAACCCGCTTTCACAGCCATATCTCCTTTCTCAGTGACTGTCTCCGTCTCCGACTTACCCCACATGGATTTCAACTGAAATTCCACCCCTCATGTTTCGAACCCACCCAGGATTACAGGTATCTCCGGGACATAAAACGTTTCTCGGACTGCTGTTCCCGTCACATTCTGAAATCCACTCTCAGTGCCATGCGCCGCCATATGAACACACTCGACCTCTCCCTCCAGCAGCACCGCCGTACCCTTTTTCAAAGCTGCGCGTGCCCCCAGTTTCATTTTATCCTTCGGCTCATCCGACGCCTCAACAAGAAACTTTTTCTCTTTCTCTCAAGTGCTAAGGAACGCAAGCTCCAGCAACTCATCGACACCAACACCCATCTAGGACCCTCCACCCCTGCCTGTCCCTCCGTCCCCACCCCATCTTCCAATCCCAACCCCAGCCGTGTATTCACTATACCCCCTGACCTTCCCCTCTCCGATGCTGAACGTTCAGTGCTCAGCAAAGGACTTAGTTTCATACCCTTACGCCCTCACCTCAATGAATTTCGGGCTCGGCATGATACTGAACTCTTCTTCCGCCGTCTTCGTCTCCGGGCTCACTTCTTTGGGCAGGAGTCCTCTCCCAGTTCAACGGATCCTTTTACCCATCTTCAATATTCTCCCTCCACCTGGACCCCTCCCTCTGGATTCTTACCTTCTCTCGATCTTTTCATTGAGAACTGTCGGCGCGACATTAGTCGTCTCAATTTCTCTGCTCCTCTCACCCATTCTAACCTGTCTCTCTCTGAACTTACTGCACTCCATTCTCTCAGGTCCAACCCTGACATTGTCATCAAACCCGCTGACAAGGGTGGTGCTGTTGTTGTCTGGCGCACTGACCTCTACCACGCGGAGGCTGAGCGTCAACTCGCAGACACTTCCTCCTACCTCTCCCTGGACCATGACCCCACCACTGAACATCAAGCCATTGTTTCCAGGACTGTCACTGACCTCATCTCCTCTGGGGATCTCCCTCCCACAGCTTCCAACCTGATAGTTGCCCAACCTCGGACGGCCCGCTTCTATCTCCTACCCAAAATCCACAAACAGAACTGCCCCGGTAGACCGATCGTCTCAGCTTGCTCCTGCCCCACAGAACTCATTTCTCGTTATCTTGACTCCCTTCTCTCTCCCCTTGTCCAGTCCCTTCCCACCTACATCCGTGATTCCTCTGACACCTTACGTCACATCAACAATTTCCAGTTCCCTGGCCCCTACCGCTTCCTCTTCACCATGGACGTCCAATCCCTCTACACCTCCATCCCCCACCAGGATGGTCTGAGGGCCCTTAGCTTCTTCCTCGAACAGAGGCCCGAACAATCCCCATCCACCACTACTCTCCTCCGTCTGGCTGAACTTGTTCTCACGCTGAACAATTTCTCCTTCAACTCCTCTCACTTCCTCCAAATAAAAGGTGTGGCTATGGGTACCCGCATGGGCCCCAGCTATGCCTGTCTCTTTATGGGGTATGTGGAACATTCCTTGTTGCAGTCCTACTCCGGCCCCCTTCCACAACTCTTTCTCCGGTACATCGATGATTATTTCGGTGCTGCTTCATGCTCTCGTCAGGACTTGGAAAAATTTATTAATTTTGCTTCCAATCTCCACCCCTCCATCATTTTCACGTGGTCCATCTCTGACACTTCCCTTCCCTTCCTTGACCTCTCTGTCTCAATCTCTGGTGATAGACTGTCCACCAATATCCATTACAAACCCACCGACACCCACAGCTATCTCGACTACAGCTCCTCACACCCCACTTCCTGTAAGGACTCCATCCCATTCTCTCAGTTCCTTCGCCTCCGTCGCATCTGTTCCGATGATGCTACATTCAAAAACAGTTCCTCTGACATGTCCTCCTTCTTCCTTAACCGAGGTTTTCCACCCACGGTCGTTGACAGGGCCCTCAACCGTGTCCGGCCCATCTCCCGCGCATCCGCCCTCACTCCTTCTCCTCCCTCCCAGAAACATGATAGGGTCCCCCTTGTCCTCACTTATCACCCCACCAGCCTCCGCATTCAAAGGATCATCCTCCGCCATTTCCGCCAACTCCAGCATGATGCCACTACCAAACACATCTTCCCTTCACCCCCCTTATCGGCATTCCGTAGGGATCGCTCCCTCCGGGACACCCTGGTCCACTCCTCCATCACCCCCTACTCCTCAACCCCCTCCTATGGCACAACCCCTTGCCCACGCAAAAGATGCAACACCTGCCCCTTCACTTCCTCTCTCCTCACCGTCCAAGGACCCAAACACTCCTTTCAAGTGAAGCAGCATTTCACTTGCATTTCCCCCAACTTAGTCTACTGCATTCGTTGCTCCCAATGTGGTCTCCTCTACATTGGAGAGACCAAACGTAAACTGGGCGACCGCTTTTCAGAACACCTGCGGTCTGTCCGCAAGAATGACCCAAACCTCCCTGTCGCTTGCCATTTTAACACTCCACCCTGCTCTCTTGCCCACATGTCTGTCCTTGGCTTGCTGCATTGTTCCAGTGAAGCCCAACGCAAACTGGAGGAACAACACCTCATCTTCCGACTAGGGACTTTACAGCCTTCCGGACTGAATATTGAATTCAACAACTTTAGGTCGTGAGTCCCCTCCCCCATCCCCACCCCCTTTCTGTTTCCCCCTTCTTTTTTTTTTTTTTTCCCAATAAATTATAAAGATTTTCCTTTTCCCACCTATTTCCATTATATAAAATAAAAAAAAAAATTAAAAAAAAAAAAAAAAAACCCACTAGAGCTATACCTTGAGTGCCCTACCATCCATTCTTAATTAGCACATTCGTTTAGATAATATCACCAACTTTAACTTTAACACCTATGTGTTCTATTGTAGTATTGTTGTTGACATCTTTTGATGATCTGCTTCTATCACTGCTTGTTTGTCGCTACAACCACACCAACCCCCTCCACCTCTCTGTCTCTCTATCTCTCCGCCCCCCACACACACACCTTAAACCAGCTTATATTTCAGCTCTTTCCTGGACTCGAACTCAAGTTCTGTCGAAGGGTCATGAGGACTCGAAACGTCAACTCTTTTCTTCTCCGCCGATGCTGCCAGACCTGCTGAGTTTTTCTAGGTAATTCTGTTTTTGTTTAGGAGCTGTACTTCGTTTGATGTGACTTGTGGTTGTGGGTAAGGGATGCACTGAGGTTGAGGTGTCTTGGGCGTTTGGGCAAGGGCTAACTGCAGTTGAGGTGACTTGGGGGTGTGGGCAAGGGCTGCACTGTAGCTGAGGTGACTTGGGGGTGTAGGCAAGACCTGCACTGCGGTTGAGGTGACTTGGTGTGGGCAAGGGCTGTAAAGCGGTTGAGGTGACTTGGGGGTGTGGGCAAGGGCTGCACTCGGTTTGAGGTGACTTGGGGGTGTGGGCAAGGGCAGCAATGCGGTTGAGGTGACTTGGTGTGGGCACGGTCTGCACTGCTGTTGATGTGACTTCGTGTGTGCGAAAGATCTACACTGCTGTTGAGCTGACTGGGTGTGGGCAAGTGCTGCACTGCGCTTGAGCTGCATTGGGGGTGTGAGCAATTGCTGCCCTGCATTTGAGTTAATGTGGGGGTGTGGGCAACAGCTGTACTGCGGCTGAGTTGAATTGGGGGTGTGGGCAAAGGCTTTACAGTGGTTGAGTTGACTTAGTGTGGGCAAGGGCTCAACTGCAGTTGAGGTGACTTGGTGTGGGCAAGAGCTGCACTGCGGTTTAGGTGAATTGGGGGCGTGAGCAAGGGCTGCACTGCATTTGAGTTGATTTGGGGCTGTGGGCAAGAGTTGTACTGCGGCTGATTTGAATTAGGTGTGTGGGCAGGAGCTGCACTGCGGTTGAAGTGAATTGGTATGGGCAAGAGCTGTACTGCTGTTGAGGTGACTTGGGGGTGTGGGCAAGGGCTGCACTGCAGTTGAGGTGACTTGGTCTGGGCAAGGGATGCACTGCGGTTAAGGTGACTTGGTGTGGGCAAGAGTTGTACAGCGGTTGGGGTGACTTGGTGTGAGCAACTGCTGTACTGCAGTTGAGGTGACTTGGGGGTGTGGGCAAAGGCTTTACTGCGGTTGAGGTGACTTGGGGGTGTGGGCAAAGGCTGCATTGCGGTTGCCGTGACTTGTGGGCGAGGCGTATAATGCGGTTAAGGTGACTTGGCGGTGTGGGCAAGGACTGCACTGCAGTTGAGTTTTCTTGGGGCTGTGGGCAAAATCTGTACTGCGCTTGAGGTGACTTGTGTGTACAGGCAAGGGCTGTACTGCTGTTGAGCTAACTTGGGGGTGTGGGCAACGGCTGTACTGCAGTTGAGGTGACTTTGTGTGGGCAAGAGCTACTCTACGGTTGAGCTGACTTGGTGTGGGCAAGGGCTGCACTGAAGTTGAGGTGAATTGGGGGTTTGGGTAGGGGCGTCAATGCAGTTGTGATGACTTGATGTAGGCAAGGCGTGAACTGAGGTTGATGTGACTTGGGGGTGTGGGCAAGGGCTGTACTGTGGTTGAGGTGACTTGGTTTGGGCAAGGGCTGTACAGCAGTTGAGGTGACTTTGGGGTGTGGGCAAGGGCTGTACTGCGGCTGAGGTGAATTGGGGGTGTGGGCAAGAGCTGCACTGCGGTTGAGGTGACTTGGTGTGGGCAAGGGCTGCACTGCGGTTAAGGTGACTTGGTGTGTACAAGAGCAGTACTGCAGTTGAGGTGACTTGGGGGTGTGGGCAAGAGCTGCACTGTGGTTGAAGTGACTTGGGTGTGCGGGATAGGGCTGCACTGCAGTTGAGGTGACTTGTGGACAAGGGGTATAATGCGGTTGAGGTGACTTGGGGGTGTGGGCAAGGGCTGTACTGTGGTTGAGGTGACTTGTTTTAGGCAAGAACTATAATGCAGTTGAGGTGACTTGGTTTGGGCAAGGGCTGCACTGCGGTTGAGGTGACTTGGTGTGGGCAAGGGCTGCACGGCAGCTGAGGTGACTTGAAGGTGTGGGCAAGGTCTGTACTGCGGTTGAGGTAATTTGGTGTGGGCAAGGGATGCACTGCGGTTGAGGTGACTTGTTGAGGGCAAGGGCAGTACTGCGGTTGAGGTAATTTGGCGTGGACAAGGGATGCACTGCGGTTGAGGTGACTTGGTTTGGGCAAGGGCTGCACTGCGGCTGAGGTGACTTGGAGGTGTGGGCAAGGGCTGCACTGTAGCTGAGGTGACTTGGGGTTATGGGCAGGAGCTGTACTGCGTTTGATGTGACTTGTGGGTGTGGGTAAGGGATGCACTGAGGTTGAGGTGTCTTGGGCGTTTGGGCAAGGGCTAACTGCAGTTGAGGTGACTTGGGGGTGTGGGCAAGGGCTGCACTGTAGCTGAGGTGACTTGGGGGTGTAGGCAAGGCCTGCACTGCGGTTGAGGTGACTTGGTGTGGGCAAGGGCTGTAAAGCGGTTGAGGTGACTTGGGGGTGTGGGCAAGGGCTGCAATCGGTTTGAGGTGACTTGGGGGTGTGGGCAAGGGCAGCAATGCGGTTGAGGTGACTTGGTGTGGGCACGGTCTGCACTGCTGTTGATGTGACTTCGTGTGTGCGAAAGATCTACACTGCTGTTGAGCTGACTGGGTGTGGGCAAGTGCTGCACTGCGCTTGAGCTGAATTGGGGGTGTGAGCAATTGCTGCCCTGCATTTGAGTTAATGTGGGGGTGTGGGCAACAGCTGTACTGCGGCTGAGTTGAATTGGGGGTGTGGGCAAAGGCTTTACAGTGGTTGAGGTGACTTAGTGTGGGCAAGGGCTCAACTGCAGTTGAGGTGACTTGGTGTGGGCAGGAGCTGCACTGCGGTTTAGGTGAATTGGGGGCGTGAGCAAGGGCTGCACTGCATTTGAGTTGATTTGGGGCTGTGGGCAAGAGTTGTACTGCGGCTGATTTGAATTGGGTGTGTGGGCAGGAGCTGCACTGCGGTTGAAGTGAATTGGTATGGGCAAGAGCTGTACTGCTGTTGAGGTGACTTGGGGGTGTGGGCAAGGGCTGCACTGTGGTTGAGGTGACTTGGTGTGGGCAAGGGATGCACTGCGGTTAAGGTGACTTGGTGTGGGCAAGAGTTGTACAGCGGTTGGGGTGACTTGGTGTGAGCAACTGCTGTACTGCAGTTGAGGTGACTTGGGGGTGTGGGCAAGGGCTTTACTGCGGTTGAGGTGACTTGAGGGTGTGGACAAGAGCTTTACTGCGGTTGAGGTGACTTGGGGGTGTGGGCAAAGGCTGCATTGCGGTTGCCGTGACTTGTGGGCGAGGCGTATAATGTGGTTAAGGTGACTTGGGGGTGTGGGCAAGGACTGCACTGCAGTTGAGTTGTCTTGGGGCTGTGGGCAAAATCTGTACTGCGCTTGAGGTGACTTGTGTGTACAGGCAAGGTCTGTACTGCTGTTGAGCTAACTTGGGGGTGTGGGCAACGGCTGTACTGCAGTTGAGGTAACTTTGTGTGGGCAAGAGCTACTCTACGGTTGAGCTGACTTGGTGTGGGCAAGGGCTGCACTGAAGTTGAGGTGAATTGGGGTTTTGGGTAGGGGCGTCAAGGCAGTTGTGATGACTTGATGTAGGCAAGGGCTGAACTGAGGTTGAGGTGAGGTGACTTGGGGTTGTGGGCAAGGGCTGTACTATGGTTGAGGTGACTTGGGCTGGTGGGCAAAGGCTGTACTGCGGTTGAGGTGACTTGGTTTGGGCAAGGGCTGTACAGCAGTTGAGGTGACTTTGGGGTGTGGGCAAGGGCTGTACTGCGGCTGAGGTGAATTGGGGGTGTGGGCAAGAGCTGCACTGCGGTTGAGGTGACTTGGTGTGGGCAAGGGCTGCACTGCGGTTAAGGCGACTTGGTGTGTACAAGAGCAGTACTGCAGTTGAGGTGACTTGGGGGTGTGGGCAAGAGCTGCACTGTGGTTGAAGTGACTTGGGTGTGCGGGATAGGGCTGCACTGCAGTTGAGGTGACTTGTGGACAAGGGGTATAATGCGGTTGAGGTGACTTGGGGGTGTGGGCAAGGGCTGTACTGCGGTTGAGGTGACTTGTTGTAGGCAAGAACTATAATGCAGTTGAGGTGACTTGGTTTGGGCAAGGTCTGCACTGCGGTTGAGGTGACTTGGTGTGGGCAAGAGCTGCACCGCGGTTTATGTGAATTGGGGGCGTGGGCAAGGGCTGCACTGCATTTGAGTTGACTTGGGGGTGTGGGCAATGGCTGTACTGTGGTTGAGGTGACTTGCTTTGGGCAAGGGCTGTACAGCAGTTGAGGTGACTTTGGGGTGTGGGCAAGGGCTATACTGCGGCTGAGGTGAATTGGGGGTGTGGGCAAGAGCTGCACTGCGGTTGAGGTGACTTGGTGTGGGCAAGGGCTGCACTGCGGTTAAGGTGACTTGGTGTGTACAAGAGCAGTACTGCAGTTGAGGTGACTTGGGGGTGTGGGCAAGAGCTGCACTTTGGTTGAAGTGACTTGGGTGTGCGGGATAGGGCTGCACTGCAGTTGAGGTGACTTGTGGACAAGGGGCATAATGCGGTTGAGGTGACTTGGGGGTGTGGGCAAGGGCTGTACTGCGGTTGAGGTGACTTGTTGTAGGCAAGAACTATAATGCAGTTGAGGTGACTTGGTTTGGGCAAGGGCTGCACTGCGGTTGAGGTGACTTGGTGTGGGCAAGAGCTGCACCGCGGTTTATGTGAATTGGGGGCGTGGGCAAGGGCTGCACTGCATTTGAGTTGACTTGGGGCTGTGGGCAAGAGCTGCACTGCGGTTGAAGTGACTTGGTGTGGGCAAGAGCTGTACTGCTGTTGAGGTGTCTTGGGGGTGTGGGCAAGGGCTGCACTGCGGTTGACGTGACTTCGTGTGGGCAAGGGATGCACTGCGGTTAAGGTGACTTGGTGTGGGCAAGAGTTGTACAGCGGTTGGTGTGACTTGGTGTGAGCAACTGCTGTACTGCAGTTGAGGTGACTTGGGGGTGTGGGCAAGGGCTTTACTGCGGTTGAGGTGACTTGGGGGTGTGGGCAAGAGCTGCAATTGCGGTTGCCGTGACTTGTGGGCGAGCCGCATAATGCGGTTAAGGTGACTTGGGGGTGTGGGTAAGGGCTGCACTGCAGTTGAGTTGTCTTGGGGCTGTTGGCATCTCTGTTCTGCGCTTGAGTTGACTTGGCTGTACAGGCAAGGGCTGTACTGCTGTTGAGCAAACTTGGGGGTGTGGGCAACGGCTGCACTGCGGTTGAGGTGACTTGGGGCTGTGGTCAAGGGCAGCAATGCGGTTGAGGTGACTTGGTGTGGGCACGGTATGCACTGCGGTTGATGTGACTTCGTGTGTGCGAAGGATCTACACTGCGGTTGAGTTGACTGGGTGTGGGCAATAGCTGCACTGCGCTTGAGCTGAATTGGGGTTGTGAGCAATTGCTGCACCGCATTTGAGTTAATGTGGGGGTGTGGGCAAGAGCTGTACTGCGGCTGAGTTGAATTGGGGGTGTGGGCAATGGCTGCACTGCATTTGAGTTGACTTGGGGCTGTGGGCAAGAGCTGTACTGCGGCTGAGTTGAATTGGGTGTGTGGGCAAGAGCTGCACTGCGGTTGAAGTGACTTGGTTTGGGCAAGAGCTGTACTGCTGTTGAGGTGACTTGGGGGTGTGGGCAAGGGCTGCACTGCGGTTGAGGTGACTTGGTGTGGACAAGGGATGCACTGCGGTTAAGGTGACTTGGTGTGGGCAAGTGTTGTATAGCGGTTGGTGTGACTTGGTGTGAGCAACATCTGTACTGCAGTTGAGGTTTCTTGGTGGTGTGGGCAAGGGCTGCATTGCGGTTGCCGTGACTTGTTGGCGAGGCGTATAATGCGTTTAAGGTGACTTGGGGGTGTGGGCAAGGGTTGCACTGCAGTTGAGTTGTCTTGGGGCTGTGGGCAAAATCTGTACTGCGCTTGAGGTGACTTGTGTGTACAGGCAAGGGCTGTACTGCTGTTGAGCTAACTTGGGGGTGTGGGCAACGGCTGTACAGCAGTTGAGGTGACTTTGTGTGGGCAAGAGCTACTCTACGGTTGAGCTGACTTGGTGTGGGCAAGGGCTGCACTGAAGTTGAGGTGACTTGGGGGTGTGGGTAGGGGCGTCAATGCAGTTGTGATGACTTGATGTGGGCAAGGGCTGCACTGAGTTTGAGGTGACTTGGGGGTGTGGGCAAGGGCTGTACTGTGGTCGAGGTGACTTGGGCTGGTGGGCAAGGGCTGTACTGCGGTGGAGGTGACTGGGTTTGGGCAAGGGCTGTACAGCAGTTGAGGTGACTTTGGGGTGTGGGCAAGGGCTGTACTGCGGCTGAGGTGAATGGGGGTGTGGGCAAGGTCAGCAATGTGGTTGAGTTGACTTGGTATGGGCACGGTCTGCACTGCGGCTGAGGTGACTTCGTGTGTGCGAAAGATCTACACTGCGGTTGAGCTAACTAGGTGTGGGCAAGAGCTGCAATGCACTTGTGCTGAATTGGGGGTGTGAGCAAGGGCTGCACTGCATTTGAGTTAACGTGGGGGTGTGGGCAAGAGCTTTACTGCGGCTGAGTTGAATTGGGGGTGTGGGCAAGGGCTGTACTGTGGTTGAGGTGACTTAGTGTGGGCAAGGGCTGTACTGTGGTTGAGGTGACTTGGTGTGGGCAAGGGCTGCACTCGGTTTGAGGTGACTTGGGGGTGTGGGCAAGGGCTAACTACAGTTAACATTACTTGCTGTGGGCAAGGGCTGCAATTCAGCTGAGGTGACTTGGGGTTGTGGGCAAAGCCTGCACTACGGTTGATGTGACTTGGGTGTGCGGAAAAGGGCTGTACTGCAGTTGAGGTGACTTGGGGGTGTGCGCAAGAGCAGTAAAGCAGTTGAGGTGACTTGGGGGTGTGGGCAAGGGCTGCACTGTGTTTGAGGTGACTTGGGCGTGTGGGCAAGGGCTGTACTGCAGTTGAGAAGACTTGGGGTTGTGGGCAAGGGCTGCACTGCGGTTGATGTGACTTTTTGTAGGCAAGAACTGTACTGCAGTTGAGGTGACTTGGTTTGGGCAAGGGCTGCACTGCGGTTGAGGTGACCTGTGGGTCCAGGCAAGGGCTGTACTGTGGTTGAGGTGACATGGGGGTGCGGGCAAGGGCTGTACTGCTGTTGAGCTAACTTGGAGGTGTGGGCAACGGCTGTACTGCAGTTAAGGTGACTTTGTGTGGGCAAGAGCTACACTATGGTTGAGGTGACTTGGTTTGGGCAAGGGCTCGACTGCGGTTGAGGTGATTTGTTGTGGGCAAGGGCTGCACTGCAGTTGAGGTCACTTGGGCCTGTGGGTAAAGGCTGCACTGCGGTTGAGGTGATTTGGTGTAGGCAAGGGCTGCTTCGGCAGCTGAGGTGACTTGGAGGTGTGGGCAAGGGCTGTACTGCGATTGAGGTAATTTGCTGTGGGCAAGGGATGCACTGCGGTTGAAGTGACTTGTTGAGGGCAAGGGCAGTACTGCGGTTGAGGTGACTTGCTTTGGGCAAGGGCTGCACTGTAGCTGAGGTGACTTGGGGTTGTGGGCAAGGGCTGTACTGAGCTTGATGTGACTTGTGGGTGTGGGTAAGGGATGCACTGTGGTTGAGGTGACTGGGGCCGTGGGCAAGGGCTCACTGCGATTGAGGTGATTTGGGGGTGTGGGCCAGGGCTGCACTGTAGCTGAAGTGACTTGGTGTCGGCACGGTCTGCACTGCGGTTGAGGTGACTTCATGTGTGCGATAGATCTACACTGCGGTTGAGCTGACTTGGTGTGAGCAAGAGCTGCACTGCGCTTGAGCTGAATTGGGGGTGTGAGCAAGGGCTGCACTGCATTTGAGTTAATGTGGGGGTGTGGGCAAGAGCTGTACTGCGGCTGAGTTGAATTGGGGGTGTGGGCAAAGGCTGTACAGTGGTTGAGGTGACTTAGTGTGGGCAAGGGCTGCGGTTGAGGTGACTTGGTGTGGGCAAGAGCTGCACTGCGGTTTTGGTGAATTGGGGGCGTGGGCAAGGGCTGCACTGCATTTGAGTTGACTTGGGGGTGTGGGCAAGAGCTGTACTTCGGCTGAGTTGAATTGTGTGTGTGGGCAAGAGCTGCACTGTGGTTGAAGTGACTTGGTGTGGGCAAGAGCTGTACTGCTGTTGAGGTGACTTGGGGGTGTGGGCAAGGGCTGCACTCGGTGTGAGGTGACTTGGGGGTGCAGGCAAGGGCTGCACTGCGGTTGAGGTGACTTGGGGGTGTGGGCAAGGGCAGCAATGCGGTTGAGGTGACTTGGTGTGCGCACGGTCTTCACTGCGGTTGATCTGACTTCGTGTGTGCGAAAGATCTACACCGCGGTTGAGCTGACTGGGTATGGGCAAGAGCTGCACTGCGCTGGAGCTGAATTGGGGGTGTGAGCAATTGCTGCACTGCATTTGAGTTAATGTGGGGGTGTGGGCAAGAGCTGTACTGCAGCTGAGTTGAATTGGTGGTGTGGGCAATGGCTGTACAGTGGTTGAGGTGACTTAGTGTGGGCAAGGGCTGCACTGCAGTTGAGGTGACTTGGTGTGGACAAGAGTTGCACCGCGGTTTAGGTGAATTGGGGGCATGGGCAAGGGCTGCACTGCACTTGTGTTGACTTGGGGCTGTGGGCAAGAGCTGCACTGCGGTTGAAGTGACTTGGTATGGGCAAGAGCTGTTCTGCTGTTGAGGTGACTTGGGGGTGTGGGCAAGGGCTGCGCTGCGGTTGAGGTGACTTGGTGTGGGCAAGGGATGCACTGCGGTTAAGGTGACTTGGTGTGGGCAAGTGTTGTACAGCGGTTGGTGTGACTTGGTGTGAGCAACTTCTGTACTGCAGTTGAGGTTTCTTGGGGGTGTGGGCAAGGGCTTTACTGCGGTTGAGGTGACTTGGGGGTGTGGGCAAGGGCTGCATTGCGGTTGCCGTGACTTGTGGGCGAGGCGTATAATGCGTTTAAGGTGACTTGGGGGTGTGGGCAAGGGCTGCACTGCAGTTGAGTTGTCTTGGGGCTGTGGGCAAAATCTGTACTGCGCTTGAGGTGACGTGTGTGTACAGGCAAGGGCTGCACTGCTGTTGAGCTAACTTGGGGATGTGGGCAACGGCTGTACAGCAGTTGAGGTGACTTTGTGTGGGCAAGAGCTACTCTACGGTTGAGCTGACTTGGTGTGGGCAAGGACTGCACTGAAGTTGAGGTGAATTGGGAGTGTGGGTAGGGGCGTCAAGGCAGTTGTGATGACTTGATGTGGGCAAGGGCTGCACTGATGTTGAGGTGACTTGGGGGGGTGGGCAAGGGCTGTACTGTGGTTGAGGTGACTTGGGTTGGTGGGCAAGGGCTGTACTGCGGTTGAGGTGACTTGGTTTGGGCAAGGGCTGTACAGCAGTTGAGGTAACTTTGGGGTGTGGGCAAGAGCTGTACTGCGGCTGAGGTGAATTGGGGGTGTGGGCAAGAGCTGCACTGCGGTTGAGGTGACTTGGTGTGGGCAAGGGCTGCACTGCGGTTAAGGTGACTTGGTGTGTACAAGAGCAGTCCTGCAGTTGAGGTGACTTGGGGGTGTGGGCAAGAGCTGCACTGTGGTTGAAGTGACTTGGGTGTGCGGGATAGGACTGCACTGCAGTTGAGGTGACTTGTGGACAAAGGGTATAATGCAGTTGAGGTGACTTGGTTTGGGCAAGGGCTTCACCGCGGTTGAGGTGCCTTGGGGGTGCAGGCAAGGGCTGCACTGTGGTTGAGGTGACATGGGTGTGCGGGCAAGGGCTGTACTGCTGCTGAGCTAACTTGGAGGTGTGGGCAACGGCTGTACTGCATTTAAGGTTACTTTGTGTGGGCAAGAGCTACACTATGGTTGAGGTGACTTGTTGTGGGCAAGGGCTGCACTGCAGCTGAGGTGACTTGGGGGTTTGGGCAAGGGCTGCACTGTAGCTGAGGTGACTTGGGGTTGTAGGCAAGGTCTGCACTGCAGTTAAGGTGACCTGGAGTTGTGGGCAAGGGCTGCACGGCAGTTGATGTGACTTGGGTGTGTGGGCAAAGTCTGCCCTGCGGTTGAAGTGACTTGGGGGTGTGGGCAAGGCCAGCAATGCGGTTGAGGTGACTTGGTGTGGGCAAGAGCTGCACTGCGCTTGAGCTGAATTAGGGGTGTGAGCAAGGGCTGCACTACATTTGAGTTAACTTGGGGGTGTGGACAAGAGCTGTACTGCGGCTGAGTTGGATTTGGGGTGTGGGCAAGGGCTGTTCTGTGGTTGAGATGACTTAGTGTGGGCAAGGGCTGCACCGCAGTTTAGGTGAATTGGGGGTGTGGGCAAGGGCTGCCCTGCGGTTGAGGTGACTTGTTGTAGGCAAGAACTGTTCTGCAGTTGAGGTGACTTGGTTTGGGCAAGGGCTGTACTGCGGTTGAGGTGACCTGTGGGTCCAGGCAATGGCTGTACTGTGGTTGAGGTGACATGGGGGTGCGGGCAAGGGCTGTACAGCTGTTGAGTTACCTTGGAGGTGTGGGCAACGGCTGTACTGCAGTTAAGGTGACTTTGTGTGGGCAAGAGCTACACTGCGGTTGAGGTGACTTGGTTTGGGCAAGGGCTCGACTGCGGTTGAGGTGATTTGTTGTGGGCAAGGGCTGCACTGCAGTTGAGGTCACTTGGGCCTGTGGGCAAAGGCTGCACTGCGGTTGAGGTGATTTGGTGTGGGCAAGGGCTGCTTTGGCAGCTGAGGTGACTTGGAGGTGTGGGCAAGGGCTGTACTGCGGTTGAGGTAATTTGCTGTGGGCAAGGGATGCACTGCGGTTGAGGTGACTTGTTGAGGGCAAGGGCAGTACTGCGGTTGAGGTGACTTGCTTTGGGCAAGGGCTGCACTGTAGCTGAGGTGACTTGGGGTTGTGGGCAAGGGCTGTACTGAGCTTGATGTGACTTGTGGGTGTGGGTAAGGGATGCACTGTGGTTGAGGTGACTGGGGCCGTGAGCAAGGGCTGCACTGCATTTGAGTTAATGTGGGGGTGTGGGCAAGAGCCGTACTGCGGCTGAGTTGAATTGGGGGTGTGGGCAAAGGCTGTACAGTGGTTGAGGTGACTTAGTGTGGGCAGGGGCTGCACTGCGGTTGAGGTGAATTGGTGTGGGCAAGAGCTGCACCGCGGTTTAGGTGAATTGGGGGTGTGGGCAAGGGCTGCACTGCATTTGAGTTGACTTGGGGGTGTGGGCAAGAGCTGTACTGCGGCTGAGTTGAATTGTGTGTGTGGGCAAGAGCTGCACTGCGGTTGAAGTGACTTGGTGTGGGCAAGAGCTGTATTGCTGTTGAGGTGACTTGGGGGTGTCTGCAAGGGCTGCATTGCGGTTGAGGTGACTTGATATGGGCAAGGGATGCACTGCGGTTAAGGTGACTTGGTGTGGGCAAGAGTTGTACAGCGGTTGGGGTGACTTGGTGTGAGCAACTGCTGTACTGCAGTTGAGGTGACTTGGGGGTGTGGGCAAGGGCTTTACTGCGGTTATGGTGACTTGGGGGTGTGGCCAAGGGCTGCACTGCAGTTGAGTTGTCTTGGGGCTGTGGGCAAAATCTGTACGGCGCTTGAGGTGACTTGTGTGTACAGGCAAGGGCTGTACTGCTGTTGAGCTAACTTGGGGGTGTGGGCAACAGCTGTACTGCAGTTGAGGTGACTTTTTGTGGGCAAGAGCTACTCTACAGTTGAGCTGACTAGGCGTGGGCCAGGGTCGCACTGAAGTTGAGGTGACTTGGGGATGTGGGTAGGGGCGTCAATGCAGTTGTGATGACTTGATGTGGGCAAGGGCTGCACTGAGGTTGAGGTGACTTGGGGGGGTGGGCAAGGGCTGTACTGTGGTTGAGTTGACTTGGGCTGGTGGGCAAGGGCTGTACTGCGGTTGAGGTGACTTGGTTTGGGCAAGGGCTGTACAGCAGTTGAGGTGAATTGGGGGTGTGGGCAAGAGCTGCACTGCGGTTGAGGTGACTTGGTGTGGGCAAGGGCTGCACTGCGGTTAAGGTGACTTGGTGTGTACAAGAGCAGTACTGCAGTTGAGGTGACTTGGGGGTGTGGGCAAGAGCTGCACTGTGGTTGAAGTGACTTGGGAGTGCGGGATAGTGCTGCACTGCAGTTGAGGTGACTAGTGGACAAAGGGTATAATGCTGTTGAGGTGACTTGGGGGTGTGGGCAAGGGCTGTACTGCGGTTGAGGTGACTTGTTGTAGGCAAGAACTATAATGCAGTTGAGGTGACTTGGTTTGGGCAAGGTCTGCACTGCGGTTGAGGTGCCTTGGGGATGCAGGCAATGGCTGCACTGTGGTTGAGGTGACATGGGTGTGCGGGCAAGGGCTGTTCTGCTGTTGAGCTAACTTGGAGGTGTGGGCAACAGCTGTACTGCAGTTAAGGTGACTTTGTGCGGGCAAGAGCTACACTACGGTTGAGGTGACTTGGTGTGGGCAAGGGCTGCACTGCAGTTGAGGTGACTTGGCGGTTTGGGCAAGGGCTTAACTGCAGTTGTGATGATTTGGGGGTGCGGGCAAGGGCTGCACTGTGGTTGAGGTGACTTGGGGGTGCGGGCAAGGGCTGCATTGCGGTTGACGTGACTTGTGGGCAAGGGGTATAATGCGGTTGAGGTGACTTGGGGGTGTGGGCAAGGGCTGTACTACAGTTGAGGTGACTTGGTGTGGGCAAGAGCTGTACTACAGTTGAGGTGACTTGGTGTGGGCAATAGCTGCACTGCAGCTGTTTTGCCTTGGGGCTGTGGGCAAAATCTGTACTGCGCTTGAGGTGACTTGGGTGTACAGGCAAGAGCTGTACTGCGGCTGAGGTGAATTGGGTGTGTGGGCAAGGGCTGCACTGCGGTTGAAGTGACTTGGTGTGGGCAAGAGCTGTACTGCTGTTGAGGTTACTTGGGGATGTGGGCAAGGGCTGCACTGCGGTTGAAGTGACGTGGGGGTGCGGGAAAGGGCTGTACTGCAGTTGAGGTGACTTGGTGTGGGCAAGGGATGCACTGCGGTTAAGATGACTTTGTGTGGGCAAGATTTGTACAGCGGTTGGGGTGACTTGGTGTGAGCAACTGCTGTACTGCAGTTGAGGTGACGTGGGGGTGTGGGCAAGGGCTTCACTGCAGTTGAGGTGAATTGGGGGTGTGGGCAAGAGCTTTACTGCGGTTGAGGTGACTTGGGGGTGTGGGCAAGGGCTGAATTGCGGTTGACGTGACTTGTGGGCAAGGGGTATAATGCGGTTAAGGTGACTTAGGGGTGTGGGCAAGGGCTGTACTGCGGTTGAGGTAATTTAGTGTGGGCAAGGGCTGCACTGCAGTTGCGGTGACTTGGAGGTGTGGGCAAGGGCAGCACTGTAGCTGACGTGACTTGGGGTTGTAGGCAAGGGCTGCACTGCAGTTGAGGTGACCTGCAGTTGTGGGCAAAGTCTGCACTGTGGTTGAAGTGACTTGGGGGTGTGGACAAGGTCAGCAATGCGGTTGCGGTGACTTGGTGTGGGCACGGTCTGCACTGCGGTTGACGTGACTTTGTGTGTGCAAAAGATCTACACTGCGGTTGAGCTAACTGGGTGTGGGCAAGAGCTGCACTGCACCTGAGATGAACTGGGGGTGTGAGCAAGGGCTGCACTGCATTTGAGTTAACGTGGGGGTGTGGGCAAGAGCTCTACTGCGGCTGAGTTGAATTGGGGGTGTGGGCAAGGGCTCTACTGTGGTTGAGGTGACTTGGTGTGGGCAAGGGCTGCACTCAGTTTGAGGTGACTTGGGGGTGTGGGCAAGGGCTAACTACAGTTGACATTACTTGCTGTGGGCAAGGGCTACAATTCAGCTGAGGTGACTTGGGGTTGTGGGCAAAGCCTGCACTACGGTTGATGTGACTTGGGTGTGCGGAAAAGGGCTGTACTGCAGTTGAGGTGACTTGGGGGTGTGCGCAAGAGCAGTACTGCGGTTGAGGTAAACTGGGGGTGTGGGCAAGGGCTGCAATGCGGTTGAGGTGACCTGGTGTGGGCAAGGGCTGTAAAGCAGTTGAGGTGACTTGGGGGTGTGGGCAAGGTCTACACTGGGTTTGAGGTGACTTGGGCGTGTGGGCAAGGGCTGTACTGCAGTTGAGGAGACTTGGGGTTGTGGGCAAAGGCTGCACTGCGGTTGATGTGACTTGGGGGTGTGGGTAAGGGCTGCACTGCGGTTGAGGTGACTTGTTGTAGGCAAGAACTGTACTGCAGTTGAGGTGACTTGGTTTGGGCAAGGGCTGCACTGCGGTTGAGGTGACCTGTGGGTCCAGGCAAGGGCTATACTGTGGTTGAGGTGACATGGGGGTGCGGGCAAGGGCTGTACTGCTGTTGAGCTAACTTGGAGGTGTGGGCAACGGCTGTACTGCAGTTAAGGTGACTTTGTGTGGGCAAGAGCTACACTGCGGTTGAGGTGACTTGGTTTGGGCAAGGGCTCGACTGTGGTTGAGGTGACTTGTTGTGGGCAAGGGCTGCACTGCAGTTGAGGTCACTTGGGTTTGTGGGCAAGGGCTGTACTGCGGTTGAGGTAATTTGCTGTGGGCAGGGATGCACTGCGGTTGAGGTGACTTGTTGAGGGCAAGGGCAGTACTGCGGTTGAGGTGACTTGCTTTGGGCAAGGGCTGCACTGTAGCTGAGGTGACTTGGGGTTGTGGGCAAGGGCTGTACTGAGCTTGATGTGACTTGTGGGTGTGGGTAAGGGATGCACTGTGGTTGAGGTGACTGGGGCCATGTGCAAGGGCTAACTGCGGTTGAGGTGATTTGGGGGTGTGGGCAAGGGCAGCACTGTAGCTGAAGTGACTTGGTGTCGGCACGGTCTGCACTGCGGTTGAGGTGACTTCGTGTGTGCGATAGATCTACACTGCGGTTGAGCTGACTTGGTGTGAGCAAGAGCTGCACTGCGCTTGAGCTGAATTGGGGGTGTGAGCAAGGGCTGCACTGCATTTGAGTTAATGTGGGGGTGTGGGCAAGAGCTGTACTGCGGCTGAGTTGAATTGGGGGTGTGGGCAAAGGCTGTACAGTGGTTGAGGTGACTTAGTGTGGGCAGGGGCTGCACTGCGGTTGAGGTGACTTGGTGTGGGCAAGAGCTGCACCGCGGTTTAGGTGAATTGGGGGTGTGGGCAAGGGCTGCACTGCATTTGTGTTGACTTGGGGCTGTGGGCAAGAGCTGTACTGCAGCTGAGTTGAATTGGGTGTGTGGGCAAGAGCTGCACTGCGGTTGAAGTGACTTGGTGTGGGCAAGAGCTGCACTGCGGTTGAGGTGACTTGATGTGGGCAAGGGATGCACTGCGGTTAAGGTGACTTGGTGTGGGCAAGAGTTGTACAGCGGTTGGGGTGACTTGGTGTGAGCAACTGCTGTACTGCAGTTGAGGTGACTTGGGGGTGTGGGCAAGGGCTGCACTGCGGTTGAGGTGACTTGATGTGGGCAAGGAATGCACTGCGGTTAAGGTGACTTGGTGTGGGCAAGAGTTGTACAGCGGTTGGGGTGACTTGGTGTGAGCAACTGCTGTACTGCAGTTGAGGTGACTTGGGGGTGTGGGCAAGGGCTTTACTGCGGTTAAGGTGACTTGGGGGTGTGGGCAAGGGCTGCACTGCAGTTGAATTGTCTTGGGGCTGTGGGCAAAATCTGTACTGCGCTTGAGATGACTTGGGTGTACAGGCAAGCGCTGTACTGCTGTTGAGCTAACTTGGGGGTGTGGGCAACGGCTGTACTGCAGTTGAGGTGACTTTGTTTGGGCAAGAGCTACTCTACGGTTGAGGTGACTTGGTGTGAGCAACTGCTGTACTGCAGTTGAGGTGACTTGGGGGTGTGGGCAAGGGCTGCACTGCGGTTGAGGTGACTTGATGTGGGCAAGGGATGCACTGCGGTTAAGGTGACTTGGTGTGGGCAAGAGTTGTACAGCGGTTGGGGTGACTTGGTGTGAGCAACTGCTGTACTGCAGTTGAGGTGACTTGGGGGTGCAGGCAAGGGCTGCATTGCGGTTGACGTGACTTGTGGGCAAGGGGTATAATGCGGTTGAGGTGACTTGGTGTGGGCAATGGCTGCACTGCAGTTGAGTTGTCTTGGGGCTGTGGGCAAAATCTGTACTGCGCTTGAGGTGACTTGGGTGTACAGGCAAGAGCTGTACTGCGGCTGAGGTGAATTGGGTATGTGGGCAAGGGCTGCACTGCGGTTGAAGTGACTTGGTGTGGGCAAGAGCTGTACTGCTGTTGAGGTGACTTGGGGATGTGGGCAAGGGCCGCACTGCGGTTGAAGTGACGTGGGGGTGCGGGAAAGGGCTGTACTGCAGTTGAGGTGACTTGGTGTGGGCAAGGGATGCACTGTGGTTAAGGTGACTTGGTGTGGGCAAGAGTTGTACAGCGGTTGGGGTGACTTGGTGTGAGCAACTGCTGTACTACATTTGAGGTGTCGTGGGGGTGTGGGCAAGGGCTTTACTGCGGTTGAGGTGAATTGGGGGTGTGGGCAAGAACTTTACTGCGGTTGAGGTGAATTGGGGGTGTGGGCAAGGGCTGCATTGCGGGTGACGTGACTTGTCGGCAAGGGGGATAATGCGGCTGAGGTGACTTGGGGGTGTGGGCAAGGGCTGTACTGCGGTTGAGGTGACTTGTTGTAGGCAAGAACTGTACTGCAGTTGAGGTGACTTGTTTTGGGCAAGGGCTGCACTGCGGTTGAGGTGACCTGTGGGTCCAGGCAAGGGCTATACTGTGGTTGAGGTGACATGGGGGTGCGGGCAAGGGCTGTACTGCTGTTGAGCTAACTTGGAGGTGTGGGCAACGGCTGTACTGCAGTTAAGGTGACTTTGTGTGGGCAAGAGCTACACTGTGGTTGAGGTGACTTGGTTTGGGCAAGGGCTCGACTGCGGTTGAGGTGACTTGTTGTGGGCAAGGGCTGCACTGCAATTGAGGTCACTTGGGTTTGTGGGCAAGGGCTGTACTGCGGTTGAGGTAATTTGCTGTGGGCAAGGGATGCACTGCGGTTGAGGTGACTTGTTGAGGGCAAGGGCAGTACTGCGGTTGAGGTGACTTGCTTTGGGCAAGGGCTGCACTGTAGCTGAGGTGACTTGGGGTTGTGGGCAAGGGCTGTACTGAGCTTGATGTGACTTGTGGGTGTGGGTAAGGGATGCACTGTGGTTGAGGTGACTGGGGCCGTGTGCAAGGGCTAACTGCGGTTGAGGTGATTTGGGGGTGTGGGCAAGGGCAGCACTGTAGCTGAGGTGACTTGGTGTCGGCACGGTCTGCACTGCGGTTGAGGTGACTTCGTGTGTGCGATAGATCTACACTGCGGTTGAGCTGACTTGGTGTGAGCAAGAGCTGCACTGCGCTTGAGCTGAATTGGGGGTGTGAGCAAGGGCTGCACTGCATTTGAGTTAATGTGGGGGTGTGGGCAAGAGCTGTACTGCGGCTGAGTTGAATTGGGGGTGTGGGCAAAGGCTGTACAGTGGTTGAGGTGACTTAGTGTGGGCAGGGGCTGCACTGCGGTTGAGGTGACTTGGTGTGGGCAAGAGCTGCACCGCGGTTTAGGTGAATTGGGGGTGTGGGCAAGGGCTGCACTGCATTTGTGTTGACTTGGGGCTGTGGGCAAGAGCTGTACTGCAGCTGAGTTGAATTGGGTGTGTGGGCAAGAGCTGCACTGCGGTTGAAGTGACTTGGTGTGGGCAAGAGCTGCACTGCGGTTGAGGTGACTTGATGTGGGCAAGGGATGCACTGCGGTTAAGGTGACTTGGTGTGGGCAAGAGTTGTACAGCGGTTGGGGTGACTTGGTGTGAGCAACTGCTGTACTGCAGTTGAGGTGACTTGGGGGTGTGGGCAAGGGCTGCACTGCGGTTGAGGTGACTTGATGTGGGCAAGGGATGCACTGCGGTTAAGGTGACTTGGTGTGGGCAAGAGTTGTACAGCGGTTGGGGTGACTTGGTGTGAGCAACTGCTGTACTGCAGTTGAGGTGACTTGGGGGTGTGGGCAAGGGCTTTACTGCGGTTAAGGTGACTTGGGGGTGTGGGCGAGGGCTGCACTGCAGTTGAGTTGTCTTGGGGCTGTGGGCAAAATCTGTACTGCGCTTGAGATGACTTGGGTGTACAGGCAAGCGCTGTACTGCTGTTGAGCTAACTTGGGGGTGTGGGCAACGGCTGTACTGCAGTTGAGGTGACTTTGTTTGGGCAAGAGCTACTCTACGGTTGAGGTGACTTGGTGTGAGCAACTGCTGTACTGCAGTTGAGGTGACTTGGGGGTGTGGGCAAGGGCTGCACTGCAGTTGAGGTGACTTGATGTGGGCAAGGGATGCACTGCGGTTAAGGTGACTTGGTGTGGGCAAGAGTTGTACAGCGGTTGGGGTGACTTGGTGTGAGCAACTGCTGTACTGCAGTTGAGGTGACTTGGGGGTGCGGGCAAGGGCTGCATTGCGGTTGACGTGACTTGTGGGCAAAGGGTATAATGCGGTTGAGGTGACTTGGTGTGGGCAATGTCTGCACTGCAGTTGAGTTGTCTTGGGGCTGTGGGCAAAATCTGTACTGCGCTTGAGGTGACTTGGTTGTACAGGCAAGAGCTGTACTGCGGCTGAGGTGAATTGGGTATGTGGGCAAGGGCTGCACTGCGGTTGAAGTGACTTGGTGTGGGCAAGAGCTGTACTGCTGTTGAGGTGACTTGGGGATGTGGGCAAGGGCCGCACTGCGGTTGAAGTGACGTGGGGGTGGGGAAAGGGCTGTACTGCAGTCGAGGTGACTTGGTGTGGGCAAGGGATGCACTGTGGTTAAGGTGACTTGGTGTGGGCAAGAGTTGTACAGCGGTTGGGATGACTTGGTGTGAGCAACTGCTGTACTGCATTTGAGGTGTCGTGGGGGTGTGGGCAAGGGCTTTACTGCGGTTGAGGTGAATTGGGGGTGTGGGCGAGAGCTTTACTGCGGTTGAGGTGAATTGGGGGTGTGGGCAAGGGCTGCATTGCGGGTGACGTGACTTGTCGGCAAGGGGGATAATGCGGTTAAGGTGACTTGGGGGTATGGGCAAGGGCTGCATTGCGTTTGACGTGACTTGGTGTGGGCAATGGCTGCACTGCAGTTGAGTTGTCTTGGGGCTGTGAGTAAAATTGTACTGAGCTTGTGGTGACTTGGGTGTACAGGCAAGGGCTATACTGCGGTTGAGGAGACTTGGGGGTGTTGGCAACGGCTGTACTGCAGTTGAGGTGAATTTGTGTGGGCATGAGCTACTCTACGGTTGAGCTGACTTGGTGTGGGCAAGGGCTGCACTGAAGTTGAGGTGACTTGGGGGTGTGGGCAGGGGCTTCCATGCAGTTGTGATGACTTGATGTGGGCAAGGGCTGCACTGAAGTTGAGGTGACTTGGGGGTGTGGGCAAGGGCTGTACTGTGTTTGAGGTGACTTGGGTTGGTGGGCAAGGGCTGTACTGCGGTTGAGGTGACTTGGTTTGGGCAAGGGCTGTACAGCAGTTGAGGTGACTTTGGGGTGTGGGCAAGGGCTGTACTGCAGCTGAGGTGATTTGGCGGTGTGGGCAAGAGCTGCACTGCGGTTGAGGTGACTTTGTGTGGGCAAGGGCTGCACTGCAGTTGAGGTGACTTGGTGGTGAAGGCAAGGGCTGCATTGCGGTTGACGTGACTTGTGGGCAAGGGGTATAATGCGGTTGAGGTGACTTGGGGGTGTGGGCAAGGGCTGTACTACGGTTGCGGTGACTTGGTGTGGGCAATGGCTGCACTGCAGTTGAGTTGTCTTGGGGCTGTGGGAAAAATCTCTACTGCGCTTGAGGTGACTTGGGTGTACAGGCAAGAGCTGTACTGCGTCTGAGTTGAATTGGGTGTGTGGGCAAGGGCTGCACTGCGGTTGAAGTGACTTGGTGTGGGCAAGAGCTGTACTGCTGTTGAGGTGACTTGGGGATGTGGGCAAGGGCTGCACTGCGGTTGAAGTGACGTGAGGGTGCGGGAAAGGGCTGTACTGCGGTTGAGGTGACTCGCTGTGGGCAAGGGATGCGTTTCGGTTAAGGTGACTTGGTGTGGGCAAGAGTTGTACAGCGGTTGGGGTGACTTGGTGTGAGCAACTGCTGTACTGCAGTTGAGGTGACTTGGGGGTGTGGGCAAGGGCTTTACTGCGGTTGAGATGAATTGGGGGTGTGGGCAAGAGCTTTACTGCGTTTGGGGTGACTTGGGGGTGTGGGCAAGGGCTGCATTGCGTTTGACGTGACTTGTGGGCAAGGGGTATAATGCGGTTGAGGTGACTTGGTGTGGGCAATGGCTGCACTGCAGTTGAGTTGTTTTGGGGCTGTGGGCAAAATCTGTACTGCGCTTGAGGTGACTTGGGTGTACAGGCAAGGGCTGTACTGCGGTTGAGGTGACTTGGGGATGCGGGCAAGGGCTGTACTGCTGTTGAGCTAACTTGGGGGTGTGGGCAACGGCTGTACTGCAGTTGAGGTGACTTTGTGTGTGCAAGAGCTACTCTACGGTTGAGCTGACTTGGTGTGGGCAAGGGCTGCACTGAAGTTGAGGTGACTTGGGGGTGTGGGCAGGGGCTTCAATGCAGTTGTGATGACTTGATGTGGGCAAGGGCTGCACTGAGGTTGAGGTGACTTGGGGGTGTGGGCAAGGCCTGTACTGCGGCTGAGGTGAATTGGGGTTGTGGGCAAGAGCTGCACTGCGGTTAAGGTGACTTGGTGTGTATAAGAGCAGTACTGCAGTTGAGGTGACTTGGGGGTGTGGGCAAGAGCTGCACTGTGGTTGAAGTGACTTGGGAGTGCGGGATAGTGCTGCACTGCAGTTGAGGTGACTTTTGGACAAGGGGTATAATGCGGTTGAGGTGTCTTGGGGGTGTGGGCAAGGGCTGTACTGCGGTTGAGGTGACTTGTTGTAGGCTAGAACTGTAATGCAGTTGAGGTGACTTGGTTTGGGCAAGGGCTGCACAGTGGTTGAGGTGACTTGGGGGTGCCGGCAATGGCTGCACTGTGGTTGAGGTGACATGGGGGTGCGGGCAAATTCTGTACTGCTGTTGAGCTAACTTGGAGGTGTGGGCAACAGCTGTACTGCAGTTAAGGTGACTTTGTGTGGGCAAGAGCTACACTATGGTTGAGGTGACTTGTTGTGGGCAAGGGCTGCACTGCAGCTGAGGTGACTTGGGGGTTTGGGCAAGGGCTGCACTGTAGCTGAGGTGACTTGGGGTTATAGGCAAGGTCTGCACTGCAGTTAAGGTGACCTGGAGTTGTGGGCAAGGGCTGCACGGCAGTTGATGTGACTTGGGTGTGTGGGCAAAGTCTGCCCTGCGGTTGAAGTGACTTGGGGGTGTGGGCAAGGCCAGCAATGCGGTTGAGGTGACTTGGTGTGGGCACGGTCTGCACTGTGGTTGAGGTGACTTCGTGTGTGAGAATGATCTACACTGCGGTTGAGCTGACTTGGTGTGGGCAAGGGCTGCACTGCGCTTGAGCTGACTTAGGGGTGTGAGCAAGGGCTGCACTACATTTGAGTTAATTTGGGGGTGTGGGCAAGAGCTGTACTGCGGCTGAGTTGAATTTGGGGTGTGGGCAAGGGCTGTACTGTGGTTGAGATGACTTAGTGTGGGCAAGGGCTGCACCGCAGTTTAGGTGAATTGGGGGTGTGGGCAACGTCTGCACTAATTTGAGTTGACTTGGTGGTGTGGGCAAGCGCTGTACTGCAGCTGAGTTGAATTGGGGCTGTGGGCAAGGGCTGCACTGTAGCTGAGGAGACTTTGGGTGTAGGCAGGGGCTGCACTGCAGTTGAGGTAACTTGGGGGTGCGCTCAATGGCTGTACTGTGGTTGAGTTGACTTGGGGGTGTAGGCAACGGCTGTACTGCGGTTGAGGTGATTTGGTTTGGGCAAGGGCTCTACTGCGTTTGAGGTGACTTGCTGTGGGCAAGGGCTGCACTGTGGCTGAGGTGACTTGGTGTGGGCAAGGGCTGCACTGTAGCTGAGGTGACCTGGGATTGTGGGCAAGGGCTGTACTGCAGTTGATGTGACTTGTGGGTGTGGGTAATGGATGCACTGAGGTTGAGGTGACTTGGGGGTGGAAGCAAGGGCTGCACTGCAGTTGAGGTGACTTGGGGGTGTGGGCAAGTGCTGCACTGCAGTTGAGGTGACTTGGGGGTGTGGGTAAGGGCTGTACTGCGGTTGAGGTGACTTTGTTTGGGCAAGGGCTGTACAGCAGTTGAGGTGACTTTGGGTAGTGGGCAAAGCCTGCACTACGGTTGATGTGATTTGGGGGTGCGGAAAAGGGCTGCACTGCAGTTGATTTGACTTGGGGGTGTGCGTAAGAGCTGTACTGCGGTTGAGGCAAACTGGGGGTGTGGGCAAGGGCTGCACTGCGGTTGAGGTGACATGGGGTTGCGGGCCAGGGCTGCACTGCGGTTGAGGTTACTTGGGGGTGCGGGTAAGGGCTGTACTGCAGTTGAGGTTACTTGGTTTGGGCAAGGGCTGTACAGCAGTTGAGGTGACTTTGGGGTGTGGGCAAGGGTGGTACTACGGCTGAGGTGACTTGGTGTGGGAAAGGGCTGCACTGCGGTTAAGGTGACTTCGTGTGTACAAGAGCAGTACTGCAGTTGAGGTGACTTGGGGGTGTGGGCAAGAGCTGCACTGTGGTTGAAGTGACTTGGGAGTGCGGGATAGGGCTGCACTGCAGTTGAGGTGACTTATGGACAAGGGGTATAATGCGGTTGAGGTGACTTGGGGGTATGGGCAAGGGCTGTACTGCGGTTGAGGTGACTTGTTGTAGGCAAGGGCTGCTTCGGCAGCTGAGGTGACTTGGAGGTGTGGGCAAGGGCTGTACTGCGGTTGAGGTAACTTGCTGTGGGCAAGGGATGCACTGCGGTTGAGGTGACTTGTTGAGGGCAAAGGCAGTACTGCGGTTGAGGTGACTTGGTTTGGGCAAGGGCTGCACTGTGGCTGAGGTGACTTGGTTTGGGCAAGGGGTGCACTGCGGCTGAGGTGACTTGGAGGTGTGGGCAAGGGTTGCACTGCAGCTGAGGTGACTTGGGGTTGTGGGCAAGGGCTGTACTGAGCTTGATGTGACTTGTGGGTGTGGGTAAGGGATGCACTGTGGTTGAGGTGACATGGGCGTGTGGGCAAGGGCTAACTGCGGTTGAGGTGATTTGGGGGTGTGGGCAAGGGCAGCACTGTAGCTGAGGTGACTTGGGTGTGTGGGCAAAGGCTGCACTGTGGTTGAGGTGACTTGGTGTGGGCAAGGGCTGCACTGTGGTTGAGGTGACTTCATGTGCGCAAAAGATCTACACTGCGGTTGAGGTGACTTGGTGTGGGCAAGAGCTGCACTGCGTCTGAGCTGAATTGGGGGTGTGAGCAAGGGCTGCATTGCATTTGAGTTAACATGGGGGTGTGGGCAAGAGCTGTACTGCAGCTGTGTTGAATTGGGGGTGTGGGCAAAGGCTGTACTGTGGTTGAGGTGACTTAGTGTGGGCAAGGGCTGCACTACGGTTGAGGTGACTTGGTGTGGGCAAGAGCTGCACCGCGGTTTAGGTGAATTGGGGGTGTGGGCAAGGGCTGCACCGTATTTGAGTTGACTTGGGGGTGTGGGCAAGAGCTGTACTGCGGCTGAGTTGAATTGGGTGTGTGGGCAAGGTCTGCACTGCGGTTGAGGTGACTTGGTGTGGGCAAGAGCTGTACTGCTGTTGAGGTGACTTGGGGGTGTGGGCAAGGGCTGCATTGTGGTTGACGTGACTTGTGGGCAAGGGATATAATGCAGTTAAGGTGACTTGGGGGTGTGGGCAAGGGCTGTACTGCAATTGAGGTGACTTGGTGTAGGCAAGTGCTACAATGCAGTTGAGGTGACTTAGGGGTGTGGGCAATGGCTGCACTGCAGTTGAGGTGTCTTGGGGCTGTGGGCAAAATCTGTACTGCGCTTGAGGTGACTTGGGTGTACAGGCAAGGGCTGTACTGCTGTTGAGCTAACTTGAGGGTGTGGGCAACGGCTGTACTGCAGTTGAGGTGGCTTTGTGTGGGCAAGAGCTACTCTACAGTTGAGCTGACTTGGTTTTGTCAAGGGCTGCACTGAAGTTGAGGTGACTTGGGGGTGGGGGCAAGGGCTGCACTGCGGTTGAGGTTACTTGGGGGTGCGGGCAAGGGCTGTACTGCGGTTGAGGTGACTTGGTGTGTACAAGTGCAGTACTGCAGTTGAAGTGATTTGGGAGTGTGGGCAAGAGCTGCACTGCGGTTGATGTGACTTGGGGGTGTGGGTAAGGGCTGCACTGCAGTTGAGGTGACTTGTGGACAAGGGGTTTAATGCTGTTGAGGTGACTTGGGGGTGTGGGCAAGGGCTGTACTGCGGTTGAGGTGACTTGTTGTAGGCAAGAACTTTACTGCAGTTGAGATGACTTGGTTTGGGCAAGGGATGCACTGCAGTTGAGGTGACTTGGGGGTGCAGGCAAGGGCTGTACTGTGGTTGTGGTGACATGGTGGTGCGGGCAAGGTCTGTACTGCTGTTGAGCTAACTTGGAGGTGTGGGCAACGGCTGTACTGCAGTTAAGGTGATGTGGTGTAGGCAAGAGCTACACTGCGTTTGAGGTGACTTGGTTTGGGCAAGGGCTGTACAGCAGTTGAGGTGACTTTGGGGTGTGGGCAAGGGCTGTACTGCGGCTGAGGTGAATTGGGGGTGTGGGCAAGAGCTGCACTGCGGTTGAGGTGACTTGGTGTGGGCAAGGGCTGAACTGCGGTTAAGGTGACTTGGTCTGTACAAGAGCAGTACTGCAGTTCATGTGACTTGGGGGTGTGGGCAAGAGCTGTACTGTGGTTGATGTGACTTGGGGGTGTGGGTAAGGGCTGCACTGCAGTTGAGGTGACTTGTGGACAAGGGGTTTAATGCTGTTGAGGTGACTTGGGGGTGTGGGCAAGGGCTGTACTGTGGTTGATGTGACTTGTTGTAGGCAAAAACTGTACTGCAGTTGAGGTGACTTGGTTTGGGCAAGGGCTGCACTGTGGTTGAGGTGACATGGGGGTGCGGGCAAGGGCTGTACTGCTGTTGAGCTAACTTGGAGGTGTGGGCAACGGCTGTACTGCATTTAAGGTGACGTGGTTTAGGCAATAGCTACACTGCGGTTGAAGTGACTTAGTTTGGGCAAGGGCTCGACTACGGTTGAGGTGATTTGTTGTGGGCAAGGGCTGCACTGCAGTTGAGGTGACCTGGGCCTGTGGGCAAAGGCTGCACTGCGGTTGAGGTGACTTGGGCTGCAGGCAACGGCTGTACTGCGGTTGAGGTGATTTGGTGTGGGCAAGGGCTGTACTGCGGTTGAGGTGACTTGGTGTGGGCAAGGGCTGCACGGCAGCTGACGTGACTTGAAGGTGTGGGCAAGGGCTGTACTGCGGTTGAGGTGAGTTGGTTTGGGCAAGGGCTGCTCTGCGGCTGAGCTGACTTGGAGGTGTGGTCAAGGGCTGCACTGTAGCTGAGGTGACTTGGGGTTGTAGGCAAGGGCGGCACAGCAGTTGAGGTGACCTGGGGTTGTGGGCAAGGGCTGTACTGCACTTGATGTGACTTGTGGGTGTGGGTAAGGGATGCTCTGTGGTTGAGGTGACTGGGGCGTGTGGGCAAGGGCTAACTGTGGTTGAGGTGACTTGGGGGTGTGGGCAAGGGCTGCACTGTAGCTGAGGTGACTTGGGGGTGTGGGCAAGGGCTGCACGGCAGTTGATGTGACTTGCGGGTGTGGGCATGGGCTGCACTGCAGTTGAAGTGACTTGGGGGTGTGGTCAAGGGCAGCAATGCGGTTGATGTGACTTGGTGTGTGCGAAATATCTACACTGCGGTTGAGCTGACTTGGTGTGGGCAAGACCTGCACTGCGCTTGAGCTGACTTGGTGTGGGCAAGAGCTGCACTGCGCTTGAGCTGTCTTGGTGTGGGCAAGAGCTGCACTGCGCTTGAGCTGAATTGGGGGTGTGAGCAAGGGCTGCACTGCATTTGAGTTAATGTGGGGATGTGGGCAAGAGCTGTACTGCGGCTGAGTTGAATTGAGGGTGTGGGCAAGGGCTGTACTGTGGTTGAGGTGACTTACTGTGGGCAAGGGCTGCACTGCGGTTGAGGTGACTTGGTGTGGGCAAGGGCTGCACTGTGGTTGAGGTGACTTGGTGTGGGCAAGGGCTGTACTGCATTTGAGTTGACTTGGGGTGTAGGCAAGAGCTGTACTGCGGCTGAGTTGAATTGGGTGTGTGGGCAAGGGCTGCACTGAGGTTGAAGTGACTTTGTGTGGGCAAGTGCTGTACTGCTGTTGAGGTGACTTGGGGGTGTGGGCAAGGGTTGTACTGCCATTGAGGTGATTTTGTTTGGGCAAGGGCTGTACTGCGGTTGAGGTAATTTGGTGTGGGCAAGGGCTGCACTGTGGCTGATGTGACTTGGGCTTGTGGGCAAGGGCTGCACTGCAGTTGAGGTGACCTGAGGTTGTGGGCAAGGGCTGTACTGCGCTTGATGTGACTTGTGGGTGTGGGTAATGGATGCTCTGAGGTTGAGGTGTTTTGGGCGTGTGGACAAGAGCTGTACTGCGGTTGAGTTGATTTGGGGCTATGGGCAAGGGCTGCACTGTAGCTGAGGTGACCTGGGGGTGCAGGCAAGCGCTGCACTGCAGTTGAGTTGATTTGGGGTGTGGGCAAGGGCTGCACTGCAGTTGAGGTGACTTGGGGGTGTGGGCAATGGCAGCACTGTGGTTGAAGTGACTTGGGGGTGCGGGAAATTGCTGCATTGCAGTTGAGGTTACTTGGGGGTGTGGGCAAGGGCAACAATGCGGTTGAGGTGACTTGGTGTGGGCAAGAGCTGTACTGCGGTTGAGGTGACTTGTTGTGGGCAAGAGCTACACTGCAGTTGAGGTGACTTCGGCCTGTGGGCAAAGGATGCACTGCGGTTGAGGTGACTTGGGGGTGCAGGCAATGGCTGTACTGCAGTTGAGGTGATTTGGTGTGGGCAAGGATGTACTGCGGTTGAGTTGTCTTGGGGGTGTGGGCAAGGGCTGCACTGCAGTTGAGATGGCTAGGGGGTGTGGGCAAGGGCTGCACTGCAGTTGAAGTGAGTTGGTGTGAGCAAAGGCTGTACTGCAGTTGTGGTGAGTTGTGCCTGTGGGCAAAGGCTGCACTGCAGTTGAGGTGACTTGGGGCTGCAGGCAAGGGCTGTACTGCAGTTGAGGTGATTTAGTGTGGGCAAGGGATGCACTGCAGTTGAGGTGACTTGGGGGTGTGGGCAAGGGGTGCACTGCAGTTGTGATGACTTGGTGTGGGCAAGGGCTGCACTGCAGTTGAGGGGTCTTGGAGCTGTGTGCAAAATCTGCACAGCAGTTGAGGTGACTTGGTGGTGTGGGCAAGGGCTGTACTGCGGCTGAGGTGAATTAGGAGTGTGGGCAAGAGCTGCACTGCGGTTGAGGTGACTTGGTGTGGGCAAGGACTGCACTGCGGTTAAGGTGACTTGGTGTGGGCAAGAGATGAACAGCGGTTGAGGTGACCTGGTTTGGGCAAGGGCTGTACTGCGGTTGAGTTAATTTGGTGTGGGCAAGGGCTGCACTGCGGTTGAGGTGACTTGTTGAGGGCAAGGGCAGTACTGCGGTTGAGGTGACTTGTTTTGGGCAAGGGCTGTACTGCGGTTGAGGTGACTTGGGGGTATGGGAAAGATTGCACTGCGGTTGAGGTGACTTGGGGGTGGTGGAAAGATTGCACTGCGGTTGAGGTGACTTGGGGGTGGGGGAAAGATTGCACTGTGGTTGAGGTGACATGCGGATGGGGGGTGCAAGGGCTGTACAGCGGTTGAGGTGACTTGGGAGTGTGGGTAAGAGCTACACTGCGGTTGAAGTGACTTGAGGGTGCGGGAAAGGGCTGCAATGCGGTTGAGGTGACTTGGGGGTGCGCTCAGGGGCTTTACTGCGGTTGAGGTAATTTGGTGTGGCAAGGGCTGCACTGCGGCTGAGGTGACTTGTTTTGTGGGCAAGGGCTGCACTGCGGTTGAAGTGACTTGAGGGTGCGGGAAAGGGCGGCAATGCGGTTGGGATGACTTGGGGGTGTGCTCAAGGGCTTTACTGCAGTTGAGGTAATTTGGTGTGGCAACGGCTGCACTGCGGCTGAGGTGACTTGGGGTTGTGGGCAAGAGCTGCACTGCGGTTGAAGTGACTTGAGGGTGTGGGCAAGGGCTGTACTGCAGTTGAGGTGATTTGGTGGTGTGGGCAAGGGCTGCACTGTAGCTGAGGTGATTTGGGGGTGTAGGCAAGGGCTGCACTGCAGTTGATGTGACTTGGGGGTGTGGGCAAGGGGTGTACTGCAGTTGATGTGACTTGGAAGTGTGGGCAAGAGCTGCACTGTAACTGAGGTGATTTGGGGGTGTGGGCAAGGGCTGCTTTGCAGTTGAGGTGACTTGGGGAGTGGGCAAGGGGTGTACTGCAGTTGATGTGATTTGGGGATGTGGGCAAGGGCTGCACCGCAGTTGAGGTGACTTGGAGGTGTGGGCAAGGGCTGTACTGCGGTTAAGGTGACTTGGTCTGTACAAGAGCAGTACTGCGGTTGATGTGACTTGGGGGTGTGGGTAAGGGATGCACTGCAGTTGATGTGACTTGTGGACAAGGGGTTTAATGCTGTTGAGGTGGCTTGGGGGTGTGGGCAAGGGCTGTACTGTGGTTGAGGTGACTTGTTGTAGGCGAGAACTGTACTGCAGTTGAGGTGACTTGGTTTGGGCAAGGGCTGCACTGCGGTTGAGGTGACTTGGGGGTGCAGGCAAGGGCTGTACTGTGGTTGAGGTGACATGGGGGTGCGGGCAAGGGCTGTACTGCTGTTGAGCTAACTTGGAGGTGTGGGCAACGGCTGTACTGCATTTAAGGTGACGTGGTTTAGGCAATAGCTACACTGCGGTTGAAGTGACTTAGTTTGGGCAAGGGCTCGACCACGGTTGAGGTGATTTGTTGTGGGCAAGGGCTGCACTGCAGTTGAGGTGACCTGGGCCTGTGGGCAAAGGCTGCACTGCGGTTGAGGTGACTTGGGCTGCAGGCAACGGCTGTACTGCGGTTGAGGTGATTTGGTGTGGGCAAGGGCTGTACTGCGGTTGAGGTGACTTGGTGTGGGAAAGGGCTGCACGGCAGCTGACGTGACTTG